>NW_022196914.1:64985039-64998857 GCF_008632895.1 Mastomys coucha | reverse complement strand
AAAAAAAAAAAAAAAAAAAAAGTACCAACCAGCAAGTTATATCTTGTAAAATGCCCCTCAATATAGATGTGTCTAATATTTTTACCCAGTCAGATGAAATTACATCTTTTTGGCAGAAGTACATATGAACTGTTGCACATTGTGTTCGGAGGCCCACAACATCATTATGTTTGTTAAATTGGACATCACTGACTAGTGTTATCATAGTCTTTATGTTCAGATTGTCCACATTTATTTCTCTTCCACAATATTATTTTATTTGATTGATTTTGTTTTTCAAATTGTTTTTGCCAAAAAGATGTAATTTCTTCACACTGTGTGAAAATATCAGACAAATCTATATTGAGGGATGTTTTACAAGATAAATTGTTGGTTAGTACTTTTGCAAAGAGCCTAGATCATGAAAAGCAGTTTGATTTCTCTGAGTAACCCTAACTGTCCTAGAACTAGCTCTGTAGACCAAACTGGCATTGAACTTACAGAGATCCACATGCCTCTGCTTCTCAAGTGCTGAGATTAAAGGCTTGCACTGTCTCTGCCACCACTACCCCCCTGCCACCACCACCTAGCTTTCTCTAATATTCTTTTTGTTTTTGTTTGTTTTGGCTTTTTTGTGACAGGGTTTCTCTGTGTAGCCCTGGCTATCCTGGAACTCACTCTGTAGACCAGGCTGGCCTCAAACTCTGAAATCCACCTGCCTCCAGTTATTGGTAGACCCACATGAAGACCAAGCTGTACATCTGCTACATTTGTGTGGTGGCCCTAGGTCCAGCCTGTATATGCTCTTTGTTTGAGATTCTGGGAGCCCACAACGGTCCACATTAGTTGAAACTGTTGGTCTTCCTATGGCGTTCCTATCCCTTTTGAGGCTCTCAATCCTACCCCAACCTCTTCCATAGTGCCAGGCGGTGGTGGTGCATGCCTTTAATCCCAGCACTTGGGAGGCAGAGGGTTGGTGAACTCATGCTTTCCTGTGGGTTGGAGAATGAATCTTCAGTTTTCATTTCAAATGCACCCAAAATGCATGTCTCCATTCTGGATTGTTCCTTTGGGCTTTGGACAGTCTGTGCATCCAACAGCTGAATCCATCTTTATACTTGGATGTCTAACAATAGCTTCAAACCTAACCTTCAAAATGAAGCTCCTGAGTTCAGGGTCTCCTCCATCTTAGTCAGTGGCAATCCACACTTCCAGAGCTCCAGGCAAGAATCCTGCTGTTATCAGTTCTCTGCCTTTCTTGCTACACCCAATAGATCAGAAAACACAAACTCTTCCACTCAAAGTCCAATCAGGACCTAACTTCTTATCACCCTCTAAGCTGCTACTCTGGTCTAAGTCACCACCACCTTCTTCTACCTTGGATATTCTAGTTGTCACTTGTCTGGTCTGATTTTGGCCTTCACCCCAGAATGTTTTCTGTTTGCAGTAGCTACTGTAGCATTTCAAAAGTGTAATTATAACCATATAATTCCTCTGCCTGAAACCTGATATTTTTATAAACTGTCCAGATTAAAAAAATAAAATCATTTTGCAGTGCCCTTCAGTTCACATTCTCAGACGCAGACAGCCTCCTTCTTTGATCATGATTTCTGAAATGTTTGAGTCCTGAAGTGTTTTGAAAAAATGGAATATTTGCATATAAATAATGAGAGATTTTGAGGCTTCAACCCATGTCTAAACACAGAAGTCATGAGTTTCACATACACATTGCTGAAGGTAATTTTACACACCTGCATTTTATCTGCAACCTGCAGCATGGAGTATGGAATTTTCCACCTGTGTCGTTTGGTACTGAAAAGTCTCAGATTTTAGGGCATTTCAGACACCAGATTTTCACATTATGGATACTCTGTGCTCCACTCCCTATCCAACCCCTGCTTGTTATTTGAAAATCACCAAGAATTTTCTTGCTTTAAGCTTTAAAACTTTTGCTAAGGAAACACAGCTCTTCCAGCACACACACACACACACACACACACACACACACACACACACACACACACACACACACAAAAGAGTCTTTGGTTGCTGTATTTTCCCACTCAGTAACTGTACAACCAAAACCATTGCTCAAATGGAAGGTCGAAGTCCTCCTTAAGAACCCTACCTCTTGCCTCTCACCCACCTCAAATCTTGTTTGAGGCCCTCCCTCTCTCCTCCTCAGGAGAGCCTATCTTAGCTCTCCCATCTCCATTTTTTTGGTGTGTCCTAGCAAAGAACCTTGCTTTTTACCTAAAGAACATTCACTCTAGCCCAGCATTGCAGTTAGCTGCCAAATATCTATCTGTCTCACTACTATGTAGATTTTATTATAACGGAGACCAAAACACATGGCCCACAGTTGGCATTCAGTATATAGTTGTTGGGGGGGGGGCGTAAATAGATATACTGCTGCAAAGGACATCATGCTTCTGAAAGACGAGTCTGGCAGATCAATTAGGAGGAGGAGGAGTTGAAGGGAAGACATCTGAATAATGAAGAGACTGGTGGGCAAGGGTGGACAGGCAGGAGGAAATGAAATCCTAAATTTGGGTGTTGAAAGAGGATATAGGAAAGCAACTGTCTTGGGGGGTCTATGTTGTGCTACCTGGTAAACCACAAATAGCCCAGCAATACCCAAGACTCCATGTTCAGCGCCAGCTGCTCACCCTAAGAGCGGATGGGAAAGTCAACAAACACTGAGGGAAGTTTTGCCGCACAAAGACACTTTCTAGGACAACTTGTCTCTTAAAAAGACAAAACCATTTGAACAACAGAGATGTTCCAGAACTGTCCTGCCATCCCCAGGACCTCAGGGGTTCATAACCAAGCTTGCTTTTGTGTCTTAAACAACCTCTGGTGTATTTGACTGCATTTAGAATTTAGATGGCTCCACTACTAAAAGAAGCAACTTCATTACCAGGAGGGCCCTGAGCCCAGACTACACACTAGCTCCCTGTCATATAATTTAGCCTCAGTCATACCTCAGACAATATTTATACAAGGTCACTTCTTCAGACCATGTCTAGCCTGCCCAAATGACAATATTATTTATGCCAAAGGCTTCTCCTAAGGGATGGAAAACTGCCAACTCTGGTTTAATAGGCTATATGGACAGGCTAGAAAAACATCATTTGTAGCACACACAGTTTAAGTATTTAGTGTATAACTATGAGTACAGACTGATCATTGGAAACACAGATGAAAACTGGCCTCGGGAAGAAAAAAAAAGCCACAGAAGCACTAAGGTTTGGCTCTTTCCTGCCTGATATTAGTTTTGGAAGCCCTAGGTTTGGCCAGAATTATGAATGCACAAGAGAGAGCTGCCTCAGACTTTCGTGGCTACCTGAATATCCAAAATAGTGGTGGTGGTGGGGGGGAACCTGAAAAAGGAAATTTAGCTTGGGTGTATGTGCCCAGCAGCCATCCTCATGTGGGTTGCAAATTAATGTGACCGTCCAGTGGAACAGGCAGCCCAGAGGCCGCTGCAAAGAACAGTCTAATGCATTGATGTTAATTTACCAAATTATTCACATCCCACAATCTGGAATAGAAATCAGCAGCCCCCAAAAATGCCTCTTCTACACCTCAGTCAAAACACCTATAAAAATCTAGATACCAGGAGGCAAAGTCTGGAACACAAACTACTTCCTCATGTTGCCAGTGAGTTATTAAAGCACAGAATGAGGGAGCTGCCAGGGCAGACAGCTACACTTGCTTTTCCAAGCTCTGTTCTCCATGGTATCTTTAATAAGTCATTTGATCAAAATATACCCGGTGACAACTCCTTTCTTTTAAAATCTAGCGAAGGTGCAAGTCGTCTGTTCCAGTCAACCCTTTATTAGCACATTAAAACACCTTTCCAGTAGAGAGTTTACAAACTTTGGAGTGCATTCTAATAAAGTGGAGAGTGTGTATCTGACCTTGTGATAAATATATCTATCATGATTTACATCTTCCTTGATTTAAATGTTTAAAATTTCCACACATGAATACTGTTTCTAATCCAGATTTTAGAGTACCCAAAGATCAGTTTCTAAAGAGCTCTCAAAAACTCAAAATCCTTCTTTTGTGGTGCTGAATGGTTCTTGTTCCTTAAAATGCATCCTGTTGAGGCTGTTTGTTATCTGTTTTGGTTTTAGTAGCTGTCTCCACAGGGAAGCATCATGATACCTCAACAATATGGCTGCCTAAACAAGACCTGAACAAGGGACAACACCAATAGATGGAGTTAACATGGAAGGAAAAAAGCTTACAGGGCCCTACTCATAAACAGAACTATAGGCAGCTAAGGAATGTTGAGACTGGGAAAAACTGCCTTCTGCAGAGATGAGCCCCAAATAGGTATTATACATCAAGTGGCCAGCCCTGAAAGCAACACTAAATGAACCCAACAGACTGTATTTATGTATATATGCATATATAATACTTGAACATATTATATATAGATTAGAAAGAGCTGGACAGTGGTGGTGCACGCCTTTAATCCCAGCACTCAGGAGGCAGAGGCAGGCAGATTTCTGAGTTCGAGGCCAGCCTGGTCTACAGAGTGAGTTCCAGGACAGCCAAGGCTACACAGAGAAACCCTGACTCAAAAAACCAAAATAAATAAATAAATAAATAAATAAATAAATAAATTAGAAAGAAGCCATGACTTAAGGGGTCATGAGAGAGGTTGAGGGGGAAGAGGAAGGCAGAAAATTGTGTCATTTTAATTTTTAAAAACTAAAGAATAGTCATCACCAGAGAACATGAGACACAGTAGTTCAGTGTTTAAAAACATCTAATACTATTATCGTTATTGATTTAATGTTAATTTTTTATGATGAGCACCTTTGGTGAAACCCAGGCCAAGGAATAGACTTAAGTACAAAAATATTTATCATAGCATTATTTATTATTGTAGTAACCTACAAAAACAGAATGTCATAAACTGTGCATCTGACTTCCATCATAAGACTATTAAAAAAGTCATTTTATAGAAAAATATCTTACCTGTCAAAGAAGTTCACAGTACATGAAAAATGAAAAAAGCCATGACAGGCCAGATATGATGCTTTTGTCTGTAGTTCCGACCTCAAAAGGCAGAGGCAAAAGGACTGAAATTGGAGACCAGAATGACTGAATTAACCATAGGCAGGACAGACAGCCTTGGGGACTTTCCAATGAGATGCAGACAGCACAGAGAAGCAGTGTGGGAGCTGATGGGACACAGTCATATCTGTAGGCAAGTGGTCCTGATGGGTACCGGACACTGCAAAGTTTTATTGTAGAAGTTATTTGTCCCCCAATTATCATCATTTGACTGAAGGAAGGCTGGCGTGGGCAGTTCTCCTGTTCCTAGCCCAATGGAGGCCTGGATTGGACCCATGTAAAACTTTTAGTCCTCTCCCTGAATATCTCCCTAAGCCAAGAGCATGAAACCTGACTTAGACACCACAGTGAGAGTTCTGTATCTTTGACAGTAAAGCATTATCTCATGCTCCTAAATACTGTACTGCTCATGGGGAAACTCTGAAACAAGCATCGTGTCTCCAGGATCCCATAGCATAGGGATTTACTAGAACATTGTAAATAAACCTTCAAAAAATGGAAGCATGAAGTGGGAGACTCTATAGGCAATTTTTTTAGAGAGCTGCTTCGGGAGGCTCTTAGCAGGCAGAAGTAACTTGTGGGTTATTAAGACAGAGCCGTTCCTAAGGAATAACTGTGGGCAAGACAGAGATAAAGATGGCCTTTTCTGGGAAAAATGAGTCCACTACTTTTTTTTTTTTTTTTGCACTCTTGTTATGTAGCCTCAGCTTTCACTTGGAACTTGCGATCCTCCTGCCTCAGCTCCCTATACACTGGCTTTGTAGATCCACATCACCATGCCAGACTTCTGTTAGACTTTTTTCTTTAGACATCCTGTGGCTCACCAAACTTGACACTTTGAAAGCATGTTTACTAAATGATTTTGTATTGTTACGTTACTGCTATTATGTGTGCATGTATGATAGAAGGGAGCACCTGAGCCCTGTGGTGGTCATGGTGGTCACGTGGAGGTCAGGGGACAACTTCGTGAAGTTGGTTCTTCTTCCACCTTTGACGTGGGTTCTGGGGATTGAATTCAGGTCCTTGGCTCCACAGTCAGCATCTTTACCTGCTGAGCAATGTCACTAGCTCATTATAATACACGGGTTATTCATCTCTGTTTCTTAGCAAGTTCTTTATAAGGCAGCTGACTAGCAGCAAGAGATAAAACAATAGTGATGACTAAGATCTCTGAGGTCAGGATGGTTGAGACTGGAAAAGACTGAGAGAGTGTGTGCACATGTGCGTGTGTATGTATGTATTATGTAGGTATGTATGTATCTTTGGGGCAGTCCCAGTTGAGTACAGGAGCAAAAAGGAGTCACTCTGAAAGGACCATCTAAGAAGTAAGAATGGAGAAGCCATCTTTGTATCAAGTCACATAAATGTCATTGGCTTTAAAGTAGAAATTTTTCATCAAAAATACACTTTAAGGCAACAAAGTTTTATTTTTTGTGTGTGATGCTAATGGATCTTTGCCTAAGGGGAAAAATAATCCAGATGTACGGGATAAAAACAAAGTAAAACTATGCTTACATCTTTCCAAGAGCTCAATTAGTTCACTGTCTTGAACAAAAATTTAAAGAAACAAACTTTTCAAAGAGGTAAGTAAGCGATCCGAGTCATGTAAAGGGGAGCTAGGAAACGAAATGTGGCAAGCATTTGAATCCAGCTCAGCCAGACCAGTAGTAGGCTTTACAGACCAAAAAGTCTCTGGCTGGCTGTCTCTCCTCCCTCCGCCCCTCCCCCATGCGTGTTGCTTGCCTTTTCCTCCCGCTGAGGCAGGGTCCTGCTCTTTAGATTTTCTTGCCTCAGTAGACAGAGTGCAGGGTGTCACCACACCCAGTTAGGAGTCTCACTCTTAAAAGGTACATGGACATGTTGGCTTGATTCCAGTATTGAAGGTGAGTATCTTTTGTTTCCTAGGTCTAAGTACTGACTGGCCTTCTGCATAGGAATAATTCCTTCCCTCAGCAGCAAAGCCAGAGATCCTCTACCACTGGAAGCCTGAACACCATTGCTCTGTGGTCCCAGAGGCTGGGTTCAGACTGGAGTTATTGTACAGTCAATGGGCCCATCTTGGGGACTTTGGCTCTCAGATAGCAAGGACTGTTCAGACTAAACTAGAGGTTATTTTATAAGGACCATCAAAATCTTCATTTGCATGTGTGAAATTCCTGTGGAGAGGCTGGTTTTCTTGAATCAAGCTGTTTGGGCCAGATGACAAGTAGGAGTGAGGCTAGCAGCAGCCAACACTCAGCCCTTCCTTCCACCAGCCTTTTCCTTCCCTGGTCCCAGGCACCAGCCAAGAGTCTCAGCACAAGGATCATAGCTCCTATCATTCCTCAACAGGAGGCTGCTTGCCTTCGAGCTAACAGGAAGAGCCCACGTTTGCTTAGCACCAATAACCAGCTGCGTACTAAGCCTGTGCACACATCATCTGCATAGAGGCTCAGAGCTGGGCTAGGTGGTAACATCAGTCATTAATTTTTCAGACAAGGTCTCAATATGGAGCCCAGGATAACCTCAAACTAGCACTTCTCCTGTCCCAGCCTCGCTCTTGCTGGGAATATAAGCAAGCACGACTATACCCATCTGCTTTTTATGTACTTTATCTTTGTATTTTGCATTTATTTATTAATTGGCCATGCTGAAATTGAACTCAGGACCTTAGCAGCACTAACTAAGCACTTCATTGCTGAGCTGCATCTCTAGCCGTACAACATCTGCATGTTTTACTCCATATTGTACGTACGTTAGTTAGTATCAGGGGCTGGGTTGTGTGTGGGGGATGACTGGGGTGTGTCGGGGGTGGGGGGATGAGCATGCCAAGGTGTATGTGGACACTCTTCAGGGATCAGTTCTTTCCTTCTACCATGGGATCTGGGGGTCAAATTCATATTACCAGATTTGCACAGCAATTGCTTTTACTTCTCCAGCCCTGTTCCTGTGTCTTCAAGAAGAAAATCTAACTGAGGCTAAAGTTAATTGAGGCTCCACTTCTGTGATGGCCAGTATATGCCGGCTCATACAGGTCATGTTATGGCTTAAGTCTGAACTGTCTCCCACCAGTTCATGATACATTGTTGTTAACTGTTCTGGGAGGCTGAGCAGCTTAAGGAAATGGACCCTAGCTGGCAGAAATAACTCACTGTGGGTAGACCTACTCAGTGTCCAGAATCCTCTCATCATCTGGACCATGATTTGAGGGACCTCTGTCACATTCTTCAGCCACCATGAGTTAAATGCAAATAGTTCACCTCTACTTCAGTACTGCATAGAGGCCCTTCCTGACACCATATTACTTCCTTGATAGGAAAACGGGCTCAGTCTGCAATAGCATCATTAGATGCTAGCTAGTGCCCAAACCAAGAAGGTCATCCAGATCAAGTCATGAAGCTGGATGATAAATCAGTTATCTGTGGAGCTGGGGAGAAGGCTCCTCCCTTAAAGCACTTGCCATACAAGGAGGAGAACGGTGCGCAGTTCAGATGCTCACAGTCCATGCAAATGCTCACTGGCTGAAGCAGCTCCAGCCCGGAGAGCAGAGTGGGTTTTCTAGTGAGGCGAGGTGAACTCTGATGTTGACAGAAAAACTCTGCCTCCACCAAGAAGGTGGGAGAGAGATAGAGGGATAGTTTAGACATCAAACTTGGGTCCCCATAGGAACACTCACATATGTCACACATATGTACTGTATGTATGAGAATGCACACACAAACTATACACAAGTGCCACACTCGTACAAATGAAAAGAAATGGAAAGAGAAATCTGTTACCCACATCAGTTTGGTCTTACGATGGGGAGAGCCCAGCCACTGCTGTATGGTACTGTAGATTCTACAAAGCCTGGGCCTTGTGGCTCTGCCCTCTCATTTCTCAGGAACGTCTTTTATTTTATTCTAACTGTTCTGAAACTCAGAACTAACATCCCCCCGCTGCCTGCCACACACATACACTTTAGAAGCAAGCTGTTAAATTCTAGCTATGGGGGACAGGTGCCCAGGGTGAAGAAGTTGGCCCAAGTGCTATTCAGCCTGGAGACTCAGTTCTGAGTTGTCGGGACGCGCTGATCTTGGAAGTGTGTAAGACACAGGTCCCGGTGTTCCTTCGAGGGAAGGCTGCAGCACAGGAGTTAGCAATTCATCTGTCCAGACGGTCTTACACATGTGGAGCGTTGTGTCCCGTACTCATCACCTGGACAGCAGTCTGGCAAACGCTGGCCAGAGTGGTTTATAACATCTGGATAACCGCTTCCAGATGTGGTCTTTCCCTGAAATACTTGATTAAAAGTTTCACACTCAGCATCTCCTAATAAACTGACATATCCAGATAGTGTCTATCATCTGGACCCAAAGGCCTCTTCAAAGATGAGAGATAAGACAGTTTCTAGACCCAAACAGCAGAGTAGAACTGTGTGGCCAGGCTCCTCTAACTTCCTCATGACCGTCCATCAATCAAATGGAGCACAGGCAATAAAGAGGGCTGGACAGAGCAGATGCTGAGGGGCAGCCACCATTGATCACCAGCAGAGGCTTCAGAGAGCTGCTGTCCCTTCCGAGCCGAGCCGAGGCTTCTGTGAAAGGTGAGGAAGGAGGGCAATGCACACTAGATGGGGTACCAGGAAGGCAGGTTTCATTCTTAACTGCGAGTTGACGTCCATGAACACAGTGCACTATTGTACTTACCACAAACCTGCCAGCAGTGTGCGGGCTGTCCGTTCCTTTAAGTCTCTAGACAAAAGAGTAATATGCTAAGAATTACACGTATTTATTTGGTGTGTGTGTGTGCATATGGGCACTTGAGCCATGTGGAGGTACCTCATGGGGTCTGGGGTCAGAGGACCTTTCAGGAGTTGGTGTTCTCCTTTTACCACGTGGGTCCTGAGGACTGATCTCAGGTTGTCAGGCTTGTTGGCAGGACCCCACCACCACCACCACTGTATCTGATGAATTATCTCATTAACCTAACAATTGCACTTAAAAAAAAATAAAACAAGCAAACCACAAGCAGCAGTAAATGCTTATGACGTGCTCCTTTGCAGAGGAGTTCAATTTTCCATCAAGTTGAAAACAACAACTCTGATCTCATCTAACAGATCCAGACAAACCCTGAGGTCTTCTCATCTTATGGAGCAAAGCATCATGAAGGTTCCGGGGGGTGGGGAGGGGGATGGGACTGCCTAGACCTCAGGTTAAAATTCCTGAAGTCTGGGAATGAGGCAGACATGATAACCCTCATCTCAAGGGTGAAGGAGGTTCCGTGAAATTGGAAGGTATTGTTTGGATAGTTAGTTCAGACCCTTTCACTCCTCAACAGTTTCCCCCATAAGCCTCAAAAATCATTACCAGCATAAACGAATTATGTATAACAGACAGAGCATCTGCAATATACCCGGGCAGCAATTTGCACGTTCCTCGTTCGACTACTGGGTGATCCTCTTTACATTCTGCTTATGAGTCAGGGATCATATTATTATCTTTACTTTGGAGGACAAGAAAATTGCAGCTCAGAGCTAAATAGCTGACCACAAATCTTACAACACAGACCCAGCGTTTGAAAACTCATAATCTGTCTACCTCCGAAGGTGTCTCCTAACAATGGCCATGTTATTCCACCTTAGAATTCAGTGTGCAAAAAAAAAAAATGGAAATTATTTTTTTTTTTTTGTTTCCATCCATACTCTGGATAGTTACACCTGGGGTGTCCATTGTTTACTATGCTCACAACCGAGTTTCTATCCATTGTAGCTCCTGGCTGCTCCTGATGGCTGGACAGGTGTTTAGCACAATAGCCCCCTTTTCTCCCCATCTGCTTCTCCTTGCTTGGCGGGGCCCGACCCGTCACGGGCGGCTGCTTCCCACATGTGTTTGCAGCCCCATTGATGAGAAATGGCAGAAGCAGGTATTAAAGGCAGAGGTTCTAGCTTATTGCTCCGAATGCATTAAAAACCATTCCCAGACTCCACATAAAGAGTTTTACACACACAGCACATGTGATACAAGGGAGACAGAGAAGCAGACGTGGGGCTAACCACAGCGAGACGTGTAACCACAACAGAAGTCTGGGGAGACGGGTGCAAAGGAAAGCTGCTTTTACAGACTGGGTGATGGATCTTCTCTTCAGCAGACAGACAGACAGCTAGAGGTACTTAGTCTTATAAAAAGAAAAAGAAAAAAGAAGTTGACAGAAAGAACTCCAGACATCCAGGCCTACTCTCTTTTAATTCTCGTGTCCAGAACTGACTCGAGTCTGTCTGCTTCCCTTTGCAGAGGGCTGAGTTATTCCCATGCACTTCAGCTAATTATCCACAACCCGCTCCTTTCATTTCTCACAGGTCGTTTAAATGTCTACTTGTCTGGGTTGGAACTAGGGTGGGATGTGAATTCCCTTCTGCGGTCCTCCCCAGTGACAGATTTCTCATGCCTAGGGTATTGTTTGTGGGGAAATTCTTTCAATTTAAAGGCCCTTGTGCTGACTGCTTGGTGGATTTGTTGCACTAGGCTCTGAAAGAAGGTACTTGCCATTTATTAAGTATAGCGCAAGTGTTGAATAACTTCGATAGGCCATCCCCTTGAACCTTCTAGTAATCTTGGGGCAGCTATGGAATTCCTTCCTTGTCCATAAGGGATACATCAATCCTCCCAATGGACATCTGACATTGAAGAGAGAACCAAGCCCTCTATCTACTGCATACCTACACATACATACCTATGGTAAGGTTTAACTCATCAATTAGGCACAGTAGATTAAGAGCAATAATCAGTGTAAAGTATAACAATGTGTTATAATAAAAATAATTTGAAATTCATGAATTGTGCATGACTAGAATCTTGTATTTAATAATTTTGGATATGATTGACCACAGGTAAGTCCAACTGTGAAATATAAAACTTGCCTAAGGGCTGCTACTGCCTCTGCCCCATTACACGGATCATTGCCACATGAGACATCATGGAGATGTTGAAGAGATGGAAGGGGAAAAAACACCCAGACTGTCCTGTGATTTTCTCAGAGATGTGATTTTCCCAGAATAGCATGGTGTGTGGAGTTTTTCCTGGCCCAAGAAACTGAGAAACTGCCTGGGCGTTATCACCATATAGCTATGAGATCTGTGAAAGGCAGTCTACTTCTGTGTACTTGTGTTTATCTTATCTGATGTATGTGGAGGAGGATTGCACTATTTCCACATAAAGCCATTCTTCCTAACTTTCAATAATGCCTATTTTCAAACCTATATAATTGTGTACTGGGGGAGGGGTGTACTGGGAGTCAAACTCCAGACCTATATGCTAGGCAAGTGCTCTACTCTGAACTACATCCCCTACCAGGTATCCAAGTTAGTGTTTGTAAGTTAGACTGTCCAAGAATAAATCCCTGGTTCTTAGCTAGTCTATCAGCGCTGAACTCCGGTTCATCTCCACCAAGCTCTGGAAACCGCACAACCACCTCTGTACAAATGCACTTAGCCCTTTCTAGAGTGACTGAGCATGTCATAGCCTTTAAAGACAGCTTGAAGCAGACTTTCCGATCACAGATCGAGTTGCTTTGCTGCTTAAGATCACAAAGGTTTTCTTCTAGAACCTTTGCTTTAGCTGGACATGCTGTGTATGCACCAACGATTTCAGCCTGCGGGAAGCTGAGGCTGGAGGGTCGAGAGTTCAATGCCATAGTGAGATCCTACTTCAAAACACAAAGACAAAAGCAAGCAAACAAACAAACAAAAACCACAAAATAAAACCATATTTGGTATTTCAGTAGTCTGTTGCTGCATTAAGCAACCACGCCCAAGCCTAGTTTACAACGGCAAGCTCATATTGACTTCTGTGGGTCTAGGACTCAGATGCAAGGTCTGTTCTGAAATCCCTCACACAGAACACTTGAATGCGAGCAGACACAGAAGCTGAAGCCTTCCCCATACCCCAGGGATGAGAATCAAACCTAGAGCCTTACAATGGCAGGCAAACATGCAATTTCTAAGCTACTCCCACCCCCGCCCAATCAGTCCCATGTGTGGCATATGGACAGGAGTAGGGATTTATTGGCCATGTTTCTGTCAGCATTGCTTTTCCTTTTCCATGTGGCTATCTTGGGCTACCTCACGGCATGATGGTATCAGAATAGTTATGATTTCGTGTATTATGACTGGATTTCCCTAGAGCGAACATTCTAAGAGAGTCACAGAGGTCTGTCGAGCAGTTCTGTGGGTTAAAGAGCTCGCTGCCAAGCCTGATGACCTGTTTGATCTCCGGGACCACATGGTAGGAGAGAATTGACTCTCACAAGTTGTCCTCTGACCTCTACGTGTATGGCATGGACCATAGGCATACCCATCCTCACCGTCATAAACAAACAAACAAAGATCCACAAAGGATCTGTAGAGCTTCTTATGACCCAGCTCACTTTTGTATATTGGTCATGATTGTCATGGATCAGGCCAGACAGAGGGAAGCAGAGGCATAAATGCCACCCTTCGACAGAGATGAATTTTTTATTGTTATGTTACTGCTGTTATTTGTGCATATATGTTAGAAGGGGGCACCTGTGCCCCATAGTGGTCTGGTGTGAGCATGCCACAGTTGGGAGGAAGATGTTGAGCTTGGGAGCTAAATGATGGAGGCTGTTGACTGCCAGGCCAAAATAGCTGGACTGTGGCTACAATGGGGTGAGAATGGCAGACTGGAAGGAATAGAGGCTTCTGAGTAAAGACCCACTTTATATAGCCTTAACCTTTGCTTGCTGGTTGATGGAGGGTCACTAGGGTAT
>NW_022196914.1:64969576-64985029 GCF_008632895.1 Mastomys coucha | reverse complement strand
CTCTCTCCCACACACAAAACACATTCTTATAGTACCACACTTGCCAACAAAAAAGTTGACCATCGAGACATAAAGTTGGGACTTACAGGTCAATTCTCACAATGAATGGTGGGTAACAGAAAGGACTCTCCCACCACTCTGTGAGACGTTAAGCCCCAACATGGATAGACAGAAGGAAAAAAAAAGTAACTTAAGGGCATGTTAAAGATCTAGCTAAGTCTGCCAGGATGGGTATTGATGTTGAGCAATCTCAAGACAAACACAGATGCCCACTTGCAACCATCCGGAATGAAGGCAAAACCAACGAACTGCATGGAGTTGCCAGACGGTTCTAGACAGGCACACAGATAAGCAAAGCTGATGGGTGGCAGTTTTGATGGGCAAGCTTAAGAATGCTGAGGAACAAACCAAGGATCTGGACAATCTCACTATCAGAAACCTCAGAACGTGACAGAGCCCCAAGGAAAACAGCAGCCAGCTGCTTTAGCCAGCTGAGAAACTGGAGAGAGTTGGGGGGGGGGGGCGAGGAGACGCACAGAAAAAAGTCTGGATAGCATGCTGGAACCCAACGGGGATGGCATGCACACTGGAATTAAAGACCCCTACAGGGCTGACATTATCTGTAAAAGAAAATATCTTCAGCTCTACGGGCTGAGGGGCGTAGGTAACCGTCAAAGAAGTTGCACGGTGAGCCCTGGGTCACAGATGCCAACGACGAAGCTAGAATTTCCGTGGCTTGGAAGGTGAATCTAAAAGCCCCTGAAAGAAGCATTTCTTTTTCTTCATGACTCAGAGAAAGTCAGGAATGAATTCCCTAGACATGAAATTTAAGGAGGTTTCTGGCCTGTATCTGGAATATTTACAGTTGTCAGCCTTGCAATCTGATGGGCAACTGCAAGAAGCTCTCTGAGTCTACGGGGCAGGGAGATGGAACAGAAAGTTACTCTCCTCCCTGGCTCAGCCTCCAGATGAGAGAACGACTTAAGTTATAGGCTATTAACGGCAGAGAGCCCTCTCAGGTCAATGACAATCCACCAGCCAACAAAAGGCTTTAACTGACCCATCGTAAGGGGTCTAGCATTAGGTCAC
Source organism: Mastomys coucha (assembly GCF_008632895.1). Lineage (NCBI taxonomy): Eukaryota > Metazoa > Chordata > Mammalia > Rodentia > Muridae > Mastomys > Mastomys coucha. The sequence continues at coordinate 64,983,940 of NW_022196914.1, read as the reverse complement.
ACTCACTCCCGGGGACTTTTGTTTTGTTTTGCTTAATATTTATTTATTTGGGATGGACAGATGTGCGCATGTGCAGGCAGAACAGCTTGCAGATGTTGGTTCTTTCCTTCCACCTCATAGCGGGTCTCCCGAATTGGGTCCAGGTTGTCAAGCTTGGTGGCATGTGTTTTTACCTGTGACAGCAATCTTGTCAGTCTCTCCAGGGCTCTGAAAATACTCTTCTGAAATTTTAGCTCATAGATTTTTAAAATTCTTTTGAACTCAATTTTACTTCTCGAAATCGAATACAACTAAGCCATCCATAGGCAGGGCATGTATTCGCGCTTGGAGATGAACGTAGATGTGTTATTCATAAGCGGATTAACTTGGTAACTGTACAAGTTTAGAGTGCCTTCTTTGGAGCTTTTTCCTTCCTCAAAGGCTGAGTCAGCAGGCCTGGGGTGCTACTTGTGCCTTTGCATTTGTATAGAGCAGCCTGCAGCTCACACTCTGAAGTGCTGGTTTACTCTTAAACCACTAAAAAATGTATATACTGGGGGAGCTGGAGAGGGGGCTTAGCAGTTAAAGGACTGGCTGTTCTGCCAGAGGACTTGGGTTCGTTTTCCAACATCCATAGTAATTCACAACTGTCTGTAACTCCAGTCCCTCTGTGGGTATTGGGCACACGTGTGGTGTACAGACAGAAGTGCAGTCAGTACACAATCAGTAAAATTTAAAAAGCCCTGGCAGGACAGAAGAAAATAAAGAGTAAAGACAGACAGCGCCTTACAGTAACCTGAAATGGAAGCTGGAATCATGCTGAAGCATGGTAACATGAAGAAATATACACAACACAATACCACCCCGGCTCTATCCAAAGGACCTTTAATTAGCTGATAAATTGTATGGTCACATTAAATACTGGCCATGACTAGAGGCCACTGGTATGGTTTCTCTGTTACTTCGGAATAACTGGAGAGCTGAATTGCATGCCTGGAGGGAGCACGGGCTGGTGGAGTCACAGGCTCACGTGCTCTTTTCTAAGGGAACATTTAGTCTGTGACACAAGACCGAACAGCGCATTTGTTGAAACACCTGAAAAAAAAAAATCCCAGGAAATAGAAGCAAAGCAATTCCCACAATCATCTGTTGTAATTTCAAACTCCTTTAGGGAGCATTTTCTGAATAGCTCTCCCATTGCCTGCTTATCCACTCCATGGATAAACCAATGTCCCACACATCTCTGTGTATTATACTGTCTTCTCCAGACACCCCCAATGCACACTTAAAGCAGTTGAATACGTTTTAAAGAGAGAAATGGCCTTTTAGATAAAAACCTTAAAGCAAGAATTGAATTAACCAGATACAAACTCAAATTCTTTTACAGTAAACCCCAGACCTACTCTTTTATTGGAATCACATTTTATTAAGTACTGGTTTTCAAATCCTGAACCAACTACCACTTGGAGAATGTCAGTATAGTTTCTGTTTTATTTTATTAAAATTGAATTTAACAAGTAATGCTATTTTCTTGGTCTACGTCCTGCATCAAGTTTTCCTTCATTCTTATGCAAATTATACCGATAGGTACACACAGATTTCTCACATACATACAGTAGATCCTTAAACCGCAGCCGGACAGGCTTGTGGTATTGAGTGCCTGTCTGCTGGGAACTAGGTGGGGGGAGGTGGACAGCAACAGAATAGTGGGGTCTTTGCTCCTTTGTTTCTGCTCACATAGATTTCATTTCACCTGAACAGAGCCAAGTTTATAACACACGGACAAATGGTAACAGGTAGGTGACAATATGTGACTGGCTGGAGAAGAGCTATTCGGTGTATGAGAGTGGAACTTGCTTAATGGTTTAGAAATAAACGCCACCACCAACAAAACAGGAGCCCTCAGACTAGACAGAGGATGGTGGTTTTAGGATTTGTTAATAGTGGAAGAAAGTGAGTGAGGGTCAGAGAATAATTTACCACTCCAAAGACAGGCGAAAACAACCTTTAAAAGGATACATTATAACAGAGAGTAAGAGGGAAAAAAAAAAGACAAGTGAAACTTAAGTGTGGAGGAACTCAAGGAGAGGCTTTTAAAAGTGCTTAGGGGACAAGTGTTACCAAAGGAAGGAAATCTTAGCTTGTGAGACCTAATGTGAGGCAAGGAGATAAAAATCTTTTGTGCAATCAGCAAACAAAAGCAAGGAAATCTATCCATTTTCAAGCCCCATGGAGAGCCGAGAAGGGAAGTTCTGGAGACGGTGCTGAGTGTACAGTTGGGAGGATAAATCATGTCTTTTCCTCACTCCACACAAAAAGATAGCAGGCCAGGGATGAGGTGTGTTTTCCAGTGTCTGGGCAGAGACTGATGCAGTTTTCCCTGAACCACAAAAAGCCAACCCATTCAGATGAATGCCCTTCTCAAAGACAATCTGAAGAAGACACACGGGCACTGGAGGATGCTGGGAAAGAACGTGTACCCTTTGGTACACACGGACTAGAGAGAAATTACAGACTAGAAGGAAAATTACTGAGGCTAGTAGGATCTGCTAAAGGCTTCCTTCCATGAGGAAAGATTTTGGGATTTCTGTCCTTCAGTATTTGGAAAGGTAAAGATTCCTTGGCATTCCAAAACTAAGAGTTTCTCGCCCATAACCACAATTATGAAAAAAAAAAGTTAAGACTGCTTAAAACAATCAAATTTACTTTCAAACATTTACTTAAAAACAACATTTACTTACACGTCTCAGCATTTACTTAACATATATACATACACAAGACCCTGAATTCCAGGAAGGAGAGGCCCACTAAGGTCTTACAAACTTAAGAGAAAAATGTCTGGCTCCGAATTGATGCCAAACGTGTTTTATCTAGGCCAAAAAGCACTTAAAGTTCATTCCTCATGATAAAACATAAGACTAAAGAGACTTTAGCACATATATGGAATGCTTTATTTAAAACAAACAAACAAAAAAACCTTTGGAAAAATCGGTAACCAATGCTTGCAACATTGATGACTGTGATAGACCAGATTGTATACGCAGGTAGGCCAATAGTAACTCGAGCAGCAGGGGTAGCTGTGAAAGGGAGGCTCACAGCTGGGTCTCAGAGCTGCCAGGAATTTTTCCACCTAAAAACAAGTGGATTCAGTAACTCTATTGGCTTTCTTTTATATGGAATTTGTATTTAAACTTCTGTTTAATTTTTTTCAATCATTCAAAAATAAAAACCATCAATGATTCTCTGAAAATCGATTTTGAAGCAGCAAAGAAATTTGAAGCACATTACTTTTTACACAAATTTGGAATTCAGTGTCTCAAAGACAAAAAGGAAGTACTGGAAAACAAGAGCATCATCCTAAAGTGTCTTTTCTGGTTACAAAGAAACCACCCAGGAGTTCGATTCTCTGTGGACAGTCTAGTTAGTGTCTCCATCTGTCTCCTTCATCTCTTTTCTGATGTGGACATTTCCATCTTGGAAAGGATAGACACTGGGCAGTAAGTACAGGCCAGCACAGTTTCTGCTCTCTCTGGAGGACTCGGGTGTCTCTCCAATCATCTAGGTCTAGGAGCAGCGAGAGTTGAAGTTTGATGACAGTTATAAAGGACATTATTAGGAGAGAATTGCCTGTCATATTTTTGTAAAACGAGTATGAATATAAAAACTTGTTATGCAGAAAAGTTGATTTTTTTTTTTTTGTCAAAATGAGAAGAATTGAAGTTGAGCTGAGCCTGGTATCAGACATCTGTAAAGCTAGTAGGCTGAGGTAGGAGGGCCATATTAAGTGTGAGGCCAGGCTGAGCTACATCCTTGGGAATATACTAAGACCCTGTCTCTACAAATAAACAAAGGCTAGTGAAACAACAGTTAAAATAATATGAACCCAGAAGGTTGTATTTCCTTAAGAAAGTGTTCAGATTATGTGAACACACACCTTATTAAAATTTTTTTTATCTTTCCTTCCTCCCTCCCCGTCTCCTTCCCTTCATCCTTCCTTTCTTTGATAGAATTATTGCCTTAGTTTTCTGACATGATAATAACTTTTTATATTTATACTTATTTTAGGAAAGTCTTTGAGTCAGCTGTAAATTTTTTTCAGTTTTTTCCTTCTTCTTCTTCTTCTTCTTCTTCTTCTTCTTCTTCTTCTTCTTCTTCTTCTTCTTCTTCTTCTTCTTCTTCTTCCTCTCCTCCTCCTCCTCCTCCTCCTCCTTCTATTTCTCCTCCTTCTATTTCTTCTTCTCCTTCTTCTTTTTTTGTTTTGTTTTTCAAGACAAGTTTTTCTCTGTGTAGCCCTGGCTGTCCTGGAATTCGCTCTGTAGATCAGGCTGGCCTCAAACTCACAAAGATTCACCTGCCTCTGCCTTTTGAGCATTAAAAGCATGAACTACCACTTTCTGGCTCAACTATGTTTTGTGTCCTGTGTTTAGATTTAAATTCCAACATATTGGCCTATTTAACTAATCATCAAAACTTTTTGAAACAAAATTAAATATAAAAATAAGAAAAGGTGCAAGGCCCGCTGTCCATGTTTTCCCTGTGGATCGTTGTTTTGCTATTGAAAGTCTCTGCCGTGCCAAGGAATCCTGTTAAACTCAGAAGCAAGTGTCTCAGATTATCTGAGGTTGGTGTGCTATCAATATACCAGGAACCTATTTATTCAAAGCTATTGGAAATGAAGAATCCATCCTAGAAATAGTGCTAGTAGTTGGTTTGTATGTCTGAAAGTATCAATTTGCAGGTCTGATTCCTCAAACATGAGTCAGGCTGCGTTTACAAAGTCTGCTTTGTGAGGTGAACCTAGGGACCGTCAGTAACTGATGATGGAGAATAGCCGCCTTCTGGTGAGGCTTTCCTTCGCTTACCAGAAGCATCCCTGTCAATCACAGTGGGCCTGCCGTCCAGGAGCACAACATTCTGGCACATGTGCCTTTCTCATTTTTTCCTCATTTGTTCACTTCTCATTTCAAGAAATAGTATATCATATAATTTGATACATAGGACTTTTCCATTTTAAAAACTATTCCAAAGGTATAAATAAACTTAAATTCAGAAACAGCAAAAAGGTCATAGAGATAACTTTTAACAGATGTGCATCCATATATGTGTATTCATTCATATATCTATCTGTTCATATATTCATTCCTGTAACTGTTATGTTTCTAACCTGGGACAAGCAGCAGAGGTGCCAACTTAACATATTAAAGAGGGCCTGGTCTCCATGTTCTCCCAGCATTCCTCAATACCCTGCTACAAGGTACAGCTGACATACCCTGCCCTCTTCCTGAACTTTCCAGCTGAGGGGCTGGGCTGCCCTTCTCCAGAGGTTCCTCCATAGATAATCCAGACATTTTGGTTATCTGCTCCTTTTGTATCTTTGCCCTCCTGGCTGCTACACCTGGTTCTCTCTCTCCCCTCTCCTGTCCTTTCCCCCTGCCCCTGACCTCATGCACTCAGGGTCATTACCACTTTGGATTCTTCCAGATGTGTCTGCCTCTGGATAGGCTCTCACTGATATCCTTAATAAACCTTCTCCTCCACCATATTCAGGAGCGGTCACGTCCTTTCCTTTCCTTTTTATTTCTTTTCTTCATTTAATATCTCCATGAAAATTGACCTTATGTTAGGCATTCATGATAATTTAATCTAATTGAGATTAATATTTATTTTATTGCTTAGGAACTATTTTTAGAGGGAGTTGATAAATAGGAATTGTAACACTAGGTATTGTTAGGGAGGACACATGCAACCAATCTTCATCATATTTTATGAACAATTACTTGCAATCGCTTCTTTACTTGAAAAGCAAATGTGATAGTTCATTTTGAGTGTTCACTGATAGTAAATCTGCTTTACCTTCTGGATAAGAGGGTGTCTTTTCCTGACCACTGAAGCACCACTATTAAGGTTTGTTGATAGCATCCTGAAATTCATCCCTATTGTCAGGTACTACTGAGATTCACTGAGCTGTAAGTCTCTGTATTATATGATCTCAGATTTAGGCAGTTATGAGTCATACCTCATTGTTATTGTCTCTTTCTATTTCTCTTTTTTTTTAAATACCCTCACTTCTTCCTTTTTGCTATTGTTGATGAATCTGTGTCTAACTTTGCCCTGTGCTTTTTAATTAAAATCTCAAAGGGGAGAAGATGGACATGCATTCTTGGGTTTACATAAATATTTATATACTAAGTATACTAAAGTGAGTAGACTATGAATTGACCACGAAATTTCCTTCTGAGTTAATGCATTGGATTCAGTGAGTTTTAGATTTTTTTTTTTTTATATTTATGGTATGGAGGAAAGGTGCCTTGCGTGAGGCACATATGAAGGCCAGAGGTCAACGTGCAGAAGTTGGTTTTGTCCTTCACCTTTGTGGGGCCCAGGAATAAAACTCAGCCATCAGGCTTGGTGGCAAGTGCCTAGGTCCACTGAACATCTCACTGTCCAGATGATGTCCCTTTTAACAGTTGTTTTTGGTGCTTGGACAATTTTGTTTTTTTCTTGATTCTGAACACTATATATTAAAGTTACAGTCAACTGAAAAAATGACCTATATGAAAGTATACCATACAGTATGTTAGCATTCTAGAAGTCAATAGAAGTCATTGTCAATTCCTCTTACAGAGTTCCTTGGTGGTGATTTGATCTTTAACATTGTAAGACTCTGAGGAGACTAAGCTTACCTGAACCCCCTCCCCCAAGTGAACAACACAGAGCCAGGGATCAATGCAAAAGCAAGAGGAATTTATTGTTCCAGTGCACTGGGGTCGTCCCACACCCAAAGGAGTGGCAGCCACCTCAGGCAGCCCATTTGGCCAGTTTTTATACAGCTTTCAGAGGTAGAATAGAGCAACAGCCACTAGGCACAATGTGATTGGCACAGAAGTGTGACTTTTAAACTGATTGGTCCTTAAGGAATGAGGTAGCAAGGGCTTCCTTGTCTGCAAGGGGGTGGGGTGGGGGCAATGGTCTATATGCCCTGAGGAAATGTGTCTACTTGCTCTGGGCTTCCCTTACCTGCAGTTGGTCCCACCTGTGGTCTGAGGAATATGGTCTGAGGCACTCCTTCCAGAGGGGAGGAGTGCCTATGTGCCTATGACATTTCTCTTCCAGGAGGGGAGGGGTCTAGTGGAATTTTCCAAAGTTCCTGAGCTGACCTCTTCAACATGACCTTTTGCCCCAACTTAGAGGTAGTTATTCATGAGTTGGCACTCTGGGGGAAAGAACAGAAAAACTATGCCATGCCATGTCCAAGAAGAGGACAGAAGAAGGCAACCTACTTTTGGATGCATGGTTCTTCCTAATGATAATTGGGAGATGAGGGAGGAAGACAGAGATACCTAGTAGAGAATGAGGAAGATCTTAAACAAGGTGCCAGAGGGAAAACTTTTATTCTGTAGGTGAAGAAAAATCAAGAGAGGTTTCACCTTTCGCTTGTATGGCAGGTTTGGACTCCTTGGAAGTAGGTTATAACAGGGTAGACTGTGTTTGTTTAGGGGATAGGGTCATCAAAACTGAGACCACTCTGCTTTGGTCTCAGAAAGGATGATGGCTGGAGTCACTGCCCTGTAAAAAAGGATGAAGAAGATGGAATGAGGGGATGAAGTAAAAAAATGGTGACAGTGGCACCATGGCAGAAATTATTTAAAATCCCACTGCAGGTTTCTATCCCGCCTTTGGTTATTGAGTTCCTGGATGAAAGACACGCTGGTAGCCTTTATATTTACAATAGGCCTTAAGCTGCATGATAGCTGGGCAGCTGCCTGCCCTCCATGCTGTTAGGATCTACTTTCCTATCAGTAACCTGAGTTACTACTTACTATTTACTGTACGTTCCACCTAGGCTGCTCTTAACTCCGATTGGGCAGCTCTCGGGACCACATTTTTATGGCTCAGCTAACCCACGGCAGCTTTTCCTTTCTTCTCCTTTGCACATTCTTCCTTTATTCCCTGGGGGCTTCTTCTTCCTCCTCCCTCCTCATGGTCCTCTCTCACCTTTGGGGTAACTAGTCTTGGGGGCCTCAAATTAGCATTAGAATACAAGCAGCCACCCCCTACAACCACCCATCCACTTTTTAAACAAATCAAATTTGTTTAAATCCTAAATTTTCATATAGTCTGTGGATGTGTGGATGTCCAACTTGAAGACCTGAAGTTCCTCTGCTCACATTGGCCTTGGGATATGCTTTCCTTCAAAATAAGGCTTGCCCAAAGACAAAGCCAAACAATGGATGCTCTCCTTCACTATCCCCTTCTCCTAACATCCTCTTTGCCTAGAAGATATCAGCAGATCAAAGATATTCATTCAAGATACAGGTAATGTTCACACAGAGCTACCACTGGCAAAACACTCAGCTTCGGATCAAGGAGCAAAGAGGAGGAACTCACATGGAAAGGTTGGTTCTACCTAACTAGAAACTTTAGAAATTAATGTAGAGTGTAGAGTCTCATCTTTCCCAATTCTTAGAGGAAAGCCAGCTCTTTTTTTTTTTTTTTTTTTTTTTTTTTTTTTTTTTTTTTGGTTTTTCGAGACAAGGTTTCCGTGAGTAGCCCTGGCTGTCCTGGAACTCATTCTGTAGACCAGGTTGGCCTCGAACTCAGAAATCCGCCTGCCTCTGCCTCCCAAGTACTGGGATCAAAGGCGTGCGTCACCACCTCCCAGCGAAAGCCAGCTCTTAAAGAAGCATATTTGGTTTTAAAAAAAACCACCAAATTATCAAATGTCTCAAAAGATCCTATAGGAAGGTAGCTGCATTAGAGGGTGTGTCCTTCGAAGCCCGATCTTACTTTTGGCAAGCTGGCTCTGAACACAGTTCTCATGGGCACAACACTGTAGGTGGTTGCCTGAAAAGTGATGAGGAACTCACAAATTACACATGTTTTAGTTGAGTTGAGTTGCTTACGTCAAAGCAAAAGTATCTGCTGGACCCACCAACAATGTAGAAGGAGGTTAGACCTGTCTAAGCTGGAAGCAAGTGATAAACATCTCATTATAGTACCAGCACGCCATCACTTCTCTTTCTGGAAAGGTGAGGTAGAGTTCAGGTTTTGTGGGCCACATAGGGTTCTTGGCTACTATTCCTGTGCATTTTAAGATAGCCCTTTAAATATGGCTCTTGAGGAGTATTTTCACATTTTGGATCATACAACAAAAAGAAGCCAGACCCTGGTTTGCAAATCTCTAGTTTGGAGCAGCCTATGGTATCACAGACAATAGATAAAGCAATATTTAATCATTTGAAGACTGGGATTTTCTTCACACCTCCTCCCAACATGGAGTCTGATTAATTGGACTCTTGCTGTTAGCTGACTCCTTTGAGTGCTCTCCAAAAATTCAGGGGTAATTGTGTGGCTGACTCTGACGAACACACACCTAGTAGTCTCAGGACCAGCTTGTCTCAAAGTGATTGATGCACAGGAAGCAAATGGCCTCTTGTCTTCCACTGACTGCAATAAAACCCTCAGCGCTGTTTAGGAAACAGGAGCCCCACTGAGAGGTGGAAGGACTGGGTTTGCCTCTTGGATGATGTGACTGCCTTCTCCTAGCTAGTTGTACTTACAGTTGGCTCCAACCTTCCCAGCATCCTGTGCAGCAGCTCTTCCGGGGGCCTTTGGGCTTGTTCATACATGTCAGGTGTTATATTAGAGACACACATCATTGTATCAGTGCTGCAGGCTCACTGTTTGCTCTATGACTCACGGACAGTTTCCATGGAACTGCGGCACGTACCTCCAATAATCGCTCAGTCTGTTCAAAGCATGGATTCTTTTAGGGGTGTCTGGTCTAAAAGAGAGCGGAAAGAGGAGACTAGCCTGAGAAAGAAAAGGTTTTAAAAAAGATCAAATATAGGTGGACCTCAAGTGCAAACCCATGCCTCTCTCCTAAAACCATAAAATGCATAAACAACTGGGTGCTTACATTGATACAATGGAATGAATTAGACTCTTGCACATATTCAAAGACAAAAGCACCAGACCTGTGGCCAAGGAACCCGATTAGAGCCCAAGATATATAAAGGTAACTGATTTTTTTTTTAACCTGGTGACATTGCTTTGGCCACTGTAATTTTCTCTTCTTTCTTACTTTCCAATTCAGCTTAGCGTTCAGGTGACTACTGGTTTTATAATAAGCTGCTCCCCAACAACCAGACAGATGTATTTATCGTTTGAGTGTGATTTTTTTTTTTTTAGCCACGAGAGTCCAGACAAAACCATTCTCTTCATAGCAGACAAGACTGCTAATGAGAACAGGCTGTGTGCCCTACTCTAAGTTACTCCATATTGTGTAAAACAGCGGTTTTCAGACTGTGCCTTACCCTGAGAGACTATTTTTATAAATAGCTTTTGATTCCTTTTGAGTCAAGAGACATGACTCTGAACCTTTGTGGGCCTGCTCAGTACCACCCACAAGGCACAGACTGACACATAACATTCTTAAAAGTAAAAAAAAAAAAAAGAAAAAGGGTGTGACTCTATAAATTAACTTATCAAAGAAATCAAGGACCATATATGCACATTGGGCATATTAAAATCACAGCAGGAAAAACAGGTGTGGGAATCTATCAGACACACCAGAGTGCAGAAAGGGTACAACGCCCTCCCTTACCTGGATCCCATAAAAAGACACTTAATACTGTGATGCTAGGGGGCCAACTGACCTGTCACCTGACCACTTGGTGTGTGTGTCATGGGAAAAACCCACTGTCCCAGGGTCTTTGGCTCAGTCCAGTCCCCATCGAGAGAGCCTACTTGAATAGCTATCTGTCTGTCTGCTGGTTCATCTGCCAGGCTTTACCATTCATTTGTGTATCCATTCACCTATCTAGATCCAATCCAGACATTCCTTTTGCCTCAGCACCCTCCACAGTCCCATAGCTTGCATCTGCATCTCAACTCAACCTAGGTTCTGCTAAAGCCTGTGACTTGCTGCAGACCTCCTACAGGGTTCATTATCTAAATCCCCACCACACACATTCTTTACAAATTCCTACCAGCTTCAAGCTTCTTTCTCTCAGGGATCTTTGGAACTCCTTAAACTCTGCGGTGACCTTTAGCTCTTTGTACCAATTCTCTCCCTCCCTTCCTCTCTCCTCCCACCTCTCTGTCCTTCCCTCCCTTCCCCCTCCCTCCTTCCTACCCTACCCTCTGTGAGAATATAGCTCAGGGTAGAGTGCTTGGCTAGTATATGTGTGTATATCTATGGATATAGAGAGATTTGCCTGTGATGTGGAATGCATAAGCTGAGAGTTAATGTTAGCAATTAAGCTTGTAATAAAAGAGCCTGCATTTGCTTTGGCAGCTATCAAGGGAATCTTGACTACTTGGCCAATTGTTGTCAAAAAACAAAACAAAATAAAACAAACAAACAAAAAAACCCAAAAAACCCTACTGCACCTTGTGAATTTATTGTTAGTCAATGAATCCTGACATTGTAGAAAGACATAAATAAATGTGTTTGTCTCTGTTCCTGGTGTAGAATCCTGGGACAGACGGACAGACAGACAGATACACACACACACACACACACACACACACACACACACACTACATATCTGGGCATGTCACAAACTGAGCTTGCATTTGTGCTGTCCAAGATGCGCTCAGGTGAAATTATTATATGGCTGGCTTCTTTTTTATATCCAAAAGATTCTATTAAGAGTCTAGTTTCCCTTTTCAGTGCTGGAGAATGAACCCAGGGCCCTGAACAAAATATTCTGTTTAGATAGGGCGTTTGTCAAACTTCACCTGAAAAATTCCCATTAGAATATCTGTTATCAGCACCAACCTCTTGGCTTGAGATTTCAATGTGTGCATGAGCTTCTACTGGACAGCCCAGGTAGACTACTATCTATGGGGAGATGCAATTGACCAATATGGTAGGAACTTACAATAACAAAAGCAATGAAAAGCGAATTGTTTTTTTTTTTTTAATGGTTTTCACTTTAGTAATTGAAAATGTCATATTACCCATAAAGGACTTTACGAGTCAGTGTTTTAACTGTTCTTTCTGGATGCACTGTTCCATGTGTTTCATGCTCTAAAATGCTAAAACCCAATGTCCTGCAAACACTGAGACAGGGCAGATTTTGAGTTATGATGCTGGACTCTGCCATGCACAGCTGCTTTCTCAGAATAGTACAGTTCACTGCCAAAATAAATGAACGGTATCTTTTTGTGGGACTTACTGTCAGAAACTCTCTGGTCTCACGTCTGCAAGTATGATTGGTAACAGAAGCCAACCAAGGAAAAATATGTATTGCCTGCATCCTGCTTAATGGTACTGTCTGTGCGTTTGTTATTTCAGACCTAGCTTTTCATAGCAACCGCTGAATATGCAAAATGAATTTAGGGATGTCAGAGTTAATTAACACCAGCCCCATTGGACAGACGAGCTTTGTAAACAAAAAGGATTTTAACTTCTTTCGACTTGAATTTGGAAGCCTGACAATTTTTATCCCATGAAGTCAGGAATCTTGAATAAAATATAAATAGACACTGAGTTCAGGTTGAGTTTCTTGCCAGAAGATGGAACAGAGATTGGCAAGCAGCTTTCACGCCCATAGGCTACTGGGTGTAGGAGGGTTTGAATTTTTAATGGCCAGCATTATTCTTCACTTAAAGAGATGCTTGTTTTCATCTCCACGGAGGTGACAATTGTTTAGTTCTTGAGCAGACTCTTCAGGACTTCTAGGTAGGTATTCACTTTTGTTGAATTTTCTTCTATGTGTCTTCATGAATGACTGCCATGCTATTGTTCTCAAAGCACAGTTGTTTGGACAGACAGAAGAAATTTTAATTTCTTCCATGTTACGCACGGTGCCTTTAGTGGCACATGCTGCCAAAGCCAAACTTTCTCCATATATCCCCAGCTACTTATTTCACAGATCCGCATGCGTCTTCTCCCCCTTACGAATTTGTCCATAATCACACACACACACACACACACACACCAAAACACTTCATATTTTATACTTCGCATCGAAGGTTCCCCATTCAGAAGTTGTAGGAACCAGGCGAATTCTAATCTCTGAGACAACAGTAGACCTCTATGGATTTTTCTTTTCCATGGTGCTTGTGTCCAGACTGCGGGTCATCCACCCCTGGCCACTTGCCATTTGGCACGGTGCAGCCCATTCACACCTCTACCAGAGCCTGGGCAGGAGAAGTAAATGAAATTAGACTTTAGATTTGCCAACCATGCTTCTTCTTAGGTACTGCCCAGAGAAGCACTTGGCCATAAAGGATGCCAAAATGTCAAAGTCATTTAAAAATATAAATTGTATACGGATTGGAGGCATTTGTGTTAGTGGCTAGAAAATGATCCCACTTTTAGAAATGGGTGATTTGGTCTAATATCCTGGGAGGAATGTCAAAGAATTGAGATCCAAATAAAATTAATTCAGAGCAGAACATGAAGGAACAAAACATAGCCTCTGCCACCCAGGAGGCCAGAACGTATGAAGATGACAACTGTGACAATCATTACAGGAAAATGTGCTGGTATAAAAAGTGATCATTAATATTTTATATACATATATGTGTGTGTGTGTATATATATATATATATAAATTATTGCTGGAAATTAATATGATGGCAATTATTCCTTAACCAGCTAGTTCCCCAAATAACTACACAGAGACATTTTAATATTTCAAAGCTTAGGCCTTATCCAGGGAGACTCTCAACTAGCTCATCTAAGTTAACCTGACCACCTCACCCCATCCAGCCATGCTATATCTTCCAGGCCCGGGGTCATGTCCATCTCCTTTGATGTCTCTTGGTGAAAAGGCCTTCTTCCTCTTTTTTCTTCCCAGAGTTCCTTTCTCCCTCCCAGGAAGTTCCATCTTCTTCTCTCTACTGCCCAATCGCAGGCTTTAGCCTTTTATTGACCAACTTACCAGGGGATCAAGGTTCACACAACAAAAGCTGGTGTATGTGAGAATTCTTGGGCAGCCAAATCTTGGGGTACAGAATTTAGCATATTAATACACAAACAGCATCAGAACAACCCCACCATGCTGGTGTCTAGGAAGAGAGCTGCACAAGGAGCCACTTCAGCGAGACTCTGTAAACATCTCTCCCTACATTTTTGTCAGGCCTGGGGGGGGGGGAGAAAGGTGAGGGTTCTGTACTCAGAGGAAAGGTAGGAAAGGCCTCTCTGGGAAGTGTATCAGGTAAGGAAAACAGGGATTGAAGGAGATGGGAGCAAATGGAGTGCAAAGGCAAGGGGGCAGCATGAATGGAGATGATACTAGAAGAATGGATTTCCATGCACCTTATATAGCCACCAACTTTTATGTCTTCTTTAAAGACATGGGACCTCCAGAGAGCACATTAAGCCAGAGACCCGGGCAGGATCCCCTGTTGTCTCTCGGGTGAGGTTCT
>NW_022196914.1:64902912-64959957 GCF_008632895.1 Mastomys coucha | reverse complement strand
TCTAAAATAAAAAAAAATAAAAAAAAAAAATAAAGACATGGGTCTTGTCTAGTAAAAGTCATTTTGAAGTACATAAGAACCTACTCATCATTGTCTGCAAATTGAGTATATTTTATGATCTTAATGTTATTGCTATTAGCTAAACTTATAACAATATAAAATAAACTTAAAGTGGCTGAATTAAGAGTAGCTTTTGTCTACATAATTTCTCAGTCATCAGGCCTTATAGGAGGATCTACCATGTTTTTGATACAACTTAAGGTTCTGTGGGGAAGGAATCGATGACCATCATTTTGGATAGCAGCAAATAGTTACACATTTTAAAACAAGAATGTAGCATGATCAGGTTAGCATTTAAAAGCACCACTCTAATCATGCATTGACAGATTGGTTTGAGGTGAAGGAAAGCAATGGAACTGACTAGAATGCTGATCAAAGTAACACTGGTACTCTGGACAGTGAAAGAGAGATAAATATCAATGACTTATTTAGAAAGTAAAAATTAAAGGATTTGTGTTATGATTGGCTATAGACTGAGAAAGGTTTTGTTTTGCTGTCACAGGTTTTAAGTTCAGACTGTGGAATGGGAATGGAAATGCCATATAAAGGAAACAGCACTGCTGGAGAGGATAGTAGATTTGATTTGGGGTACAGTGACTTAGATAAAGTGACGAGAGATAAAGAAGTGGAGTTTACAAGGGGGAAATTCTGAGTTGGGCCCTGGAAAAGAGGCAAAAGCCATAGGAGCTTGGGAAGCACTGGGTTAATCAGGAGGAGCAGTTGATGATGAAAGTGTAGATGACATAACTCAGAAAACACTATTGACTTTAAGAAAGGAGCTGAGAAGAGAAGACTGTAAAACATCACTAAGTACAGATAGAAAAGAACCCTACCAGGTCACACTAGGCTCGAAAGGCAGCCAGGAAAGGGTGATGTCAACAAAGAACTAAACAGCAAGTGCCACAGAGGCAAATAGAAGTGTAGAGGATGGGCAATGGCTTCTGCTCATCAAAGGCCAATCACTGCTGACTTGTGCTAGGATCATTCTCAGGGAAAGAATGGATTAAGAATCCAGTGTACCAACAATAGGAAGCAACCGGTACTCCTAGAGCTCCCAGGGACTAAACCACCAACCAAAGAGTACATATGGAGGGACCCATGGCTCCAGTTGTATATGTATAGCAAAGGATGACCTTGTTGGACATCAATGGGAGGAGAGGCCCTTGGTCCTGAGAAGGCTCAATGCTCCAGTGTAGGGGAATGCCAGGACAGGGAAGCAGGAGTGGGTGGGTTGGTGAGCAGGGGGAGGGGGGATGGGATAGGGGGTTTGCAGAGGAGAAACCAGGAAAGGGGATAGAATTTGAAATGTAAATAAAGAAAATATCTAATAAAAAAAAGAATCCAGTGTACCCCATGTAGCAGATGTACAGCTGGATCTTCACTTGGGTCCCAAACAACTGGAGCAGGGGCTATCCCAGAAGCTGCTGCCTGCTTGTGGGCTATGTTCTTCTAGCTGGCCTACCTTGTCTGCCCTCAGTGGGAGAGGAAGTGCCTAGTCTCACAGAGACTTGATGTGCCAGGATAGGGGAGATATCCAGGGGTGGAGAAGGGGAAAGAGATGGAAGGAGGATTGTGGGATGGGGAGGGGAGGTGACCAGGAGGGGGGCAGTAAGCTGGATGTAAAGTGAATAAGTTAAAAAAAAAAAAAAAGAACTCAGTGCACTGGGCAGTGATTGATCTTTAATTCCAGCACTTGAAAGGTAGATGCCAATGGATCTCTATGAGTTCAAGATCAGCCTGCTCTACATAGCGAGTTCCAGGCTAGCCAAGGCTACATAGTGAGACTCTATCTTGAGAAACTAGTAAGATAAAAGTAATAACAAAGTCATGCCAAACATTTAAATCATGCTTACTCTGTGCAAGGTACTGGTCTAAGGAGCTTACATATATTAATTTGATTTGTCCACACAACAAACTATGAAGTAATTGATAAATTAATAAAATTCACTAGGATTTGGTCATTGACTCAGTCAGGCATCCCTTTAATGGTAAAACCAGAAAGTGA
This sequence comes from Mastomys coucha, assembly GCF_008632895.1. Taxonomy (NCBI): domain Eukaryota; kingdom Metazoa; phylum Chordata; class Mammalia; order Rodentia; family Muridae; genus Mastomys; species Mastomys coucha. Next base: position 64,957,892 of record NW_022196914.1, on the reverse strand, counting down.
CAATTCAGCAAGCTTCTGAGTGGTCTGCAGGGACTTCAAGTTACTGTCTTCCCTCCTGCCTCTTTTTGAACAAAATTTGGCCTAAAGTAACAGCAGCTCTGTCTAGGGGGAGGGGCGTGAAAGAACTCTGAAAACATTGCTCCTGATGTTTTTTCAGGAGACAAAAGCATGGAAAAGCAGATGAAGCATTGCTCCATTAACTCCTTAGCACACGAGAAATTATAATAAATGGCCAGCGTTTTCAATGGCTACATAAACGGTTTGCCTCGGAAGGTCTCCAAGAATGTACCTTCCTGAAATAGCTTAGTTCTGTCTCTTAAGCAATTCCTTCATGTCTCATCTCAGCCCTGTACTTGACTGGAAATATGCTCTTAGCAGGCTAGGTTTGATGGGGACTATCATCTGAGCTTAGCTAATATGGAGAAGCCATCCAGTGAGGATTTCACTGGCATGGATGACAGGGATATCAATGATGAGACTGGAGGATGTCTGAGTCAATCAAAATACAGTAAATAATTGATAAGATACTGACTTGGGAAGAACCATGGTGTTAACTTTCTACTTTGAAGTATCTCCCTGGCATATTAGCTGCAATTAACCACTCTCCCCTATATGAGTCTTCAATCCAGAACCTTCAGTACATGTCAGCATTAAGTGTGGGGAAGAAGGGAGGAGTAAGACTACTGGGATAAGTAAAATCCAGGGTTCAGCAGATCAAGGGTTCAGAAGTGTCACGAAATAGGAGAGAGAGGTAATGACTAAATGAAAAAAAATAGCCTCTCCAGAAGCCAGATATGTTGAGAAAAACTCTTGAGTTTTCTGCTCTACACAAGGAAGAGAATGAAATGACTTTTATATGACACTCAAAAGACAGTGTCCACATGTGTGTGACATTTGGGTTGGATAAAGTCATTGTCTAATGATTCTATTTCTTCATGGTCCATTGTTACTCTGGTGGACTCAGATTTCCCATCCCCCCCTTCATTTGAACACTGGTATTTGCCCATCTCATCCTGACCCTATTCTTTTCAGCTCCACTCCCCCAGTGCAGCCTCAGAAGAGCTTGGCTCATTGTGTATCAACCTCTCATCTTAAAGATTTTTTTTATTACGTTATCTCAGTCTTTTTGCTTCAAGTGAAGACACCACTGCTGCAGACACTGTAGGCTCTCAGGCTCCCAAATACCACTCAGGGTTAGCCTCTCTTTCTCTATCTTCTGAGGCAATGCCATCCCAAGATACCCCTCTTCAACTCCTGCCACACCGTTCCTCTCAGCATGTAGCCACTGAGTCACATTCACACCTCACCTCTTTCCGGATTCAGCTCTGCAGTTAAATGTCATGCGGTATCCATCACTTAGGACAGGACCCAGATCTGCTGCACACATCCTCTCAGCAGATGGAGAGAAATGCATTTGCTAGGTTAGTGCTCTAGGACCTAATTTACAGGAAGCAAGCTGGAAGCAAAGCAAAGTGGTTGTGGAGTAAAAACCCAGTTTCCTTCCACACGTCGATAGCTTTTCCTTTCAACTTACCCCTTTCCAAATTAAGAGAGCCTTTTCATGTAAGTCAGAGTTCTTCCCCATTCTACTGTTTTCCTGCAGTGGTAATATTCTTTTGCTCATTAAAGCCCATTCTTTTTCTCTCTCTTTCATTTGCCATGTCCAGTATTTCACACACACTTGGTGCTTCGTTTGGGAGAAAGCGGCTTACAGGTAATACTTACCACTCCGTTTCTAAAGTCTCCAGACTACGAGGAGGCTCATGGTCTTAAGCCCAGAGAGTCATGGTTTAGAGGTTCACATGCCTCCAAACATTCTCTGTAAATTCATCCTTTTAAAGCATTACTCTTGTCCCCTCAACTCCTGGTCAAAATTAATTAATTGCATAGTGGCCTGGTTAACAATTCCTAGTGTAATCTTTTCTATGAGTTAAAATGTCCATTAATGGAAAGATATAAAAGTATCTTTCTCTAAGACATGGAAGGACATTCGACAGAAAACACGTGGGATTGAATTGAGAAGCGCTATGAAAGATTGACAGGGTTTTTTCCCAATTAAAATGGAATAAACCAAAGAGTTCATTATTTCTTTCCACTTGCTCCTCACTGCCAAACATCCAGGTATATGCCTTGAAAGGCTGAGCTGTTCTCATTGTGCTGTCTGGAACTACTTTGGGGGTCAGCACACTGCAGGCCCACTTACCTCTATCTGGGTCCCTCTTGGGATCATGACTGCTTGAACATAACAGGATGGGGAGTTTAAGAAAATGGCTGTGGAGATCATCCCAACCCTGATGCCAGATGGAAATGGATCTCTGCTACTGACGTGGCAGACTCCATCTTGCCCTGTCCTAGCTAACCTAGCATCCCTCAGAGTATTTAGGTGGGTGATGCTTCTTTAGAACACAGAGCAACAGATTCCATTTACCTTCCTCTTCCCCAGCCTGCTCTCAGATGGCTCCTGGAGTTTGCTCTGCCTCTCTTGACATTATTAGAATCTTCCCTTTATTGGAAATGCTGATTTACAGCCTTCTATGTCTCTCCCATCTCCCTCCCCACCTGTCTCTCAGCCCACTAGGTGCTAAGGACAGCTAAGAAGGAAACGATTCCCAGGAGCGGTTACTGCTGCTTATCACCTGCACCTCTTCTTGGTTCATCTTACTGTCTTTAAAAATAACTAAGTATAATCACAGATGTTTAACTCTCAGAATACTGCTCCCCCCTTATATTTCTAAAAACCTTTACTAAAATGTAAACTCTCTTTTATCTCAGGATTTGTAAGATTGTTGTATAAACTTTCTGTATCTCAGGCTTTATAAGTTTGTTGGGTGTGGTTTAAAAGATCTGTAAAATCTGAAATAAAAAAAGTTACAACCAAAGGGTTGGTAGTTATAAAAGAAAACCATGCAGAGGTAATCAATTTGCTACAACATGATTGTATGTAACTTTGGTTCAATTCCTATTTATGGAAGTAGAACATACTAAGCAGGTAAGCTTGGTGATTAATGTTTGCACATTCCTGAGGTTGTATAGGTCTACTCAGGCCAACAGAAACTTAGAGATATGTGTCAACCTATTTATGACTTTACTTTGTTCAACACCAGGTTTCTAAAATCTTTTAGAGAAAGAACAACATATATTTCATTAGTAAGGTTTGTGAATTCCTTAGGTCCATTCAAGCTAACAAAAACTGACTTTGCTAACTTTGTTAAGCTTTATCTATCGGTTAAACTAAGTCATATAAAAACACTACAATATTCTGTAAAGGAACACTATGAAAGGATCAGAAAAATAAGGTTCCTAGTCTCTTTGTGGAGCATATTTATGGTTTAAAGTTTTATTTTAATGCTAAAGGATCTTCAAATATTTAAGAGCCAAATGTTATATTGATAAAACTGTAAAATACTAATCTTATAAAAGCTACTAACTTGTAACTGTTAAAGATAATTAAGACATGTATGTGAATGAATGGTCAGTCACCTTATAAACGGTCACATTCATTAATGTGCTCAGAACTATGCTTGTAGTCACACTAAGTACAAATGCAAATTTAATTTACAGGGACAAGCTTTAGCCTTCTGTATATGTTGTCCAGGTTAAGCCTAAAGCAAGTAATGGAAAACAAGTAAAGTTTGTTCAAGACAAGGTATACTTCATATATTACACGGTGGCCCTCAGACCCTCAGAGATATCTATCTGCTGAATATGGTATTTAAGGTGTGGAATGAAAAAGGCTTCCCAAGAGACAGAAATATGAACTTCTGGTAGCAGCCCTGAAGCTAGCTCCAAAGAAGATGGGCAGCAATGGACTCCAGCTGGAACTTGCCTTGAGTGTGGTAACACTGTCCACTGAGCAAAGAACTACCCTGACTGGACCTTGCCCACTACAGTGGCCCTGCCCAAACTGTGGACACCGTTGGGTTGTCTGCCTCTCCCTCTCTGCCTCACCAAGGTAGGCCAACCCCCCATGTTCCTCCTTCACAGACAAATCCTTCAGATCTTCTTGGTCTTTCTGCTGTCTGTGGCTGCCAAAGACTGACAACCTCTGTTCCCCACAAAGCCATTGAGATCACCATGGAGGATCCTAGACTGGCTGTCCAGGTCATGAGTAAGCTTCTGCCATTTTAATGTTTACAAAGTCCATGTGCTCAGTAATTCCAGCTCCCGCTGACACTTCTCTGAGCTCTGTGATGGCACTGGTGACAAGCTCTAGTTTTATCAGTTTAGCGGAAGCAAGCCTACACTGTTTCAAACTAGGCTATGCTGCCCGGTCAGTCCATTCATAAGTAGAACCATTCTGGATTTATAGTAACTTTGAGTACAAGAGATTGACACATTACTTGCTAAAGACACACATTTTAAAACTTTAAAGTTTAAATTACCTGAATGTCCTAAATAAAAAGTCGTTGGGGCTGAGACATGATTACTTGCCAGCCTAGATTAGTTTCATGTGTAGAAACCAGGCCCTGCTTTTTCTAGAAGTTTGTGACAGACTTCATGTTGAGAAAGACAAACTTGGAAAGATTTCAATGTGAAAACAAACTCAAGCCACCATGCTGTTGTTACAATTCCTTTATTTAAGAAAGCTTGCCTTTCAATGACTGCTCAATAACCAAGCAACCAATCTCACGGTGAATGATTGGATGTTTCCAGATTTTAAAAAGAAAAGTTTAAAGTTTATATAAGTTGTAAAGTTCTAAGGTGATTTAAGGTGTGTGAATACTTGTCAAGATCTGAGAAAGTGAGAAATGAGATTCATGATTAGACATATGATGTTAAGTTTCAAATTCAGACCTGTAACATTATTCAATACAGTTCTAATAAGCTATTAATCTAGCCTTGATAAAGCATGGGCGACTGTTATCGTAGGAAAGAGCTCAAAATTCTTGCCACAGGTTCAAACACTTTAAATTTCCTTTGACTTTCTAAAATATAAACTTAAAACATCTCTGTCATGTGTATGTATGTATGTATGTAGGTATGCACACATGTATGTACATACATACATCCAGCCATCTGGACCTAGAAATGCATGTTCATGCTTTTTACCTGGAATCTATTTTTGGGTCCTCAAGCTTTTCCCATTTGTTCTCTTTCCTGCTGAGAAATTTCTGTTATTACTGTTAATTCTGAGATGCTCTGGAGAAAAACCAGTTCCACCATTTTGGGCCAAATTTAAAGCATGCTTTATTAAATATGAAATACTGAGCAAGAGACAGACTTTGGTCAGGACCACTTCCTGGAGTTTCCCAGCTGAGAATGGCCCCAAGCCACATGTTGCAGAGGTTTATAAGGACAAACCTATAGGCCACTGCACTTTTCCATGAGGTTTTGTTATTTTCCAAGAACTCCAACTCCCAGCATTCCAGGAAACTACCTTGTCTTGGGCAGGTGGGGCTTGCAGGTTAATTGTGGGCACTGCATTGCAAATGAATGTTTATGCTTCTATTATGTTAATAACTTTTCAGGCTTGGCTTTGCTGTGGCTCAAATGTGTGAGTCTACTCCTGCTCTTTACAGACCCTTAACTGCCTTTTCTAAGATTTCAGTGTAGATTACCGACAGCAGTCACATTGCTATATTGAAAACTTTTATCATTTTATTTGTAAAAATTTTTAAAATTCTGTAAGCTTTAGGGAGTCGTGGCTTGGATCCATCTGTCACAGATCAAAAGGACTCTGGGATCCCTTGCCAGCCTGACCCCAGCAGAGAGTTTAAGCTTTCCTGGCTACTACCTATCCCTGAGGCGGGCTTTTTACTTTCCCTTGGTCTTCAGACTCCTTCCCACACCCCCAACCACCAGGAACACAAGACTGAACAAGGCCTGAAAGTCTCAAGTGTTCCACCCAAGATTAAGTCTCCCCAAACTCCTTAACTTTCCCTTCTGTTGTCCCAGTAGATTTCCACCCAGCTGACAGACACCATCCAGCTGCAGCCCTGCATGGGCTCACTTCAATAGCCTAAGGTGGTCCTGTAGAATCGGTGACCCTGGACTTGCTCAAAGCATGTGTAAACCAGTCCAGCCAATGTGACTGTTTCCTGTCTCTTCAGCTTCAGTCAACAAGCCAGACGCATCCCAGAATTTCCCAGTTGCCTTAACCACTTCCCTCTCCTGTACTTTGACCAACATTCCGGCCTCTCTGCTCCCTGCAATGGCCCCTGCATAGCTTCAATGGCCCAGCACAGCTACAAGAGTCCCTCCCATCTCTTTACAGCCCTGCCCCTGTCAACTCTCACAAGCCACCTCTTGTTATCCGCCCTTGTTATCTCCTGCACTCAAGCTTTGTTATCTCTGACCATGTCCAATGCACTTCTTTTTCTCTCCATTCTAGACTCTTCTAGATGCCTCTGTAGATTTTCTTTGTTTTATCCACAGTAAAAACCTTCTCCCAAATAATGCCGTGACCATTTTGGCAGTTTCTTTCCTGTGCCCGTCAAATACTGGTAGAACAACAGATCTCTTCTGATTGGTGGGATGTAAGTAGAGGACACATAAGTTCTTATGTAAGACAATTGGCTCCTTCCTCGTTCATGTTTTCCTCAGCACCTTGTCCATTCAGCTGTCCAGCATTCTAGTTTTGTATTCTGAGAACACAGACCTTGACCTACAATGGATAAATCCTAGGTTCTGAGAACATTTTGGAGACCTTTCATGGCAGTTCTGGTCTTTGGATTCTAACGTGAGAGAAAAATAAATGTCTTTTCTAAGCTGCAGTAATTTTCCTTCTGTGTCACACATTGACCGGGTACCGACTAATTCTCTATACACACTGGGAATTTTATTTGTCATGCACCATATATGCTGAATATCCAGATATGTGCTGGGAATTTTATTTTTCATGCATCATATATGCTGAATATTCAGGAATCAGAGATGTGTGAGAGAAGGGTTTAAGGATTCAAAGTCTTAGCGATTGGATTAGAGAGTATACCTACTGATCTTCATTCCTGCTGTGACCCCAGGGGGAAATCCCTCTAGCTAAGAAGTGGATAGGACAAGGGAAATACTATCCATTCTATTGGCCAGCACCAGATCTGGATCTCAGAAGAAAGAGAGAGGAAGAAAGAGAAAAAGGAGAAGAAGAGGACGTACAGAAAGAGAAAGAAGGGGAGGAGGTGAAAGGGGGTGAAAAAGAGGAGGGGGAAAGAAGAGGGGATAAGAGGACCTTATTGTACTCAAACAACATTTTAAATCAGGCAAAAGTAATTGATCACTACACTGATAGTGGCGAGGATAGTGCTTATCTTAGAAGATGGCCCTGCAAAGGGTATCATTGACATTTCTCTGATGCTAGGTCTGTTCTCTTTCTTGAGTTTTGAGTGATGGTTACATCACGAGAAATCCCATGGGATTCTTCATAACATGTGTGCTTTTATATATACCAATTGTTAGTTGACAATACAGTTCTCAAGGTAAATGAATATAAAATTACTTACAAATGGCAGGGTTTCTTGCTGAAGCAGATGACCTAGAACTGTAAGGATGACCCTGTGAATAATCACTAAAGCTGGTGTCACCAGAGAAAAGAGCACATATGTGCTGTGAGATGAGAACAGGAAACGTGGCCAGAATAGAGTGAGGTGCAAGAGAAGCAGCTTGAGGGTTTATTGTTTATTATTATTATTTTTTTTTTGAAAAAAGTGTGATGGCAAAAATAAAATATACATCCTGATATAAACCCTGCCCAGGTCACGTTGCTGAAAGCAAAGTAAGAAGCAAAGGAAACACACTGCTCCATTTTTCAGTTTTGAGAAGGCAAACTAGCTTTAAAAGAAAATACCATCAACTAAGTTTTTCAGCTTTATGGTGTGTACCAAAAATCTCTTCTAGGGAGACATGAAGCTGACAAAGAGAGAAATGTTAATGATAGTTGTAAGGGCTGGAGTCTGGGCTCGAATCTCTAAAGTAATTAGGTTCCTAAAAGTGGATCCCAAACATACAAATGTAGGAGGGAAGGTGTGTGTGTGTGTATGTGTGTGTGTGTGTGTGTGTGTGTGTGTGAGAGAGAGAGAGAGAGAGAGAGAGAGAGAGAGAGAGAGAGAGAGAGAGAGAGAATATAGGAGATTATCATACGTTATGGTTTGAATATGCTTGACCCAGGAAGTGGCACTATTAGAAGGTGTGGCTCTATTGGAGTAGGTATGTAACTGTGGATGTAGGCTTTAAGACCCTCCTTTTAGCTGCCTGGAAGCCAGTAGTCTCATAGCAGCCTTCAGATGGAGATGTAGAACTCTCAGTTCCTCCGGCACCATGCCTGCCTAGATGTAGCCATATTCTAGGTGGCTTGGTGATAATGAACTGAACCTCCGAACCTGTAAGTCAGCCCCAATTAAATGTCCTTTATAAGACTTGCCTTGGTCATGGTATCTGTTCACAGCAGGAAAACCTTAACTAAGACATCATTCAAGAAGAGACTGAAGGAAGGGCAAGCCAGCCTAAATATAGCTATCTCCCTAGAGGCTCTGACAGTACCTGACTAATACAGATGTAGAGGCTCACAGACATCTGTTGAACTGAGTACAGGGTCCCCAGTGAAGGAGTTAGAGAAAGGATCTATGGAGCTGAGGGGTTGGCAGCCCCTTAGGAAAAACAACAATATGAACTAACTAGTACCCTCAGAGCTCCTAGGGTCTCAACCACCAACCAAAGACTGCACATGGAGGGATCTGATTGTTCTGGCAGCATGTGTATAGTAGAGGATTGCAAATTTGATCATCAATAGGAGGAGAGGACCTTGGCCCTGTGAAGGTTCTGTGCCCCAATGTAGGGGAATGCCAGGACCAATAAGTGTGAGAGGGTGGGGTGGCAGGCATGGGGAGGGGGGAGGCAACAGGGGTTTGTTTTTGTTGTTTTAGTTTGTTTTTTTGTTTTTTGGAGGGGAAACTGGGAAAGGAGAAATTTACATGTAAATAAAGAAAATATCTAATAAAATAAAACAAAAACAAACAAACAAAAAAGAAACATGAGGTGGGCATACTACTTAGCACTCTAGAGATTGAGATAGGAAGACTGCCAGCCTGTGATGCCAGCCTGTGGTGCTTAGCCTGAAAACTGAAGGAGTGTCTGAGTCATACAAGGAGACTCTGTCTCAAACAAACAAATGAACAACAGGAGAAAAGAATCCTGAGGGAACATTTCAACTAAGCTGTCCTTAATCAGTCACATTGAGAGGGACACCATCTATGGTGTGGATGGGTTTAACTTCCTTTGGTCATCTGTTGCTTTATTCACATATGTGGAGTGCTTCACACAAGATGTTCATGATTAGACAAAACTAAACCTAAAAAAATCACAGCAACTGTTACATAAAGGGCTCCATTAGAAGAACCAAGTTCAATTTAATAAAGTTAAGATGAAATGAGAGCTTTAAAAAATGATTACAAAATTACATACAAAGTAAAACTATATATTTAAAAATAATGAACGTTGGCTAAATGATTATTTTAGGCAGATTTTAGACAGTCTCACCAAAGCAAGGGTGACAATATGAACCCCAAATGAAGTAGAATTTAAAAACGTACAATGGACCAAAGAATCACACTTCTTCCCAAGCATCCACAATGATGAATTTTTATACTAAATATCAGCATCAAAATGTATAATAGAAACTATTAAAAATTACATTTAAATCAATAGGTACTCAAGAAATGGTGATAAACAATCTTTAAGACACATCTGGCACATTTAAAAAGCATTTACTTATTTTTATTTATATGTATCTGAGTTTTTGTGTGTACCCATGTTTGTGCTTGGTGCCCACAGAGGCCAAAAGAGGGCATCAGATTCCTTGGAACTAGAGTTCCAAAGTTGTGAGCTGCCTCATGTGTGCTGAGAGCCAATCCCAAACCCTCTGGAGAACATCTAGTACTTCTAACTGCTGAGCCATCTCTCCAGCCCCTGATTATGGAACTATAAGAAGCTTTAAAAGACAAATGTCACATGGGAAAAGAGGTTCAACAAGCAGAACAAAGTCTAACTATATAACATCCTCTCATAAATTAAGACATATATGCTAATATTCCGTTAATGCTGTCTAACTAAACCTTCTGTCATGACAGCAATGCTTAAAGGCCCAAGCTGTTTAACACTGTATCTGCTTCCCAGAAGAGTGCTTAAAAGGATGCTAGTGCCAGAATTGAAATACTATCTTAAGTGCATTTGGCTGATTTCTTTGAAATTTTTTACTAATTATTTCAATTTCTTTTACTTTTGATATCATAGCATAATTATAACATTCCCCCCTCTGTTTCCTCCTTCCAACCCCCCCATATGCTCCCTTCTTGCTCTCTTTCAAATTAGTGGCCTATTTTTCTCTAATTGCTATTACATATACATATGTGTATAAACTTGTGCATTTATATTTTCTAGTATATAAATACAACTGTCTTAGTTAGGGTTTCCATTGCTGTGAAAAGACACCGTGACCAAGGCAACTCTTATAAAGGAAAATATTTAATTGGGGCTGATTTACAGTTTCAGAAGTTTAGTCCAATATCATCATGGTGGGAAGCATAGTAGCATGCAGGCAGACATGGTGCTAGAGAAGGAGCTGAGAGGTCTACATCTGGATCTGAAGGCCTCAGAGGAAGACTATTTCAAACTGAGTGTAGTTTGCGCATATATAAGCCCTCAAAGCATGCTTTCACAATGACACACTTCTTCCACCAAGGCCACACCTCCTAATAGTGCCACTCCCCCTGGGCCAACCATTCAAACATATGAGTCTATGGGGGCCATATCTATTCAAACCACAACAAGCTTTCTGGAAACCCCTTCAGTAACATGACTCAAGACCTTAGAAATACAAACTCTTTGACCAATATCTGTTCTTTTAGGAATTCATCTGAAGAAAATAAGCTTTTCAAGTGCAATGAACGTTTCTTATATAAGCATATAACAATGGAAGCTTGAAACTCCATTAGCCAGTGATGGAGAAGTTGTTACATGGACGAGGGTCCTTCTACTTGCTCATACTCTATGATTTTTTTTCTGTTAGAGATAAAGACTTCTCAAAAAAGAAACAAAACATATTATGCAGTGCAATCATAACAAACATTATAAGGTATAGTGCACACATGAGCACTGTATTTCATGAAATAGGATTATAATATATTTTATAACATGTAGAATCAAAATTAGGTAATACAAAAAACATTGTAGGTCATTGTCTACAGGAAGTGGGATTATCTTATTTTTATCTTTTTACTTTCCTGGTTTCCCTACTCCTACAAAATACTCATGAATAGTTCTTACTTTTAAACTCAGAAAAGAACAGTGACTTTTGTTAAAGCATTTAAGACCGTTCCAAAACCCCCTCTCTTTAGCTTTTTAAAGTCTTGAATAGGTTGTGTCCCTTTACCGTTCCAAATTATTTCCAACTGCTGGTTATTAGTCATATCAAGCTTCCCTCTGTGAGGTGTCTGTCCTTGCCTGTCTTCCCCCAATGTGGTCTGATTTCCTATGGAGCACCAGACAGTTTTGGAAACATTCACAGACACTCTCATTTATCCTGCTGAACAAGCCTGAAAGGTAAGCATTGCAATCTGTACTTTAAAGAGCAAAAGGGGAGGAAACTGTTTGCAACCAACCCTCTACCTTCTCCTGTACAAATGATTTGACCCTGGAGCTCTCATTTACTTACAGGGTGACCTCAGAGTTCTTTACTGTTTAAGTCTTATTTTCCTATGTACAAAACTGGGGGCCAGGGGAACACAATATAAAGACCATGGGGGAAGGGGCGTTTGAAGATGAGCTGAGGTGAGCTCCACCTGTTAGCACAGTATCTGACCATTATTAGTGCCAGGAGGTCATTTCCTGGGTGATGAGCCGAAGCTACAGGTCTCAGCCCACAGGCCCGAGGCTTAGATAAGGGAAGCAGAGACAGAGGAAATGCCACGTGAGAGGGTGCTCTTCATGGAAAAGCATTTTCAAGAGGCTGTTGTGCGGATGCCAGTCTGAGAGAAGTTTTCCTGGAAGACTTGAGATGTGGCGAAGCAGCATGGTGTCTCTCTTTTCACATTTTGACCCAAAAGTGCCTTAGAGAGGTGTTAACTTTTTCTATGGCTTTCATTGGAAAGGATAAGGCAACAGTGGCCGCTGGGAGACAGTGTGGCGCAATCCACTGTCTGAGGGCCCTTGTATTTTGCCGCAAAGTCCAACCCCACAAAGCCTACAGCCATCCAATCAGTGGAAAGTATTCTTGGTTTTATGTACCAAGAAGAATGTGTAACATTCAGAGCGCAGTAAAGCCCACACCCACATTGTTCTGTGAGCGTCTTCCTTACTAGGCAGTAGGCACCACCAGCTTCTATAAGCCTAGCATTATCAGGAAATAATTCAGAAATGCACACTGAAGGAGTTCTGCTACAAATGGTATTTATTACTTCAAAAGGGAGAATTGCTTTCCCTTTTATGGTATCTAAGATATCCATTTTTTTTTTTTTGGAAACTGTCTTCCCAGCACATTACAAATGACTTCAGAGTTGGGAAATGCTCCTTGCTAGGAAGACAAAGTTTGGTCCCTAAGTCCTGATGGGAAGATTGTTTATTTGGGCAAACTGCATTCTTCTGTCAGTAAGGCCTAAGGAGTTTACTATTAATCCCAAATGTAAACCCTCCTTAAGAGACACTGCTTACAAAGGGAGATTACTATTTAACTCTGGTGTTCAGAGCACATCTTGTAAACTCCTCCAGAAAAGGAAGGTGCTGCTGTTAACCGAGCGCCACCTCACACTGGGAATCCCAGGGGCTGCCTTAGGTGATCTGGCATCACTGCATCTTCCATTCCTACCCCACAAGAGCCTTCCCCCAACTCCTATGAGAATTTCTCCTGTAGCTGCACATGCCAAATCTAGAGGGGCAAAGCAGGAGACCGGAAATGGTAGCTGCCCTCCCTGGCGTGGGAACGTTTTCCTTTTCTAGTTTCAAGGGTCGCTGTCTGAACAGAAACTAAGTCAGAAATACTGAATTAAAGGTGGTTAGGTTTAGCAATACAAGCAAAGTCATTACAGGATGTAATAATGGGATATATGAATACTCGTCATCAAAATTGCCCATATTTATCTTGATACTCAAATTGGGAGTTCTCTGTCCTCTCTGGTAACCTGGGTGCACGGGAAGTGTGGCAGCGGAAGAGCAAGGACCTCTGATCTCTGAAGAAATGCTCTCAAGAGTCCCTTTCCAGAGAACCCAGGGTCCCGGAAAGGCTGCAACAGTAGGCTCATTAGTCTTCAGAACAAGGAAGAAGTCTGGCAGGGCAGACCCATGCTGGAGAGGCAGGAAGTTGGAAGGAAGCAGAGCATGGGTCCTTCCTCTTCTTCCCACAGGTTCTCTAGGCAGTACCTTTTCCCCTCTCCCTTCTCCAAGTCCCCCCCATTCCTTCGTCTTCTCCTCCTCCTCCTCACTTTCCCTCCTCTCCCTCTACTCCCCCTCCCCCTTCCTCCTCCCCGTCTCCAATCCCTCCCCTCCCTCCTCACCATGCCTTCAGTACCCAAGAAACCCAGCTAGAAGAAACCTCCTTGCTCTGTAGTTTCCCTGTACCTATCTATCTAAGTGTACTTGTAAGTGAAGGGCTGGGTCTGGGGTGGAAAGCAAGGAGGCACTTCACCCAGAGCAGAGTCCTTAAGAACCCTGGCAGGAGAACTTGCCGGCCCTGTGGTCTTGCCTCCACCAGGCACTCAGGCTGAGGCCTTTCAAGGTTTCAATAAAAAGCGAGTGGAGCCCCTGGCTGTAGAATGTTCCAGGGCGGCAGTCAGGAGCCCCTTCCCACCTCCTCGCTGCTTCCCCCTTTGCAGGTCTGTGGGCCAAAGACCTGCCACCACTCAGCTCTGCATGGGAGCAACCTACCGGAATTTTTTAAAAACCCTTTTTTAAAAAAAAGGTTATTTAGATTTATTTATATTTTGTGTGTATGAGTGTTTTTGCCAGGATGTATGTATGGGCTCTATATGCTCAGAGGTCAGAAAATGACATTGGATCCCCTGCAGCTTGAGTTAGGGGATGGTTTGTGAGCCACCTCTTCTTTTTCTTTTTTCTTCCAGATGGCCCAAGGAAGCCCCAGGTGTGTATCCATGCCAACCTTCTGCAACCCAAACATCTGGCTTTCTCAAAGCCAGCTTAACTTCTACCTCCAGAGCCTTAGCAAAGTAGTGTGTGTGTGTGTGTGTGTGTGTGTGTGTGTGTGTGTTCCTTTTCAAAGCTTTAAAAAACAAGACCAGTGCTTTGAAAAGACTCAGGCTTCTGGAGGTTTCTATCCACAGGGTGATAACAGATCTTGAAACAGGATCTTTATAATCTGGTTGGTTTCACATTTATCCTCATAAAGCTACGCAGTAACAGCCGAGGGCTATGAATACACTCAGGTAAGTGAAGCTAGAGATGGGTATAAAGGATCATTAGAAGCAGAGCTGTAGTCCGGGAGTTGCTTCTTCTTGAATGCTCTCACAGCCCAGCAGGCCATTGCACTCATGGCAGGCTGCAGCCTAATTCTGGGCAGTCTGCAGCCTCGCCCCTTCCAAGGTTGCCTTACACAAGCTTAGTTGCAATTTTCCAGATACTCAGCCTGGTCCTGAGCCACCTTCTCCAGTAAGAGAGAACCCTCCCCCCCCTTTCCTCCCACCCCGGGATGCGATCTGCCTGTGGCCAACGTGGGTTCCAAGTTTTGGAACAGGCCACCTGGAAATACAGAGATAACCTGGTGAAATACAGGATTTACAGGGGCCAGGGTGCACTGTGTGGGTGGGTGGGGACAGCGGTGGGGTGTGGCTTCACATGTCCAGCCATGGATGATGAAACTGGGAGGTAATATATGAGCCCTGGGAGACCACAAGGGGAATACTATGTTCCTCATTGCCTCCCAAGGAAGATGAACATAATGAGCTGGCTGCGTTTCAGAGAAGAGCAATTAAGATGATTAAGGGACCAGAGGGAGTGACTTAGGGGGAGAGATTAAAGGTATTAAGCATGTATACCTTGGCTGGGCTCAAAGCAGAGGGAATGTGGAAACTCTATAAGCATCCTCAGATTATAAACATCAGGAGAAGTGGAATTGTTTCACAGGATCCCCGAAGGATGTTACTGGAACTAATAGGATGGAAGAAATGAAAACAACTACCTGTGGCAGGCAGCTTCCGAACAGAGCCAGACGGCACAAGTGCAGGGTCGTAACTAACACTTTGCTTCTTTTTAAAAACAAATAGAGACACAGTATTATAGGGAAGACCTTAAATTAGATAGCAGAGACAGATCTCAAAGAGACTAGATGCCTTGAAGAAAAAAATTAGTAACACCAGACAATGATTTCTTTTTTTTTAAGAGTCTCAGCAGGAAAGGCTCCCTGTTCACTGACATTATTAGTTGTTTTAACATAGCATTTGAAGTGTTACTCTGTTGCACCATTGCCTTCTAAAGTGATCTAAAAAGGCCTGTCTCCTTAATACTCTGGAATAGTCCCTCCTTTGTGCATGAAATCCCCCAACCTGTAACTCCTTCCCTAGCCCCACTCCCTGGCTGTTAAGTCTTACTCACGTTTTCAGAATCTTCCCCTTTGGGCCTCTCCAAGCGCTTTGTCTCTTCCTTATTTCATCTCACATTATTTGGGTTGATAGCTAGTATAATGGCTGTCAACTTGATTGGATCTGGAGTCAACAGAAAGGCAAGCTGCTGGGCACTCCAGTGAAGGGATTTTGTCTATCAGATTATTTGAAGTGGATCAACCTACTGTAAGTGTTGGTGGCATGTACTGCACTTTCTGGTGGCAATCCAGACAAAAGGGAGGAGGAAAATAGAAATTTTGCTTTTTCTCTGCTTGTCTTCACACATGCTGGCAAATTCATCCACCCTTTACTATCATTGCTTGTCATGGCTTTAGTATGCTTGGCCCTGGGAGTGGCACTATTTGGCCTTGTTGGAGTAGGTGAGTCACTGTGGGCATGGACTTTAAGACCCTCATCCTAACTGCCTGGGAGTCAGTATTCTGCTAGCAGCCTTCAGATGAAAATGTAGAACTCTCAGCTCCTCCTGTTCCATGCCTACCCAGATGCTGCCATGCTCCTACTTTGATGATAATGGACTAAACCTCTGAACCTGTAAGCCAGCACCAATTAAATGTTCTTTATAAGAGTTGCTTTGGTCATGGTGTCTCTTCACAGCAGTAAAACTGTAACTAAGACATTATATCTTTAACTGATATTAGAACCAGCTTCTTTGAACCTCCAACATACACCAGATCTTGGGGGTCATATTAAAACCACTGAGCCATCCAAATACTGGATTCTCGTATCATGTAAACCAATCTGATTTCCATAGTATCTGTGTCATTTTCCTTTTCTGTCACAACATATGAAAATTATTAGTTTTTCATCTCCTCACTTACACTTGCTGTAAGTTTTATTGTGTTATTATCATTATAGCCATCTCAGTAGGTGTGATGTGTCGTCTCTTTCAGTTGGTGTTTTGCTTCCTTATTGACTAAGGATTTCTAGCATCTTTTCAAGTGCTTTATCATTATATTTTTGCACTTATTAGAAAGAATGTCTATTTGAGTCATTTGGCAGTTAAGTTTGCTTATTGGTTTCATGATTTCTAAGTGTGTTTATGTATCTGAAACACTGATATCTATAAGATTTCACTTTTTTGTTTTGGGGGGCTGTGTATGCAAAATAATTTTTATTTGATAAAGGCTAATTTATTCATTTTTAATCATTGATAGTATTTTTGGTTTCACACCTAAAATAAAGATCTACTGCTAAATCCAAGGATAAGATGAGTTGTAAGCTGCTGGGTTGTGCTCTAACAATGTAAGCTAGGTCGTTGACTCATTTTGAGTTAGTATTAGTGTAAGGTGTGAGGTAAGGATGTAGTTTCACTCTTTTGCTTGTGAATATCTAAACTGACTCATCACCATTTGTAAGGAAATTTATTCTTTCCCCATGCCATAGTCTGGCCACTCATTGTCAGAAAGCCACTTGACCATGAATACATGGGTTTGTTTCTGAAATCCCGTTTCTCATGAATTCCTATGTCTATGCTGACACCAACCCCACATGCCTTTTACTGTTGTGATAGGTTTAAAAACCAGAAAGCATATTTGTTTCACACTCGTTAAATGTGTACACCTTTGATCCAAGTACTAAGGAGACAGAGGCAGACAGATCTCTGTGAGTTCAAAGTCAGTCTGGCCTACAAAGTAAGAATCTCACTAATCCAAGAAGAATGAAAAGGACACAGACCCATCAGGAATGAAGGTATGGGTGAATCCTTCAGGAAAAGAGTCAAGACCTGCTGAGGTGCTTGCCGAGGGTGGAGGAAATACAGAATGGGTAGTAGAGGAAGGTAGTTATAAATACCAGCTAAGGCCACGTAACCAGTTGCGGAAATGAGGATTATAAAGTAATAGGATGCTTCTGTCTTATTTTGCTAAGAATACATTTGTCTTTCTTCCAATATCTTTAACATCAATTGATATTTAAGTTGAGACACTAAAAGAATGTTCCCAAGGGACATTGCCCCACTGTAAATTTACAAATGAGTTTGTGATTATATGAGGAATAGTTATATCATGTTAGACATATTATGACCTTGTTATTGTTTCATGTGGACATGATATATTATTTGTGTCATGTTGACAAGGGGTGGATTGTAGTGGCTATTCCTGGTTGTCAACTTCACTATATCTGGAATGAACTACAATCCAGAATTGGAAGGCTCATCAGTGATCCTAATCTGGAGATATAAATTTCTGACCTGGATCTTGTCATGGAGAGCTTGAGACATAGTGGCTAGGAATCCCAGAAGATTAAGATGGGGAGATTTCTGAGTTCAATGTCATCTGGGGTTAAAGGCGTGGTGGCACACACCTTTAATCGGGGTCACACCTTTTGCTGAAGATCTACATAAGGACCTTGGAAGAAGGAAGATTTACTCTCTCTCTCCTTTGCCTGCTTGCCTTGTGGCACTGAGCAACTGCTAGATCCTTGGACTTCCATTCATAGCTTCTGCTGACCATTGTTGGGAGTTGGACTGCAGACTAAGAAAGATGGCAGTAATGCTAATGTTGGCAAGCAACTTGACGCGGGATTGATGGTCTCAAAGGATCCTGGACATCAGTCTTCACATCTGACTCTACTCAGAGGGTTTCTGTGAGAGACAAGTTGCTTGTTAAAGAGGTTGCAGAACTTGAAGCTAATTTACCTTGTACATGTAAAATACATCTTCCTGATCCAAACAAGCTTCACTGCTTTCAGCTGAGTGTAAGCCCAGATGAGGGTTACTACCAGGGTGGAAAATTTCAGTTTGAAACTGAAGTTCCCCATGCCTACAACGTGGTGCCTCCCAAGGTGAAATGCTTGACTGAAATCTGGCACCCCAACATCACAGAAATGGGAGAAATATGTCTAAGTTTACTGAGAGAACATTCATTTGATGGCACTGGCTGGGCTCCCACTAGAATATTAAAGAATGTTCTAGTTGTTTGGGGATTAAACTCTTTACTGATCTTTTGAATGTCAATGGTGCACTGAATATTGAAGCTGCAAAACACCACTTGCAGGACAAGGAGGATTTTCAGGACATAGAAGGTGAATACATCAAACACTATGCCAGATGATGAGAGGAGAGATCGCAGTCTGAGAACTTTGTCACAGTTGTCTCTGATGTGAAACAGCTCGAGGTAGCCCGCCTCTCCATCCTCATACTCCCTGTCAGCCCCTTGGGATTGTCCCAGTCCTGCGACCATGCTGTCCTGAAGAAGGCCCTCCTGACTGCCCACTGAAAGTGTCGAACAACATAATACAGCAAGAAAGTGTGTCTGGGCCTCGAGAGAGCTATCTGCTTCTCTTAACGTGCTTACTGAAACTGCTGTCTGGGCCGTCTGCTGGGATTCCTCCCAAGTTGTAATGAACTCACCACTGAGAGGGTATGGCGGTTGCTTCCTTTCCCCCAACAACCCGTGTCCTGCACAAGTGATATAATGGCATGTTCGCTGTGACTGGCAGATTGGCAATAAGAAACCTGATATAAACTGTGATTGGGTGTACATTCTCTTAGCTTCTTCCAGGAGTGTTGGCCCTACCTAGATCTGAAGCTTCTCAGAGTGCATAATCATTCACTGTAGATCTTACTGAAATCAGTATTTTATTTAATGAAGTATATTTTGGAACAGATTTGTAATTTTTTAAAAATTACAAAAAAAGGAAAAAGAATCTCTCTGTCTCTCTCTATCTCTCTCTATCTCTCTCTATCTCTCTGTCTCTCTGTCTCTCTGTCTCTCTCTCCCCGTGTGTGTGTGTGTGTGTGTGTGTGTGTGTGTGTGTGTGTGTGTGTGTGTGTGTGTGTTAAGTAAACTATCTATCTGGGATTTTTTTCTTTTATAATTTCAAATAAATCTTAGAATCCTTTTGTCTCTTTCTACAGAAAAAACTAGAAAATTTGGTAAGAGTGCCATTCAATTTGTAGACCATTTGTAGAAAACTCACGGACATATGGGCAACACAAACTGTACTCATTAGGTCCAATGAATATGTGTATATGTATATATACATGCATATGTATTTGAATATCTATTTGTGTACAATAATAGCAATTGTAGAAGTATTTATCATGATGAAGCAAATTCCACAGAGAACAGAACCAGTCTAAGTGATAACCCACTTTAACAAACTAACCTGTAGTCTTTCTCTGACCAGGAGAATGGCTACCCTAGGTCTCACTTTCTTTGTGTTTAGTCGCTCTTCCTCATATCTTATAGTTTGAGTTCCATGGATCTGATATTACTGAAAATGTAGTTTAGATTTCTGGTTATCTTTTTTCCTCCTTGCTGCTTATAGATGGTTTTCAAGAAGAGAAATATTGTTTTAAATTAAAAAAAGAAAGAAAGAAAAAAATTGTCGACTTGACAGCACTACTTGACTCAATGGACACGGAATATCTGTAGCGAGCTCTTTAGTTTCTTTCAACACTAGTAGTTTACAGTATTTAAGTCTTACAGCACGTTAGCTTTATTTCTAAGTTATTTATACTTCTGTTTTTGTTTTGTTTTTGAAACTAGGTTCCATATATCAGACTGTCCCCAAACATACTACATAGGCAAGTTTGAGCTTGAACCTCTAATGTCCCTGTATTTACCTCAAGGGCTGGTACACAGGTGAGCACCACCACACCTCACTTACGGAGTTTTTTTTTAAACACCTTTTATGCTGCTACAAAAGAGTTGGTTTTGGAGCTGAAGAGATGGCTTGCTGGATAAGAGCACTTACTCCTCTTCCAGAGCACCTGGGTCGGGTTCCTAGCACTCACCTGCTGGTTCATCCACATGCTGGTTCACAGCCATTTGTGGATCCAATATATTCTTCTGACCTTTGGGGGCACCAGGCATGTGAGTGATACATGTCTCTGTCTCTATATCTATCTATCTATCTATCTATCTATCTATCTATCTATCTATCTATCTATGTATCCATTGACATATGTAAACACTCATAAGCTAAAAAATGAGTAGATATAATGCTTTTTGTAAAAAAAAAAAAAAATGCTTTCTCAACTTTATTTTTGGATTCCTACTGCTATTATCTCACTGAGAACACAAACAACACCAAAAATCAACAACAGAATGACCAAAATTAACACACACATTTCAGTAATGACTTTAAACATCAACAGCCTCATTCAAATGATACAAAGTGATTGAGTCAAGAAATAGAATCCATCTATATGTGCCTCCAAGAAGCACATCTTAGTTTTAAGATAGGTACCACCTAAGAGTAAGAAAGATGTACAAAATTTTTCCATTCAAATTGGACCAGAAAGCAAACTGTCATCTTCCTAATTTTTGAAAAAATAAGCTTGCCTCTAGTCTTTTTTTTAAACCACATTTATACTTTAATTGAGAAAGTTTCTCTTTCTCTTTTTTTCCATTTGTTTCTTTGAGATGCAGACAAAGTTGGCCTTGGATATGTAGCCCAGACTATCTCAAACTAGGCATTCTTTCACCACCAGACTTGGAATGCTGGATTGCAGGTGTATGTCATCATTCTAGGTAAAAGAGGACTTCCTAGTTTGGGTCATTAACGTGTATTGGATTGCAAGTGCTTTTTCTGGATCAACAGAGATGATCATGAAGCTTACCTCTTTGTTCTACATCAGCATGATGTACCAAGCTGGATTTTCATATATCAAGAATCATTTTTACAAGTGAGGTAATTATGAATCTATGTTGAGGGGACCAATATGCTTAAGGGAAGAATCCTATGACAAGGTTTTGTACAATGTTGGCATTAACTAAAACTAGCCTTTTTTTTTTTTCTAAAATGGTACACTAGAAAATATACAAATAATGCTGTAGTGAAAAAAAATAGAAACGACGACTACAAACATAAGAGAAACACACACACACACACACACACACACAAGCAATGGGGTGAGTATGGGCACAGGCTAGCTCACTGGCTAACCACCATAGCAGAATTGATGAGCTTTAAGTTTAGTGGGTGATCTTGTCTCACATAATAAAGGTGGGATATGATTAAGGAAAGACACCGGATGTTGTCTGACATCCTCATGCACACACCCACACCAGCAATACACAAGCCATACACAGAACACTGTATGCATATGCAAAAATAAATTAAGATACAGTAGTTGATTTTAAGTCTTTGTCTAGCACATATAATATCTGGGCTTCTTTAGCAGCAGTCTACATTAGCTTTTTCCTCTTCTGTGCAGGTCTTAATTTTTCACTTCATATCTCATTTTTTATTGAGAAATATATTTCCTAATGATCGTGCTACAAAATCTTTAGATCGGGTCTGCTCCAGGGTTTGTACTTACCGTTGAAACCCGTTGTTTATTGTTGTTACTAATTTTGTAAAGCCTGTAATTTTTATTGTGTGTGACTATAGAAGTCTTTATTCCTTTAACTTAATTACTAGTTACCTAATAAGTTGACAACTATTAAAAAGATTTGAACAAAAGAAAAATTAAGTCTTGGCAGAGAGCCTCCATGTCTGCATGGGGCCATGTCTTCAACACTTCCCTGGCGTTAACTCTGTCTTAGGGTTCACTTCTTGCTCTCAACAGAGAGGGCAGTGAAGTATAGGAGGGGACATCTCAGGTCTCTCCTGAACATTCACTGAGTGCTGGAAACACCCGTGGTCTTCTAGATACCCAAGACTCCATGAGAGTTTTACAGAGTTACCATTGAGTTGAGTAATAAAGGTTAATATACTTGGTTTGGAATGCTTTTAACAAATGTCATCTCAATAGACATGTTAGCTTTGACAAAGTTGCTCGTTCCGTGACAAAGGGGCAAGCTTTTTGAACTCCTACTTTGGGGAACCCTCAGAGATATCAGAGCGAACATCTGATATCTCTGAGGGTTCTGCACTAAGTCCAGGCACTGTTCTGCGATCTTCCCTTAAACATTAGAAGCTGGTACCAGAGTATGGCACAGCTGTCTTCAATGTTGTCGCCAAGTTGAGACATGGGTATCCGGGTATCCGGGATCGTTGCGGTAAATCTCCAACTCAGATATGCCCCGGCAATGAAAACACAACTCAATTAATATGAATACACGTTGTACACCTCGATTGGGCAGATCTACCACTACACTAGCATCTTGCCCATGTATGAGACCCCTTACAACTTGCGGTTTCTCCAGGCCACGTGCTTCTGCTCCGCAGATAACTACTTAAGGTTTTCCCCTAAATATGCATTCTAGATGTAGGATGCTCTCATAGCTAAGCAGGAGGCCAAAAAGCTTGTGAGACTTGGGCCTATTCTCTTACATGCTAAAGGAGATGATGCTATCCTTGGAAGCGCTCGAGAAGCTGTTTAGAAAAAAAATTTAAGGGAGGGAGGAAAAAAGATGGGTAACCAGGACTGTTATTTGATTAGATTTTAAAGACTGGAACACTGGAGCTTCCCAAGTTATTATCATGTCAGAAGCACCTGGCTCTTGCCCAGAACACAGGGGCCATGTCGGCTGATGGCTCACTGCTCCAAGGATGATGGAAGCAACCTTGGCTGTGAACTCTGTAACTTGAGCCCACCCATGTCTGCTGATTCATGTGGAGAAAGCTAAAGTCAGAAAAGGTGTGAGAAAAATTTCTACCAATTCCTCTCGATTGAGATGCTGGGTAGAAGAAAGGATTTAGAAACAATTTTCTAAAAAACAAAACAAAACAAACAAACAAACAAAAACCCCAAAAAACAAAAAAAGCCCAAAAACCAAAACCTGCTCTTGTCTCATTCCGATGGTAGAAAGTAAGCAGACAGCCTTGCCAATGGTGTCAAAAAGTAGTTCAGTTTCCTGGACTGTGAAGCACAAAGCATTGGACGGACGATGCCGTAAAAAGTCCGGCAGGAATGTATTTGGCAAAAGATTCACAAAAGAAATCAAGAGAGTCATAAATCAAATTTTAAGAGCAAATCATTTTAATAGCAGCTAATTCTTATTAAGCTCTCACTGCAGACTGGCTTCAGCATTTAAAAAAAATATTCTCTAATTAAACTCTTAAAGCAATCTTACAAAATAGGTATTAATATTACTGTCATTTTATAGATGAAACTGGAGCATAGAGAGGTTCAGTATTTATTTTTTAAAGGCCCTTAAAATAGGGAAGTCAGGATAAAAAAAAAACCTGAACCTGAAAGTTTCTAATAAAAACTAACAAAACCATATCTAGTATTTCCTATGGGGAAATGTGCCCTGAAAACAACAAAACATAATAAAAAAGGTCCCAGTGGGGCTGAAGAGGTGACTCAGGGGTCAAAAACACTTGCTGATCTTGCCAAGGACCCTGGTTCAGTTCTCACCACCCGCATCAATGGCTCAGAACTACCCTGTAGCTCCGGTTTCAGAAAATCTAATTCCTTCTTTTGGCCTTTATGGACACTTGCACACAAGTGGTGCACATACATATGCTCAAGTGTATGTACCCACACAGTAAAATAAATACAGTTTTTAAAGAAGGTATCCCAGAGTTCTCTGTTGAAAAGAACGTGAAAAAAAGGCTGAAGAATGTTGGACTTTGTTGGAGTGTACAAGTGAACCGAAGGTTGCAAAAGACAGGTCACGTGAATAAAATACTAGATACAAGTTTTAGAAATATACTCTTGTGTGACAATTATTGGGACAGTGGGGGAAATTTATTTGGAGAATATCTAAGGATATCACTGCCATGAACTGAGATGCCTTGAGAGGCAACTTTGAGGCAGCCATGAGAGTGGGACATTGGAGACCTGGTACAGACCTGGGTGAGGACCCATGGAACAGAGATCAGTAGCAAAGAGAAGCACCTCTGGTAACCACGAAACTTCTGCAGACGTGGAATCGCCAGACTCTGAGGAGCACGTCACAGACAGCTTGGCCAGACTGAGCATGTGAAAACTATTTTATTTTTTTAAGTAATATTTTCTTAATACAGATTACTAAACTGATGTAATAGCACTGAAATATTTTAATCGTGTAGACATGTGGTAGAAGTATTATCCAACTGAAGCAGAACATTTGATAAAACTCTGGCCTGCCTTCACCTACCATTTCATCTTTTAAAAGAACCAGTAAGCAAGAGGGAAGCTGAAATTCTGGACTTAATTTTATCCAAAACAACTTAATCAGTGATGGAGAAAGAAATTTCACGCGCACGCACAGATGCATGATGCTTCTTTTGAGTGTCTCATATTTCCCTTTTACTTCAGGAATCAAATTTTAATTAATTTCTTATTTCTAGTTTTACTTCAGTAAATCAACAATAAGGTCAGTATTGTGTGAATCGTTTACATTTGTTGGAATTTATGTTGGAGCTCAGAGCTAAATGATCTCTTTTGCTCAAAAAGTGTGCATCTCGGACATGTGCCTACAAGATTTAATGCACATCTCTGAATTACGTTTTTTAACTGTATGGTAAGGATGGTCTGTTTCTCTCCAATTCTGTATTTTAGGTTTGTCAAGCTTTGCTTCCACACATTGTTGATAGATGTATATACAGAGCAGAATTATTTTATTATCTTTTACATACTATTATCAGGGTAACATAAAGCAAAATTGTCATTTTTTTTTAGTAAGTTGTATTATAATTAAATAACAGTTTCATATACCCTTAAGTGAATAAATTGTTATATAATTACAGTTTATTTAGCTAGCATATTTGCATAGCACTTTTTATTGGGAAAAAATAAAGTTTTTCAGATATGACTATTTGTACACTAGTTCCGTTTACAACTTGCCTGGTATATTTTGCTTCTTCCTTTACTTTCAAACTTTCTATATAGTTATGTTACAATGATCACTTGAAAAATCAAATTACCGTTTTTGTTTTTTCAAACCAAATATGAGAATTACTGGCTTTGAACAATTAAGTTTAATCTATTAGGTCTTATTGGGATTGCCAGTATATCCAAATTTATTTTAACCATTTTCGTTTATGTCAACTCTCTAAGATATCAATTATGTCCCTTCCTTGTCCTAACTTCTTTGGGGTTGAGATTTTATTTATCATTTCTTTTTTTTTTAAATATTAATTTATTATTTTAAATAAGTACAATGTAGCTATCTTCAGACACACCAGAAGAGGGAGTCAGATATCATTATGGGTGGTTGTGAGCCACCATGTGGTTGCTGGGATTTGAACTCAGGAACTTCGGAAGAGCAGTCAGTGCTCTTACCCACTGAGCCATCTCACCAGCCCTTATTTATCATTTCTATTGATTTGGAATTTGTAATGTTCTTCTGCTGGTTAACTTTCATCTTCTAAGACCAACAGTGTGGGGATTTATTAGTGCAAAATTTTTTCCAATGGAATTTTTATTTGATTATGTTGAATTGACTCTGGGAGACTTGACAATGATATTGAGCCTAAGGTTTTATGCACACAGTGCACTTTTTCTATAGTTTTAGATGTTAAATTTCATTAGTGTTTAATAGTTCACATTAATTAGTTAGCACATTTATTTTGTTAAATTTATTGTCATTTTGATGCTATTGTAAAGGTTATTTTTTTAATTATATAATTTTAATTCCCAATTATTTTTGTTAAGTGTAGAAATATCATTCACTTCGGCCTTGAAACCTTTTATATGGGAACCCTGCCCCATGATCCATCTCATTGTCATTTCTACTGAGTTGTGCGGGGGCCATCATGTCATCTAAAAGTAAACAGTATATTGTCTTCTCTTCCAATCTACATGACTTACTAATTTTTCTTCTTTTGTGTAATAAAACAGATTTTTAAAAAATGTTTTTGAGATTATAATGCGACGACCTCTTTTCCCTTTCCCTTTCCTCCCTCCAAGCTGTCCCATCCACACCCCCTTGCTCTCTTTCTAATTTGTGAGCCATTTTAAAACTGTATGACTACTGTTCATATAGTATTAGTAAATTAGTATTGTATATGTGTAATATACATTTATTACTAGCTACCTAAATACAACCTGTTCAGTCCCTTTACTGCTGTTTGTACGTATGGTTTCAGGGCTGACCATTTGGTAATGGAGAGCTAATGTGCTCTTCCCTGAGGAAGGCGATTTCATTAGTGACCAGCTTTCTTTGGTTGCTTGTAGTTCTTAGTGTAAGACTGGAGCCTCCAGAGCCTTATACATCAGCCTGGGTGTTACTGTTGTCCTTGCTCCAGCTGTCATGTCGACTTTATGGGTGTAGCACTTATGAAATTTCCAAGAAAGAGTCTCACAGCAATCTCCCTGTTCCTCTGGCTCTTTCAATGTTTCTGCCCCATGTTAGAAATGATCCCTGAACCATAGACACACAAGCTGTGTTGTAATCGTATCTAATGGGTCTGGGCTCCACAACTCTACATTTTGATTAGTTGTAATGCAGGTTTCTTTCCTAGTTATTGTATAAAACCTCTCTTTCTATATTGAATAAGATTTGAGAAAATGGACATTATTATCTTGTTAATATTCGGGGAGAGTGCTTAACCCTTCTCCATTAAATGTGATATTAACTAAGTTTTTCTAGGTTGGCTTTATGGGTTTGAGGAAATTTTCTTAGGTTCCTTGCTTGATGACAATTTTTACCATGGATAAATATAAGTTTGTGTCACTTGCTTTTTATCTACTAAAATGAAAATATGATTTTCTTTTTTGTTTGGTAATATGATAATTACACTGATTGACTTGCAAGTATATAACTCACCTTATAATTCTGTATTAAGCTTTCCTTGGTCATGGTATTTTGTCCATTCTTTACATACACAGATTAGAGTTACGATGATTTTTCCGATATTTTTTTCTGTGTGCATGATGGATATTGGTCTTTAGGGTTTTTTTCCTGTTGTCCTTTGTTTTTTGTTTGTTTGTTTTGTTTTGTTTTTCTTCTAATGTCTTTGTATAGTTTAACATCACAAAATGGGTTGAGAAATGCTAAGTCAAGTTTTAATTTTTCATGGTCTTTTCTTAAGCTTTATGCATTTTATAAAAGGATAAATTCTGGCTTCCTATTTTGCATGATCATGGTTATAGCTGCTGTTCCCATGGTAGCTGGAATTGTGGTCCTCACACTCCACTGGCTGCCCACACATCGGCTTTCAGCGACTGCTTTGATAATGCATTGACTCTAGGTTATACTCTATCCCATATTTCTTTATACAGTAGAAAGAGTCTAATACATGTTAATTCATTCTGCTCTGTCACTTAAGGTTAATAAAAGCATATTTCAAAAAGATCAAAGAAATCTTAGGCAATATTTCATGATTAAAACCAAAGAGGAAGAGACTATAGAAGCCTGAAAGAAGCTTTAGAAGGATGAAAGGTGTGTGTGTATTTATACATATACAATATATGCATATATATATACATATTTACATATGTATATATAAAATAACCCAGAGTCAGTGCACTACCAAAGCAGTAGTTGAAAGCTGATATGTAGGTAGCCAATGGAGTGTAGCATAAGAGCCTTTGGTATGAGGGCCACAATTCCAGCTACCACGGGAATATATATATATAATATATACACACATATATAAATATATTCATATGTATACTTATACATTTATATATATGAATGATATGTATCATGTATAGCATATATCATATATATCATATACCACCTATATCACACACGCACATATATATGTATCACTTACATCATTACATAACTATACTCCTAGTGAGGAAAGATTGTGTAAACTGCTATGAGTATTACTGAACAGATGACAGACATCAGGGGCTTGGCCATGTCAGAGATTGCCTTGGGACACAGGAAAGTCTTACACTCTTGGAAAAATAAAATCACTTTGTTCTAATTAACTCCCAAATAAAAACAACACACAACTAGTTTAAGACAATTTTTCCCCCACGGCACTGCCTGAGTGGCCTCCATCCTATGACTGAGAGCTGTAAAGGCAGGCCTGTTATTCTGCTCATTATGGAAGATTTCTTGTCGATGGTTTTAATTCTAGGGTTGTCTGCTGGGTTAGCTGTGGCTATTTTTAGGTCCACTTGCAGCTCATCATCTTCCTTTGCCTAATCTGCTTCATCCTTTATAGAGAACGATCTCAAGGGTATTCTCATGTTTGATAAGCTCCCTCTCAGGTTTCCATCTGGAGAAGGTCTGGAGGCCCAGATAGTAAGAATGGATTAAGAGACAGGGCTCACTTGCAGCAGAGCAAGTGGTAGGCTCAACACAACAAAAGTACAGCGCAGGGTAGAAGAGCCTTATAAACAGAACCATTAGCATTGTTAAAATTGGAATGTGATGCTAGCAGATGGTAACAGAGAAGCCAAAGCAAAAGACTGGTCTTTAGGAAAACAGTAACTATTCGGCCAAGGAGATCAGAAAACCATGCTAAGCAATGTGGCATGAGGAACAATGAATAAAATACACAGAACAAGGAAAAGTTGAAAGTGAGCTGTCAAACAAAGATGTCCCAGGTATCTTACAAAGAGCGTCTCCGTTCCTGCAGGTTGGAGAAATGAGATAAGAGCAGGACTTCATCTGCAGTGTCCAGGGTTGAAGTACAACTTCATGGCAGGTGTGCTTTCAAGTTTTAGCTAGAAAAGAATGGGATCAAGACTCAGTAGGGGAGACCCATATTGCTATGATCAATCTTGGATCCCCAGATATCTTGGAACTAGATTAACTCTCAGAAATGATGGAGTCTTCTCTCCCTTAGTAAAGGACAGCAATCTCTCCCTTCTTAAAGATAATGAGGAAAGCTCTCATTCCCCTCAGAGTCTATCTTCAGGGGCCTTCTCCTTTTATGCAGACTGTGATTAGGTAATAAGGGACTACAGGGCCTGACAAAGAGGAAATTTCTGTATCACAAAGAGCTACAAGACTGAGCTAGCACATTCTACCAGGAGCTAGGGAATTCTGAAGTTACTTGAGTGAAAGAATTAGAATGTAAGATTGGGTGGAGAACCCATTGGTGTGGATAAGAGGTTTTATTGATTGGATAAACGAAAGTTTATTGATCACCATAGAATGTAACACCAGGGTGACAGCACTAGGAGATGATGTAAATTCACAGCCTCAATGGCTTCTGCAAGCATAGAAAGTGATGGTCATGCTACAGGAGGTTGAGATGCCAGAGTTTCTCATTTTACCTGAGTCAACACACTGTGTAGGACTGGGAAAGCTACCTAAATCCATGGGAAAGTCCAGAGCACAGTGGTCCTCACCCTTCCTAATGCTGGGACCCTTTAATACAGTTCTCATGTTGTGGTGATCCCCAACCATAAAATTATTTTGTTTTTACTTCATAACTATAATTTTGCTACTATTATGGATCATAATGTAAATACCTGATATGCAGAATGCACGTGGCCCCTATGAAAAGTTCTCTGACGATCTTCTGACACCCCTGCCCAAGCTAAGAACCACCGGCCTAGAGGATCCATCTTTGTGGTGAAGCTGTTTGCTCTGGTTGGACATAGTCATTGCTATTTCATATCAGAGAACGGATGAGCACTGGCAAGATTTGATCACAAGATCTGGCCTATGAACTTCCCCCATGAACAAGGACTCAGAAGCTATCAGATTTCACAAGGTGCTTCCTCTCCCTGCGTTGTATAAAAGATGCTCTACAAAGTTTAACTGCTCATAAGGGACTTTTCAGTCAAGCAGCTTTTTGTGAGTCATCCAAGAGGCAAATAGGGACCCTCAGTGGTATAGGTACCAGTAAGTTGTCCAGGAAACTTCCTGGTATTGGAGCTACAGTTGAGTCATCTGTTCTCTGTAAATAACCACAGCAAACCGGTTCACTAACTCACCAAGCTGGAAACAGGATACTGTCTTTGATTGAGCAGTGACCTATTTGGGGCAAGTAGATGTTTTCTTCCATCAATCAGAAAAGCCATGTGACACTACTCCAATGTTTGTATGTTGAAACCCCAACCCCATGATGACAGTATTATGGGATAGGGCCTTTAGGAGGTGATTAAATCATGAACGTGGAGCCTGTAAGAATGAGAGCCATTCCCTTTCAAAGAATCCTGAGGGTGTGTGGTGGTTTGAATGAAAATGGCTCCCTTAGGCTTATAGGGAGAAGTACTGTTAGGAGGTGTGGTTTGAAGTAGGTGTGTATCCTTGTTGGAGGAAGTGTGTCCCTAGGTGGGCTTTGAGGTTCCAAATGTTATAGCCAGGTCTGGTGTCTCTCTTCCTGCTGCCTGCCGGTCCAGATGTAGAACTCTTTGCTTCTTCTCCAGAACCATGTTGCCTTGGAGCACCATGATGACAATGGACTGAACCTTTGAACCTGTAAGCCAGCCTCAATTAAATGTTTTCCTTTGTAAGAGGTGCTGTGGTCATGGTGCCTCTTCACAGCAACAGAACACCGACTAAGTTGGGGGAGTTTGTTCCAATCTCTCTCCATGTGAGGACACAGTGAAAACACTGCCATCTAAGAACTGTCTCTTATCAAACAGAAAGTGCCTATCAGGATCTTGGAAATAAATCCAGACCTGTAAGAAATAAATGTCTGCTTATAAGCTACCTAGCTGATGGCTGTTTGAGCAGCCCCAAAGGACCAGCATAAATATTTACCAAAGCTAAGAGGAGTACACCATTAGAGGAGTACCCTATCATTAAAACAGTTCACAATGGCTGCTCATTGGCCAAGCCTGAGGGAAAAGAGACCAGGAAAGCACCAGACTCACTGACAACAATGAGGTTTCTATACTCCCAAAGAGCACTGTTGAGATAGTAGCATGTAACTCAGAAGCCACATAGTGAAAGTGGATGTAATTATGGTAATGTGTGATAACCTTGATTGGTGGCCCAGGGACAACCTCTCAAAGGATTACAGAAATAGTCAATAGAATGGGTGTGGGATGGGATTAGGGAGGCCATGAGAAGCAGAACCTAAAGTACGTATATAGGGACAGAAAAATATTTCTTGTTAGGAAGGTTTTTCCATGCTCCTAAATCTGGAGCCGGCTGACAGGTTAAGATCTGAGTATATAGCCAGTCTGCTGGCAGCATTCCTTCGTGTTTTGGAGAGAACAGTCTTGCCTCTTCTTAGGCCTTCCATTGGAGGAGGCTTACCCACATTCTGTGATGATTCTAAGTCCCTATAGACATTTAGCTGTGTGGCTTTACACTAGGAAAAGGGGAATGCCCACAAAATTGAAAATGGTTAGATCCAAGGTCTGAGTCCCATAATACCTCTATGGTCCTCATTACTGTAAGAATATTCAAGTGTTAGATAGAACCCTATCAGGTACTGGAAGCTTCATCTAGGAACAAGATATAGCCAGATGGGACTCTGTCTCCCTGTTATTTGGCGTTTTCATTTAGATGTGTATACTTCATATACGTGTATACTTTAGAAGGTTTCTATTGTATCAGATAGAGGACACTAAGATAACAAGACCCCCTAAATCAACATGAGCAGAGCTCATGTAAATGCACAAGGAGTGAATCAGCATACAGTGGTCTAAACCAGGTCTCTGTGCATAAATTAAGACGTCCAGTTTAGTGTTTTTATGGGATTCCTGAGTGTGCAAGCAAGTGGTTTTCTAACTCTTGCGCCTTGGGCTCTTTTCCGTCTGTTGGTTCGTCTTGTCTAATATTGATGTAATTGCTTTTGCTTTATCTTGTTATATTTTATTTTGTTACATTAAAAACAAGTTAAAGAAAGAAAGAAAGAATGGATGAATGAAATTGTAGCCAGTAAGGTAAAGTTGAGCAAATAGACTGTCATTTATATTTGCTGGGAGGGGTAAAATCAGTTTTCTCCAATGGAGTGACGCTGGGTATATGAACCAGACTACTATTCAAGGTAGTCTTCATGTATAGGAAAAGTTGACCAACATATAGCGGACTCCACTGTTTTTTTGTGTGTGCTTTTATTTGATTACAGTTTGGTAGGTTTTTTGTTTGTTTGTTTGGTTGGTTGGTTTGGTTTGGTTTTGGTTTTGGTTTTCTTTATGGGTGATATTTTGTTTTCTTGGGTTTGGAGGACCTTATTTTTGTATTAGGGTTTTGTTGCTTTCTTTGTCTTTGTAAAAGAACTTAAAGTTGGGTAGGTAGAAAGTGAGAGAGAATCTAGAAGGACTTGGGGAAGGAGAAAATGTGATTGAAACATGTTTAAATTTAGACTTTGTTTTAAATCGTAAACAATATTTTAAAAATATGCAGGAATTAGG
Source organism: Mastomys coucha (assembly GCF_008632895.1). Classification (NCBI taxonomy): domain Eukaryota; kingdom Metazoa; phylum Chordata; class Mammalia; order Rodentia; family Muridae; genus Mastomys; species Mastomys coucha. The sequence continues at coordinate 64,925,291 of NW_022196914.1, read as the reverse complement.
GTATTTATGGCTTCCATAGACTCATGTGTTTGAACGCTTGGCCGATGGATAGTGGCACTACTAGGAGTTGTGACCTTGTTGGAAGAAGTGTGTCACTGTGGGGGGTGGGTTGTGAGTTCTCTATGCTCAAGCTCCATCCAATGTAGAATCAGAGCCTTTTCCTGACTGCCTGCAGAAGACAATCTCCTCCTTACTTCCTTCAGATCAAGATGTAGAACTCTTGGCTCTTCCAGCACCATGTCTGCCTGCATGCTGCCATGCTTCCCACCATGATGATAATGGACTAAACCTCTGGAAGTGTAAATGTCTTTCTTTTTTTTTTTTTTTTTGGTTTTTCGAGGCAGGGTTTCTTTGTGTAGCCCTGGCTGTCCTGGAACTCACTCTGTAGACCAGGCTGGCCTCGAACTCAAAAATCTGCCTGCCTCTGCCTCCCAAGTGCTGGGATCAAAGACGTGCACCACCACTGTTAGGAAAATGTTTTTCTTTATAAGAGTTACCTTGGTCATGATATCTCTTCACAGCAATAAGACTCAAACTAAGACAATATATATGTACTACATGTATACATATATGTACGTATACATTTTATATGCTGGGAGACTTATAAGCAATAAAAAATATGTTTTTATAGTTATGCATTCTGAGAAGTCAAGATTATGGTACTGGTAGATTCGCTGTCTGGTGAGGCCCCACAGAGATGTTGCTTTCTTGGTAAGTCCTCCTATGATACAGGGACAAACAAGTTTTCTCATGGTTGCTTCTCTGGTCATTAATTTCATCAGGAGGGATTTGTCTCATGAATATGGCCTCTCAAAAGCCCTATGCCTTAATGGCACTAGTTTGAGATTTAAGTTTTGACCTATGAGCTATGGAGGCACACGAACATTCAGAACATAGCAATAGAGGAAGTTATAAATGAAGTGTGGGCCAAGGCCCAAGAAATGGGCCTACAAGCTCCATAGTCATTTCCTCTGTCCCTGAATGTGTAATTTTAGGAAAGATATACTTGGTGGTTGGTACAACCTTATATTAGTATGTGGAATAAGGGTTATCATTATAAGGAAGGCAGAAAGAAATCCCTGAAGTTGTCCCATAAATAGCGAGTCAAAATCAATTGTGAATCCCAAGAGGATGAGAGAAATGTGCTTGCCTCAAGGTTATAACTACACTTGATTCTCCAGTCTGGCCTCGTCAAAAGCTAATGGAGCCTGGAAGACACAATAAGTTAATATAGACTCAATCAAGCCATCGTCCTAATTGGCATTTGAGGTGGCAGATGTGGAGATTAACACATCTCAGCCCAAGAACCACCTAGTCCAAGGAATGATTGCACTTTGCACCATGAAGAAGGAGGTAAAATGCCTGGTGGGTCTGTTCTGTTAATGGAATCAGTATATTCCACACCTTAGAACAGTGTCCAAGCCATGGGCTTGCTTGTTGTATTTGGTTTGGTTTGGTCAGGGATTTCATGATCAGGCTGATCTTGAACTTGCTGTGTTCTGTTGGATGACCTTGGAAATTTGATCCTCCCATCTCTTCATCCTTAGTTCTGGGATTGACTGCTATGCATCACCAGGCCTAGTTGGTTTTAGGTGGAGCTGGGAATTTAACTCAGGGCTTCATGCACCCTAACCAAGCTGTGTAACAACTGAACCATATTTCCCAGCCTTAGTCTATAAATGAAAGTTTACTTACTTAGTGTGGGGTCTAAGCAGAAAAGGTTATAGTGCTAGTCATGCTTGGACTTGGGTCATATTACCTTCCAGAACCTATAGAATTCCACCACACAAGAGCAGTAATAGGAAATGATCATATGACAAGACCTACACAATCAAATTCAGATTCCCAGGATTATGTATCAAGACTGTCTTAGCCACAGTGGAATACTTAACCTCTGATAAAAAAAAAAAAAAAAAAAAAAAACAAAAAAACTAAGACATATTTGAGCCCTGATTGAGTGTCTGACCATGGAATACTAGCTGTCTAAAATTACTCATATGTGAAATTATTTCATTAAAAATTGCTCACCCTATCTGAGATTTCAGTTAGGTGAGTCAGAGGAACTTGTAGGAATCCACCCACAATGGTATAAGAGCAGGACAAGAGGATACAAGCAAGCTGGATAAACAGATGGCTCAAACCTGTGTGTCACCCACCATTGTTATGTCATCTCCCCTCTTTCCCTTCTTCATCTCACTCTGGGTTTGCATGAAATAGCTGTTACCATTAGTTCCTGGAGGAGGAAAACAGTCAAGCTTGGTTCACCAATTAGTCAGCTTGGTATGTGAGAAAAAGAAATGGATGCACTATACTACTCCATGCTTTAGAATGGTCATGAGAACTGGCCGAGAAGAAAAGGCACAGGCAAGGCTTGGACTGGTGTACATGGTGAAAAGGTCAGCTCAGGAACTTTGGAAAGGTCATGGACCACTTGCCCCTCCAGAGGGAGAGGCTAAATAACATTCTTCAGACCACAGGGAGGGGAACCTACCTGCAGGTGGGTACAGATAAGGGAAGTCCTTGCCACCTCATTCCCTGTAGACCAATCAGTTTAAAAAGTCACATTGTTCTGCCAATCACATTGTGCCTAATGGCAGTGATCCTGAGAACTGTATAAAGGCTTGCTGGATGGGCTGTGTGTGGTTGTTCTCTCCCCATGTGCAGGGCTACCCCAGCAGGCTGGATTAAATAAAATTCCTCTTGCTTTTGCATCGATTCCCATCTCCACGTTGTTTACTCAGAGTCTCCGGTAAATTAAGGCTCGACAGAGTCTTACGGTGGTCACCTAGTTTGTGTTGTCAGAGAAGTGGCTACAAATTAGAATGTAATCTAATTCGTCAGAAGTAGTGTGTGGTGTAGCTTGTTTGTCAGGAGCCTAAAAGAAGGAAGTGTAAGACAAGGGGCAAGGGATCTTGGGCCTGGGGCTGTGATGGTTAACATTATCGCCAACCTGAGATGATTTGGAATTACTAATGAGATTATCCTCTGGGTGTGTCTATAAGGAATGATCTAGATTAGTTTAACTGAAGTGCAAAGACCCACCCCAATGGTGGGCATTACCATTCCTTGGGCTTGGGTCTTGGACTGCATAAAAAGGAGAAACCTAGGTTAGCCCCAGCATTCTTTGCTCCCTTCTTCCTGTCTATGGGAGCAATGTCACCAGCTGGCCTCTTGTACCTGCCATCATGCCTTCTCTGCCATGATAGAAGGTATCCCTTCAAACAGTAAGCCAGAACAAATGTTTTCTCCCTTAAATTGCTTTTTTCAGGTATTTTTTGTCACAATAAGAAAACCAACTAAATAAATAAAAGTACCAAATAAATAAATAAAAGTACCAAACTGAGTACAAAGTGTGAAAATATTTATGTAACACATTATGCCCCCAGAAGGCATCTATAAAGAAGAGATGTAGCACCCAACATTTGTCATCACATACAACAGTGACAATGAGCAAAATGCCCTCAGGAGCAGAGTTGAGGTCCATGAATTGACATCACAATGGATAAATCACTATGCTGCAGAATATCCAACCTGTTGGCAACCAGTGTTGATATTCAGACTTAGTTATGTTCCCATCCCTCAAGCTGACCTGTGAGTCACTTGTTTGACTACTCTGAGGACCTTCCACTGTGAAAGAGCTGATGATTCATTCTGAGATAAATATATGGTCTGGGTTTGTAAGAATCCATGGTTCACTGAAGAATGATACCCTGGACTCAAGTAGTATGTAAACACAAAGAGTGTTTTGTTCTGCAAAAGTCCAGCATGTTGAGGGCTCCTATTACTAGGATAGAGAGGTAACCAGGGGACCTTGCTCACAGGCCAGATTTAAAGCATATTAGGGGAATTCCAAGGTAGGTGAGCTTTATTTTGCTTCATCTCTAGGGACATTCCAGAACCATTACCTGGATGTGGGGGCTAGAAACTATTGCTGGAGAGCTCTGGAAACTGCTGCTAATAACCCATTGTTCTTGCCTTAGGCCAGGTGGCAGGGCAGCTTCTGAGGTCTGGACTTGCCTGAACTTGCCTGGACTTGCCCAGTTCTTGGAAACAGAGATTTGGACCTCATCTCCTGAACTGCCGATTTAAAGCCTGTCATGGAGTCAGCCTAGCCTTCTCAGGTTTAACTTTGTATTTCATTTCTGCAGAGCTCTACCTGACCAAACTATCACTTATGGAAATATTCACTCTGATGAAATGGAAATCTTTAACATGCAGTAAATCAGGGACCTACTGCATGGCAAAAAAGTTGCAGCCATGGACTTTGATGTAAATTCTACTGCTCATAACACCCACAAGTCAGAAGCTCTCACTTATGGGAGACAGGATTATCTCAGCACCAAATTCCACGAGTGGTATTTACTTTGACTAAAGTCATTTATATGCATCTGTGGTCCACTGAAGAACTACAAGTTCTTGAAATTAAAACGGTAGAAACCAGGGTAGCTCAGAGACTCTGTGTTATTAAAAGAAAGAATTGAATATTCAAGTGTTCTGTGAATCACAGAGGGATCCCCATACTCAGTGATCCAAACAACATAATTATCATCCTGGAGCCAGTTCTCATCTCAAAATCCAATACAGTTTTGGTGTATGATATCAAGCCTTACAAGCTCCACCTGTACTTACTTTAAGGTACAACTTACATGTATCTAATTGAATTTCTCTTTGATGTCTCTACTATCTTGTTTGTATTTTGAGTCTGCTGCCTTTGTATTTATCCCTGGGATTTGGGCTTACTCCTAAATTCTTCCCAATCTTTGAAGGGATGTCTTTCGTATGCTAATGAGGTGCTGGTGATTGTCAGCTCTGGGGCACTTTCAAGTTGGAGCTGGCCACCAGAAGGAAGGAAGCAAAGGTAAATTGGGACTTTCACCTCAACCACTTTACCACAAATGGAGGGGTTAGTCACCAGTGACAACTGATCATACATATATAATGAAATACCTATGAAGACCCAAAATGGAGGGATCTAGTGCAATAGCTCTGTTAGTAAAGTGCTTTCTACCAGCACCCATGGGGTGTGGTATAATCCCAGTTCTGTGGAGGCAAAGGCAGGAGGATCCCTGGAGCTTGCTGGCTAGCCAGTCTAGCTGGATTGGCAAGCTCTGAGTTCGATAAGAGACTCTGCCTCAAAAAATAAGAGGAGTTGAGGAAGACAACCAGCATTGTTTTCTGAGCTTCATGTACAAGCACATACATTTCCATTCAACTGCATGCACACATGCATATAACATATGAACTGTTTGGTTTCAGACCAATGGACTGAGGTCATATTTTACATACCAAAGCAAGTTCTCCCAACATCCCTCAGTCCATATCTGGCATACCCTACCCCCAACCCTGAACTTTCCTTCAACTGGGCTGCCCTTCCTCCAGAGGCTCTTTCCTATATAATCCAGACATTTTAGTCTGTCTGTCTGTTTGTCTCTTTCTTTCCTCTACTTTTTTCTCTGCACACATGCCCTTTCTCTTTCTCTTCCCCCCTTCTCCACCTCCCATGGCGACTTCCCTAGCCTCCATCCTTGAGGCCAGTGAACTTACCTGAGAGAAGCTTCCCAACAAACTAGCCTTTAATATAATACTATGGGTCTAGTATAAAATGAAGTTTATTTGGGGCATGAGAGGAGGTTGAGAAGGGAGTGGAGGCAGAGAAAGAAAGGGGGCAGAGAAGGACAGAAAGGGAGAGAGAGAGAGAGACAGAGACAGAGACAAAGACAGAGAGACAGAGGCACAGAGACAGAGAAAGAAGGGAAGAGGACAGACAGGAATACATGGAGAAAGTGAGAGGGAAGAGGACAGAGAGGGAGGGAGAGGGACAGGATGCGAGGGCGCCCAGAGAGAGAGAAAGGGGTCAGAGAGAGCAAGAGAGAAGCCAATCTTTTACTAGCAAGCCAGGTTCCTACCTGGCTTTTGCTAGGTAACTGTTGGGCAGAGCCTGGAAGAAATGCGAGCAAAATTGAAATATGATTGTTATCCTCAGATAACCCTGAATTAAGAAAATCATTTGTATCATGATCTAAGTGAAAAATTGAGACCAAACAATACTTGGAGGTATAATTTGCTGGTGTTGAGGAAATTCTAGCTCCCCACCCCCAATACAGTCCTATCCGATACTGTATTTTAAACGGTATGGTGAGAGGCAGAAAAAATGTCCACCGGATATCTCCTACTTCTTCATGTAACAGGTGTCCTTCCAAACATACAGAGAAAAGGAAAGCTACACACACAGGCCATCTAGGATGGGAGCTAACATACCTGGGTAAGTTTCTCCTCATTACTACTGATAGGTCATGTTCCCTTTGTGTCTAATACATCTGCATGACCATCCAATTTCCATCAAACCTAGGCATAAACATAGAGTTTTCTTTAGGCCTTTGGGTATTCAGTTTTAAGTCTTCTGGGACCTATAAAACTAACTAAATGGAGACCTGAGAGATGGTTCAGCAGTTAAAAGCACTGACTACTCTTCCAGAGGACCTGGGTTTGATTCCCAGCACACGTATGTCAGCTCATGACCCTCTGGTGACTCCAGTTGTTGGAATCAGGACCTCTGAAACCCATGACATCACATAGGTCACAGCTAGACCTGCACACCTGTTGCCAAGGCAACAGCCACCATATTCCCAGAATCCATTTGGCTCACCTCCCACCTTTACCTGTGGCTATGTCACCATCCATATATAAAGGAAGGTCCCTCTGATCTCTCTCTCTCTCTCTCTCTCTATCTCTCTCTCTCTCTCTCTCTCTCTCTCTCTCCCTCCCTCCCTCCCTCCCTCCCTCCCTCCCTCCCTCCCTTCTCTTTCCAATGCCACTTTGCTCTTTTCTCTCTCAATAGACCTATCTCTACTGTTTGGCCTGGTGTGGCCTTTCTGAAGCCACTTGATGATCACAACCCCAGTCCTAGAGGATTTAGACCCTCTTCCGACCTCCGTGAATACATACACATACTGCACAGTCATACAAGCAAGCAAAAGAATTTAAATAAATAAAACAAACACTGATGAAATGGGTCTTACACTTTTCTCTTGTTAATATGTCTTTTGCTATGCGGCTGTCGGCCATGCATCTCATAAAGGCAAGAAACAGTTTTCCTTCTTCCCCTAATAATTATAAAACAAAACAAAACAAAACAAGCCAATAACCTACTACAGACTGCCACATAGATATTGGTGTCATTGAAGGCCCACTGGGGAAAAAAAGGAAAGATAGAAGGCTGAATTTCATATTTTCTATGGACTCTTCCAGCTCTAACATTGTGTGCTTTATGTCGAAATCTGTTTCAGATCTCTCATTTCTGACTTAGGCGTGAATCCCTTTTCCATTCGCCGGTATCTACACTTGAGGAGTTAACTTGCTGTTTTGTGGCGTGAGGTATTTTCGCTTGATTGCAGTGAACCCAAGAGGGTCTGAAGTCTTTTCTGCTTCTTGAATTCCCATGGGCTCGGAGCCTCCCACCCCCAACCCAGCCTGTGAGGCTCAGCTCACTCCCCTTTCCTGGCACCAGGAAAATTCTGCACGAATAATGAATTTGTTGTTAAATCCGCTCTTCCGGCAAAAGCTGCCATCGCTACCCAGGGAACATTTTTACATCACAAAAGCATCGGTCTCCTTTTAAAGTGAATGAATGAATGAACCAAAATACCAATGCTTTCATTTCCTGGACTCAAAAGCCATGCTTACAGTAATAAAAGACAAACCAGTGTAACTAAGTATAGATGAAAGAGGGTGGAGTTATCTAGTGAAGCTCACATGTAAAAGCTCCCTTGGCTGAAAGACAGACCTGTCGGGATACAAAATTGGCATTTCAGAGCCATGTAATTTATGTAAACGAGACTCTAAGGTATTTTATCTTGATCATGTGCATAATCTGAAAAGAAAAAAACCCATCAAGATCCTCCCTGAAGATCATCACTTCCTGCTGCAGCTTTCTGGGTGATTTATCAATATCCTGGACGCGTGGTCACTCCTTTAAGTGGTGGACAATTTAAATTCCACAATTCTGACCACTTCTGAGCACCGAGTCTGGGCCTGGATCCCTCCCTAAGCCCTGGGCCACTGCTTGCCTGAACAATGGACCCACAGCTGCCTCCGCGCAGCCGCAGTGGGCTACAGCCAGCCTGACTGGGAATGATTAGCCTTCTCCAGGCAGCTCTTCCCCCCACCGAGTCGCTGGCAAGGATCCGCTTTGGAGACAGCTCGTGTGTGCTCCTGGCGCGGCGTCTGCTGTTGTCATAGATGTCTGGGGAGCCTGGCGGGCCCCTTGCAGCGGAGGTTTAGGACAAACGGGTGGTTTCATGGGGGTGGAAGGGATAGGGTAGGGTGGAGGCGTCTGTCCTGAGTGTGATTCCATGCAGGGGTGAAGAAGCTGGTCCGAGAAATAAACTAGAAAAAGGTCCCCAGCCACGCAGGAGCCCAGGAATGCCAGGGTTGGGTTTCTTTGGTCCAGAAGTCATGGACCTCAATAACCTACCGAGGACCCTAGCTAGGGCCGCTTCATTGTAGTTGACCTGAGACCTCTTGGCTGACTAAAAGCCAGCTGTAAAACAAAACTTCACATCAAAGGACAGATGTAGCCGGGAGTAAGTTACCCATACAGCGCTGAAGCTCAGAGGGCGCTGTTTTCCTGGGCGTTAGATTCCTAACACCCCACAGACACAGGAATGAAGATGTGCAAAGCCTGGGAGGTGTGTGTGGGGGGGGAGTCCCTCGCAAAATAGTGGTTACTCTTTCTTTCTTTAAAGATTTTATTTTTATTTATTTTATGTATGAGTACCCTGTCACTGTCTTCAGACACATTAGAAGAGAGGACATCTGATTCCATTACAGATGACTACGGGTCACCCTGTGGTTGCTGGGAATTGAACTCAGGATGAGCAACCAGTGCTCTCAACCGCTGAGTCATCTCTCCAGCCCACTTTTCTTTCCTTTGATTGATTGGGATGGACTCTAGGGGCTCCTGCTTGCTGAAATCCTGTTTTACCTCTAAGGTACGACCCAACCATGGGCATCTCTACACGGCAGATTATGGTTTTAAGTTTCAAGATCGTTCTTAACAAATCCTTTTTTCTAGCTTTGGAGTTACTCAAACCACTCGCCCACCTGGAAGTCAAGAGATTCTGTTTCCGGACTCTATTTCATTCTAATGACCCTGTTTCACACTATGAAGGGGTGCTAGCCTTGCAGTCTGCAGATAACATCTAAGAGGGGGAAAAATTACATAAATAAAACTGAAGAGAAGAAATCATTTGGGAATAACCCTATCCCCTCAAAAGTTGATAAGATCTAAGAAGCCTAAATCCCCAGTGACAAGTAGGAACTGCGCACTGACCTACAGGGTCCAAAATGGCCTACTCAATAAGGGTTTGTTTCCCCCCCCCCCTTTAAACACAAAGCCCCTAACTGTTAACAGGTCATTTTTAAGTGGCACTGTAGCTCTTTCTTTTAACTGGTACAAAACAGTCTCTTGCATCATGAAGGATGACTCACCCCAGGACCCAGACATCCCTATGGCATCTGATTTCTTCCCCAGACACTCAGATAAGACCCTGGGTCAGAAGAGCTTTTCACCCTGGTCATATTTTTCTTCCTTGTTTTAATTCAACATTGTTTTGTACTTATAAGGAATTGTTACCCTAATAATCTTTCTGCCAAATTGGCCTTAATATAATCCACCTATCACTGGCCGACTACAAGAGAAAAATTAAACAAACGTTTTGCTGTTGTCCCCTCTCCCTGGGGGTGGAGCTTCTGAAGCCAGAAAGCCACTTGGATCGTGTATACAACGTTGGTAATTGCATTCCTAGATTCTACAAAATGCCACAGTTCTCTCCAGACTCCAAAATAGCTGTTGCAAACAATGACAATTACTGCCCAGACATTTTCAAACACAGCAGGTTACTGGCTGAGGCTATGATGGAAACCCTAAAAATATATATATAAATATTTGGAAATGTTCTGTAAATCAAATGGATGCCCCAGACATAGAGCGGGTTCTGTTGAAGTGGCTGAAGTCATTTGGAAGGTGAGAAGGCCTGTTGAAGGGGGTTTGAAAGTTTGGAGCTTGTTAATATTAAATCATAATTAAATGACTGCTAAGTTTCTTTCTCTCTCTCCAGGAATATAGAATACAATTCTGTCGGGTCACCCTCTCCCTGTAAGGGACCTTACCCTATTAAAACAAATCAAAACAAAACAAAAATCACATGGCTTGTTTTCAACTCCTCTACTGCTTTCATCTGCTCGGTAACTTCAGCATCAGGTGAGTGCTGTTGGGTGGTGGTCACTGTGACTTCTGGTTATTTTGGGAGAAGGAAGGAATCACTGCCTGCCACCGGCCTTGAGACTTTGATGCTGGCCTGTAAGAGTCAAGAGCAAAGATGGATGCCAAAGCCACAGCCCCAAGAAATGGCAGTGGTGACAGGACAGCCTGTAGAGGCTCAGCTTGTAAATCTTGTGTGGGCTGATTTTCCCATCTCTCACTTCTTCAGGGGGTGGCTGTATCATCAAGAGTTCTATAACTGATGCAGTGCAACTGTAAGACCATGTGTCATAGGGGCCTCTCCTGTCCTGGGCTTCAGAGAAACTTCTCAGACTCTTCATGGTCAAGTTGCCCTCTGCCTTGGGGTAAGAGGGAGTTACAGTGAAAGCAGCTTAGAGGTTACCCTCTGCTTACTGCTTTTGTCTTCCTGTGAACCTGCCTCCTGAAGATGAACTGTTTGATAAAGCTCTGCCTCATGCAGCTCCCTGGGGGCAGACTCTTGGCATTGTTTGCAACAGGAATCCAACATGGTGTCAACAAAAAGGAAAATTCACAATTCATATTAAGCTGATCATCCTTAACCTGAAAATCGAAAATAAAATGCTCTGAAATTGAAGTTGGAGATGTGGCTCAATTGATAAAGTGCTTGTTACTCATGAAGTCCTGGATATGATTCCCCAGTTCAAGAACTGTGCCCACTCCTGTAGCCCCAGGAATTCAAGTTCACGCTCCAAGACTTGGTGATTCCAAGACCAACTTGGGGTACTGGAGCCTTTGTCTAAAACCATCAACCATGCAAACAAACAAACAAACAACAAAAACTAAATCAAATCCAAGCCAAACCAAACACTCCCAAATCTAAAATATGTTGATATGACATCTAAAAAGTTTGGGGTTCTAGACTATTTTAGATTTTAAAGTCTAGACAAATATTCCAAACTCCAAAAAAATTCAATATCTGAAACCCACTGAGTCCAAAGAATTTTAGATAAGAGATAATCAAGCTGTACTAAAGAAGAGGACAAGCTGAAGCTCCTGGCAGGCAGGGCCTCGGGGGCCATCAGCCTATTGTGTGGCTCTGTTATTAGTAGGAGGAGAAACTATACAGAGTGAGTAATGCAGAGATGAGAACTATAACCTAGGCTGCTTACGATCAACAGGAAGTTACTATTTGTGGTCCTTAGCATCAGCATCCATGTCTTAGGAGCATTAGCCCGGATCCTAGTTACAGTCCTTTTCCTTCTCTGTGTTTCTACAGTGCCTGTTCTGCAGGGCACTATAGTGTTCATGGAGGCTCAATCCTCAAGACCTAATCATCTCCCATAACCCCCATATTTTTATACCATCACCTTAGGGATCCAGTATCAACACAAATTTAGGGGCAGGCCAGACCGTAGTGACATCACCTTGCCACTTATTGTCTGGTCAAAGATGTCACTTTTTAATGATGTGTCCTTGCCACAGTGTTTTTATGTGCTAATTGGTCTACTTCATCTGTGTCATTACTCTCTTCCTCTTAAAAGTCTCCAAATACAAGACAATAAGGAAGAGCTGAGAAATGTTATGCTACTTGAAAGGAAATATACGGATGCCCACACCAGTATTTTTCATCGTGTGTTTGTATATTTGTCATTAAAGTACTTGGGAATGTATTATTTCTATCTCTAATGCTCATACGTTATAAGGAGAGTCCGTCAAAAGTGACTTTTGGTACCATTTAAGCACTATTATATTATATATACACATATTCTGAAAAACATACTGTATAGATGAAAAATATACTATGTAATAGATAATTTGTTTCTGGAAGAATTGTGAGAGATAGCAAGGGTTTTTTCCTCGGGATTCTCTGTTCTCTTATTGAGTTACAAGATGGTGTCCCACAAATGACTTAAGTCCAAAGTTGACTTTTTAATTCAAGAGCCACTTATTAGGTAAAAGTGGTGATACCCATGACTGTAGCTACTTGAAAGGTTGGGGCAGGGAGATTTGAGGTTTATGAGTTCTATAGGCAACCTAGCTGGATTCTCAACAGAAGACAAAACCAAAACCCATTTGTTGAATTACTGGAGTGGTATGGATCAGATGCACTTCACTAAATTCTTTAAGTGTGGTTGAAGAACTTCTGCCTTACTGGTTAGGCAATGTCTCCACACATCATGAAATAATGTCTAGGCTTCTTCATTTGACCTCGAGGGTTCCTGATGAGTAAATAGAATTGGAATTTCCTACAAGAATAAGCTCAGTGGAGTGAAGAAGAGGGTGGCATAAAGGTCAGGAGGGTCTCATGGGACATCAGTGGAAGAGTCATCTCTCACAAGGCTGGAACCAGATGTTCTACTACTGTCTAAAGCTAAAGTTGCTAGCTGCTCTGCCTGGTAGCCAGATGGTCCCTCTGCTCTGGCCACCTCTGCATGGCTGGACTTTCTCTGTTAAGCCAGTGTTCTCTGTACCTCCATACGCTATAGCAGAAGATGTCCACCACAGAGCTCAAATGTAGGTGTCCTGTAGGGTCGGTGAGAGCCATAGACTGGCAGAATCCATGAAGCAATCTTCATATTCCACTGGAGATCTATACCACGGTTCCACCTGCTTAACTGTCACCAAATATTCTGGCTAACATTATGTGAACTTGATACAAGCTAGAGTAATTTGGGAAGAGGGAACTTCAGTCAAGAAAACGACCCACTAGATTAGCCTGCAGTGAGTTTTCTTGATCGATTGTCAGCGTGGAAGGACCCAGCCTGTTGTGGGTAGCACCACCCTGGGTGCTATAACAAAACAGGTTGAGCAAGTCACAGGGACACAAGTTAGTAAGCAGCACTCCTTTATGGTCTCTGCATCAGCTCCTACCTTGAGTTCCTGCCCTGACATCCCTTTGTGATGGGCAGTTACCAGGAAGTGTAAGGTGACATAACCCTTTCCTTCTCAAGTTGGCTTTGTTCATTGTATTTTTATCACAGCAAGAGAAACCTAATTAAGATACCAAGGAAGAAAGGCTTCATGATACAAATGTTCTGCAAGGCTCACTCAGGTGCAGTGGCTCTAAACCTGGGAGCCACAACCCCTTTGGGGCTCTGATGATGCTTTCACAGAGGTTGCCTAAGACCATTGGAAAACACTGATGTTTACATTACAATTCATAACGGTAGGAAAATTACAGTTATGAAGTTGCAACAAAAATAATTTTACAGTTCGGGGTGGTCACCACAGCATGAAGAACTGTATTAAAGGGTCACAGCATTAGGAAGGTTGAGAACCACTGGTTTAGGGGATAGAATATCATTCTAGAGAAGAGGAGTTGCCCCAAATGTATGATGTCCGACCTTTACAATCTCCTGTCAACTCAGGACTTCCATTTGCCTCCTTCACATATTCGCTGTGTCTGCCTCATGCTTTCTATCTTACCAGATACTGAGTTTTAGCTTAAGATGTACAATACCCTTCTAGGACTCACATGCTTGAACACGTGAGCCCCAGCGTGAGCTCAAAGGGATAGGATGAGGGGGAGGTTGTGGAACCTTCTGGACACGAGACTAGTTGGTTTAGACAGAGTTCCATAGGTACGGGTCTTACATGTTATGGCTTTGCCTGCTTCATCCCAAGACCCTCTCTGTTCCTGATCCACAAAGACATGAGCAAGCAGCCCCAGTCTCCCACAGCTGCATCCCTGAACCACTATGAGTTCCACCATGACTTCCCTGCCTATACAGAACGGTATCTTTTCAATGTAAGAAAGGAAGCTCTCCTTTCTTAAGCTGCTCCTGTCAGAAATTCAGACAAGGAAAGCAGCCAGTGCAAGTTGTCAAAGCTGGTCTCCTGGCAAGCCACCGTCCCCTCTGTAGTGAGGTTTCGTATCTATCCTTTAGGTTTTCTGTCTTTCCACTTTAATATTTCATATTTGAGCTCTTCTTCACTGAGTGTGGGTCTTTCTTAAGCCCTCATACGAGAGCAACACAGTCATAGCAATTTTTTAATGCACTTCATTCTTTCACATCTCTATCCCTAGTAGGTTGGATCCAGGACCTGGTGCTTGCTAAGCAGCTACTTCACCACCAAACTACATCCCAAGCCTAGTTTCTTCTTCTCCTATCTCTGCTGTATTCTTCTGCACCTGAGTCCCTCCTCCAGTTTGCATACTACTCAAGCCATTTCTCTTATCTTCCTGGGTGTCAACACTGGCAACCCCTCTGGAGCTTTCTGACTGCTCTGTGTGATGCCCTGTGTGTAGGGCAGGATGCTCTTACACATGTGAATTTCGCTTGGTCTCATCCCACCATGTTGGGTACTTTTCTTTAAAGTTACAGGTAGAGCAGGACTGGGTGCACTCTGTTTGCTTTTCTGTGATGGAGTAAGTGTGGTGGGTAGGAAAATATTGTGTGCAGCCTTCGGTGAAGAATGTGGTCTGACCAGGCATGGTGGCGCACGCCTTTAATCCCAGCACTTGGGAGGCAGAGGCAGGCGGATTTCTGAGTTCGAGGCTAGCCTGGTCTACAGAGTGAGTTCCAGGACAACCAGGGCTATACGGAGAAACCCTGCCTCGAAAAACTAAAAAAAAAAAAAAAAAAAAAAAAAAAAAAAAAGAAGAATGTGGTCTGTGATGTCCTTTGGTGATTTTAAAAACACACTTATTTTTGGGGGGGCTTATTCCATCTTGTTATAGACAGCCTCAGTTGCCACTATGGAGGTGTTTTCTTTTCTTTTTTTGAAGATCTATTTATTTATTTTATGCATATGAGTACACCACCATTGTTCTCTTCAGACACACCAGAAGAGGGCATCAGACCCCATTACAAATGGTTGTGAACTTGTGGTTGCTGGAAATTGAACTCAGGACCTCTGGAAGAGCAATCAGTGCTCTTAACCTCTGAGCTCTCTCTCTCCAGCCCTATTGAGGTATTTTCTCATGGATCCTGGAGCTTGTCAGCTTTTCCTAATATGGGCCTTCCTTACTCAGGTGATAGTGAGAGTCTCAAGATTCGGTGAATGATTTTCTGTAGAACTGATGCTCTGGCGACAGGTTGAGACTGTACTCAAAGCCTTACTGGAATATTCAGTAGATTTGCTTAAAGGAGAGCAGATGTTAGGGTCTAGCAAGAACACTGCAGGGCTGAGGGCACAGAGCAGTGTGGCACTAAGCGATAGTCATTCAAGAGGAGCAGCCTCCTACCCACAGGAATATCCAAAAATGCAACATACTCAAACCGCCTCCAGATGAAGGGTGGAGAGGCCAGGGCTACATAGAGAAACCTTGTATCAAAAAAGAAGAAGAAGGAGGAGGAAGAAGAGGAGGAGGAGAAGGAGGAGGAGGAGGAGGAGGAGGAGGAGGAGGAGGAGGAGGAGGAGGAGGAGGAGGAAATAGAGAATAGTAGAAGTAGTAGAAGAGGTATGGCCTAGGAATCTTAGAATTTAATCACCGGATATCAGTTAGGGCTCATATCAACAAGTGGGGGAGGTGTCTGTGCCTGTGCACATCACTGTGTCCAAAGGAAACTGAAGCTATAGACAGGTGGCAGTTGCTGGCACTGGAAACAGTTCCGCTGATTCCTTCTCCAGACTCTACATAGTGTCTGTCCATAGTGTACCATCTGAAGACCTGTCCTGAAAAGATCTGTCTGAGAGCTGAGCTGTTTGTGTTTGAGGGGATCAGCTAGGTTTCTGAAGCACAAGGCTTGGAGCATGGCACTGTTTCAGTACTGCAAGGAACAGATGTAAACAACTGTGATCTGCCCACGGCAACACCATCCAACAACCCAGCTCCCTGGAGGCTTGTGCCCATCAACAGCAATCCAGTCATCCCAGACAGCTGGTCCAGCATGGTCCACATGCCATGTCTCCAAGGATTG
Organism: Mastomys coucha; assembly: GCF_008632895.1. Classification (NCBI taxonomy): domain Eukaryota; kingdom Metazoa; phylum Chordata; class Mammalia; order Rodentia; family Muridae; genus Mastomys; species Mastomys coucha. The sequence goes on along the minus strand of NW_022196914.1, from coordinate 64,909,184 downwards.
GCCACTTCTCCCGGCTTTGTGTTTTCTTCTCTTTAGTAACTTCCAGTTGAGTTTACAGAATTTAGTATCTTCTGTGGTTAAACTAATTCTCTGCCTCTGTCTTTTTTTTTTTATCTCCCTTTTTCTCCTTTCTGTTTCTGTCTGCTTTTTTGTTTTGTTGCTGTTGTGTTTCTCAGGCTCAAAGTACTACTCTTTTTCTCTTTGCTGATGAGCTCCTTGGCAGCCCTGCCTGTGGGGAAAGTAGTTAGTTTTCTGGCTGTTTTGAGTGGGTCTGGGCATTTCACACTGCCCCAGACTCACCAAAAGGAGACATCAGGTCATGGGGTACTTATAGGCTCAAACCATGTTCACGAGCGCCCAGGCTGCCCTGAGCAGGTGTGATGTCTGTTGCTTGCCACCCTAGCCAGCCAATGTCCAGATGGCAGAGCCCCAGGGGGGAGCCTCCCCCACCACACGTCAGGGGTGTCTGGTGTCTCCTTCCCTTCAGCAGAGGACGAGGACCAGGGAAGCCACATCTGTCCCTCTTGGCTGCCATCCTACCCACTTTTGGGAAGGTCTCCATTTCACGTCCCCAGTTGTCTGCCAGCTTGAACTGAAAGCCAGAGCCGTGCCGGGCCCTAGGATTTTTTGGATGTTTGGCGGGTGACACTTGTGTTAGAAGAGTCGAGAGGGATGAAAAATGCCTCTCCTGGCTGAGGGGCAGGAAACCTAGCTCGTGGGCTATCTGTGCCATATGGCTGTGGAAAAGCTGACACACGCTCTACTAATGCAACTTCTCTGCTCAGAATGGGCATGACTCTTGTCAATCAAAGCTTCTGAGGCCAGTGGGCAGGTTTTGTCAGGCCCCAGTACATGGGCCTGAAGTATACAAGCTTCCTGTTCATAGCCCAGCAGGGTTATGGATCACTGTGTTACATCTCTACCAGGCCAGATGCTCTCTGCTGGCTCAAGCCCTTTTCTCTATTCTTGGACCAAGCTGTCAAGCTCCTCAGAGAGCGAGTGGTGTCCTTCCCTCTCGACAGCCTGCCAGTCTAGCAAATGGCAGGGACCAAGGACACAGGTGCAAGGGATGGAACTCTGCTGTTATGAGAGCAAGCCCACTCACCCCCAAACCCCTGAGCATGAGCTGTTTCCTTCCAACTGTGGACTCATTGTGCAGTGATTCACAATGAAGCAAAAGAATCAAGCTGGTCCCCAGGACTGCTTTCTGTCTGGCAAGTGTGTTCATCCAAGTCTCTGCCCAGGGTCCTTTAGAGAAACCTTTCTCTCTTCCTGCTCTGCTCCACAGCTGGGGATGGCAGCCTGGATGTTGTCCAGCAGCAGCAGGTGTTAAGACTACACACCTATTTTGGTCAGACACTGAGGAATGGGCTAGAAGTCCAGTGGAGTGACTCCATGGAGGGAGTCTCTGCCCCAGGTTCAACAATGTACAGCTCTCAAATGGGAGAGACACATTCCTCAATATTGCAGTCTCCTAACATAGCTCAGACTACCCTCAAATGTGTGATCCCCCTGCCTCAGTCTCCAAAGATGAAAGGCATGCACCACCACATTTAGCAATTCTCATTTGGAGTTGCTGGAATTTCCTGTAAGAGGCAAACAAAGGTGAAAGGTTAGCTCTGTGGTGTACCTCAGCCTCTGAGACTGACTCAAGAAGGCACTTAGTAACAATGAATAATTGTTAAGACACAGTGTGTGTGTGTGTGTGTGTGTGTGTGTGTGTTTTACATGCAGTTCAGGGAACTTTATCATGTGTGTAATGCATGTGTGCATGGCTGGGAGTTTCAGAAGAGCAGAGAACATGGTGGGGGGAGAGGGGGAGGCATGGGACATCTCTAGCCCGGGGTGGGAGAGGGGGAGCTCCAGCTTTTCCCATCCGGCATTGTCCTTATCTTGGCAGATGTAGGTTTGGTGGCAGTTGTGGCTGGGAGAGCAGAGAGGCCTTCTATGGGAGATTAACCTGAGGCTCTGTAGGTGAAGGCCTTCTTCATGGCTCCCCACAGCGGATCTTGATAAAATGATAAGTCCATGGAACTAAACAGTTTATTTATTTTATTTATTTATTATATGTAAGTACACTGTAGCTGTCTTCAGATACACCAGAAGAAGGCATCAGATCTCATTACGGGTGGTTGTGAGCCACCATGTGGTTGCTGGGATTTGAACTCATGACCTTCACAAGAGCAGTCGGTGCTCTTCCCTACAGAGCCATCTCACCAGCCCTCTAAACAGTTTATTGTCATGATGGAAAATGGATGCATAAGACCATACCCCACTTCTCAGGGTGGACTTGAGATTAAATACCTTTTGCAGAGAGAAATGTCTGGGAAGGGAAGCTTATCTCTAGGTACCTCATTAGCATGGAGAACTCTGTTTTGAGTCTACATGACCTGTGGTCTTGTCTCTTTTATGTGAGAAGCACGGCACCTGTTCCAAGTCAGGAGTCTGGCAGGGAGCTGGGAGTCACCTAAGCCTCAGGTGTGTGCCCACCGAGTCTCTGGGTCTCGACCTGGTCTACCATCCCAAACTTCCTGGCATGGTTTTACATGCACGTGAACATGGCACATAATTCAGTGAGCTTTATCCTGTGTGCAATGTGTGTGTGCATGTGTGTCTTTCATAGGCATTGGAATCATTCTTTCCTCTTGTTTTCTCCCCAGCATGCCTTGCGTGTTTTGTTGCTCTCCCACTTCCTAATTGTCCTTTAGCATAAACAAAACAGCAACAACAAAGCCCTCAACTATTTGAAAGTTGCTTGCAGACACCATGCCACTGCACTGAAAAAGCATCCTTTACTTACACATGTCCTTCCACACTGAATTACTCATTATTAGTAACTACAGCTGGGAATTTTGCATTGTGGAGCAGTATAGCTGGGTGGGATGGATTGAAGGTGTTGAACCAGGGCAGCTCTCCATGCTGATGGCAAAGCAAAACAGGCCTGAAATCATCTTTGGGAACAAGGTGGCCATACAAGGGGTTGGTTTCACCTGTCTCAGAGTCCACGGAGCCATGTTTCCCTGTGAGGTGTTTTCACAGTGTTCTTCTGAGCCCAGCCAAAAGAGGTTCTGCTCAATGTTCAGCTTCCTAGGTATGACCCACAGCAGAAACAGGCCACAGAGGGGTGGGTGCAGCTCTTTTCTCATGTTGCTTGGGCTCAATCTTACTAGTGAGCGGATAAGACTCTACATAGTCCAGGCTGGCCTGGAACTCTAAACTCTCCAGATCTGGCTCCTCGCAACTGTGACTGGCAAGTTTTGTTCATTTGTTTGTCCTCTTTTGGCTTTTTAATGTCATATTGAGACAAGAGGCAGAATGGGTGGGTCCATGACGATCAAGAGCTACTCACATGGCATACATATTCACTTCTGACTGGAAGAATTACACAAGATCTCTTCTCTGATTGGGGCAAAGGGAAGAAGATACAGTATGTGAACACTGGCTTAACCTATGACACACTAAAAAATGGACAGTCTCAATGTAAATCACCTCTGTGTCCAGCCAGTTCCCACTCTTGGGCCGCACTCAGGCCACCAGGTCGGTGACAGTGTGGTTTTCCTCCCTAGCAGCCCTTCCCACCTTCAAGAATTCTTCCTTACTTTTTGCTAACACTTTGACCCTGCTCAGACCTTGTCCTCATTTCCTTCTTCTTGGTAGTGAGACAACTGTTGCAGGATTTGATCACACTGTGAATCCCGAATGTGTTGTTTACTGGGAAAACCTGCTTCTAGGTGTGGTGTGGCTCAGCCCTAGCACATACCTTTAATCCAAGACCATTCGGTTTATTGTAACCAGGATTAAATAAAGTCAACCATAGGTCAAGAACTGGAGCAGACTACTAGTTGACAGGGAGTAAAGATGGGAAAAAAACATAGAGACTAAGAGAAAGTCAGGAGGACAGAATAGAGAGATGCACAGGAAATAGAAGAGAGAGAGTTTCAGTTGAATGGTGTGTGAGACAGTGTGGAAAGGGGGAACTTCCTTTTGGGATGTCAGCTGTGGAGGAAGGTCAGCTGGGTGCTTTCTCTGCCTCTCTGAGCTAGCAGGCTTTCACCCAAGCATCTGGCTCCTGAGTCTTTATTGGTAAAATTGAACAGTTGAGATTTTATTTAAAAACAACAGACAACACACTTGAAAGCGACTTTCTTGTGTGGCTTTGTTGGCTGTTGATCGGCTGACATTACAGCACCCTGAGTTTAAGCTTGTCAAGAGCCAAGGACGTCTCCAACGTTCTCAAAAACAAAACAAACAAACAACAATAAGTGACAAAACCCCACAGTGTTTAGTTGCTGTAGCATCTGTTTAAATTGCCCAGGGTAGAGAAGTAGAAACAAGACCCGTCCTGGACATTACAGGAACTGGACAGAGAATGACAGTCTGGAACCTTTCTCCTTGTGCATGGGTTTAATGATGTACAAAATAAAATGAGTCAAACAGGTGTTGATAATTGTCTAAAATCAGATACTCTGCATTAAATAATTTTTAGCTGTACATGGGGGCACTTTATTCTTTCTTTTAGCATGCTGAGTGCTTATGAAGATAATATTTTAACTAAAATTAACATAACGTCTCAATTCCCTTAGCCCTCCACGAATAGATGCTGTTTCTCCGATTTTTAGGCCCTTTCTTTTCACTGACAGCAATTGAGTTCTGAAGTTAGTCAGAAAGATCAACCTGGTTAGACTATGGGAGGGAGGGGGCTAAGGCCTCTCTTTTAGTTTTAGGAGACAGGGTTTCCCTATGTAGCCCAGGCTAGCCTAGAAGTGACTGGCCTTGAATTGGCAATCTTCCTGCCTTGGCCTTCTAGGATTACTGGGGTAGGCTACCATGTCCTTCCAACATTAGTTTTAAAATAAATTTTTTTGGGCTAGAGAGATAGCTCAGTGGTTAAGAACACATACTGCTCTTCTCAAGGACTAGAGCTCGATCCTAGCACACGCATCAGGCAGCTTATAACTGCATGTAACCCCAGCTCCAGAAAGATGGCACACCTCTGACCTCAGTGGACACTTGCTTTCATCTGCACATACCCCACCACCACCACCATATACACATAATTAAAATAATAGAATAAGTTAAAAAAAATGAAGTTCTATTTTAGATCCTGGTAATAGCTCCATAAATGCCATTGCTGACATTGGTAATTATGAAAGAAAAAAATTCCTTGCTGTCCAAGGGCCCCTTAATGAGAGGAAAGACGGCCATTTTCTCTCCGGTGAGTTTCTATGACTGGAGCAGCCAGCTGGGATGCACCGGCCCCAGGAGTCCCAGGGGAGCTGCAGGGCGGCAGGGACAGGATCCTCTCAGCTTCTGAGTGACAGAGGTGGATCAGCATCCTTCACTGCCCCTTACCTGCAAGTGGAGGGCCTACTTCCAGGCAGCGCCTTAACCCAGGGATTCCGGTGATAGCCGCCATTTTCTCTCTGACTGGAGCAGCCAGCCGGGAGGCACAGGCCCCAAAAATCACAGGGGGCTTGCAGGGCAGTAGGGAAAGGACAAGCTCTAGCCAAAGACACTAAGAACATCTAACACCAAAAATCAAGAGATGGCGAAAGGCAAACGCAAGAATCCTACCAACAGAAACCAAGACTACTTGGCTTCATCAGAACCTAGTACTCCCACTGCAGCAAGTTCTGGATATCCCAAAACACCGGAAAAGCAAGAATTGGATCTCAAGTCATATCTCACAATGCTGATAGAGGAACTTAAGACGGACATGAATAACTCCCTTAAAGAAATACAGGAGAATACAGGTAAAGAGGTACAAGCCCTTAAAGAGGAAACAAAAAAATTTCATAAGGAATTACAGGAGATCATAAGTAAACAAGTAGAAGCGCTTAAAGAGCAAACTCAAAAATCCCTTAAGGAATTGCAGGAAAACACAAACAAACAGGTGAAGGAATTGAGTAAAACCATCCAGGACCTAAAAATGGAAGTCGAAACAATAAAGAAATCACAAAAAGAGACAACTCTGGAATTAGAAATCTCAGGTAAGAAGTCAGGAAACATAGATGCAAGCATCACTAACAGAATGCAAGATATAGAAGGGAGAATCTCAGGGGCAGAAGACACCATAGAAAACATTGAGAGAACAGTCAAAGAAAATGCAAAAAGCAAAAAGACCCTAACCCAAAACATCCAGAAAATCCACACAATGAGAAGACCAAATCTAAGGATAATAGGTATAGAAAAGAGTGAAGACTTCTATCTTAAAGGGCCAGTAAATATCTTCAACAAAATTATAGAAGAAAACTTCCCTAACCTAAAGAAAG
>NW_022196914.1:64900019-64900362 GCF_008632895.1 Mastomys coucha | reverse complement strand
GAATTCCAACTCAATTCTTCACAGACTTAGAAAGAGCAATTGGCAGATTCATCTGGAACAACAAAAGAGTCAGGATAGCCAAAACTATTCCCAATAAAGGAACCTCTGGTGGAATCACAATCCCAGACCTTAAGCTGTACTACAGAGCAATTGTGATAAAAACTGCATGGTACTGGCATAGTGACAGGCAGGTAGATCAATGGAACCGAATTGAAGACCCAGAAATGAACCCATTCACCTATGGTCACTTAATCTTTGACAAAAGAGCTAAAACCATCCAGTGAAAAAAAGACAGCATTTTCAACAGATGGTGCTGGCTCAACTGGCGGTTAACATGTAGAAA
>NW_022196914.1:64851270-64898697 GCF_008632895.1 Mastomys coucha | reverse complement strand
ATATGAACTAACTAGTACCCTCAGAGCTCCCAGGGTCTCAACCACCAACCAAGGACTGCACATGATTGTTGTGGCAGCATGTGTATAGTAGAGGATTGCAAATTCGATCATCAATAGGAGGAGAGGAGCTCGGTCCTGTGAAGGTTCTGTGTCCCAGTGTAGGGGAATGCCAGGGCCAATAAGTGGGAGAGGGTGGTGTGGCAGGCATGGGGAGGGGGGAGGCAACAGGGGTTTGTTTTTGTTGTTTTTGTTTCTTTGTTTTTTGGAGGGGAAACTGGGAAAGGAGAAATTTACATGTAAATAAAGAAAATATCTAATAAAAATAAAATAAAATAAAAAGAGAGGAAAGACATTTAAAATGATTCAGCTATTTTGCAAGAGGAAAAAATATATATACTATAAACAAAAATACAGTACGGATTCTCAGACAATTTTCAGACAGATAATGTTGGGAAGCAGTGTTTAGTTGCTATCTTAGTAAGAATACACTCATTTTACTGAAAACCTCAGTTGAAAATTCCAAGTTGGGAGTGAGTAAAGGAGTCCTTACCCTTTGAAAAGAGTTTCTGCATCCAAGAATGGTGGCCTTCCCCTTGGAGGTTCAGGTATTTGTCCACTCGCCTTTAAAGGAGGCCAAGAGAGGAACCACACTCCTAGGAAGTCCTCTCTGCTTGTGTAGGCTCACTTTGAACTTGCCATAAGAAAACAGAGTGATGTTGAACAGGGTCTGTCCATCCTTCTGTGTTGGGGCACACCTGTGCAGAGCACATAGATCCCACATCCGTGTGGCTTCGCACCCGGCAGCACCCTTGCTTTACTGGTCTCTCTCAAAGAAGAGCCTTTCCTCCATAGTTGTCTGTGAACCTGGGGAAGAGGCTTGGTTCCAGGTCTTAAGGGTGAGTCAGTCCTCAGCCTGGCCAGAGATATTTCTTTACCAGACAGAGGACACCAATTAGGTGATTCTGGTTCTCACTTGCTTTAGAGTGGCAAAGAGCAAGACGTTTGCAAGCTGTTGAAGCATCAGAGTTTTACATTGAATTAAGAAGGGATGTCAGTCACTGTTAGACAAAAACACTGTCATTTTTATACTGAAATAAGTGAAACCTTTGAAACTTGTCATTCAGAGCACAATTGAAGTTTCTTTTGCAATATTAATTTGCAACGCATAAGCTACTAGATTTGACATTGATTTAGTTTGATTTTTTTTTTTCTTTGCAAATGTCAAACCATTGAACTTTGGGAGATAGTCTAAAGAAGCAAATTTAAAATGGATCTGGATTTTTATTTTAGTGCTAAAATGAGCACAGAGTGATCTCTAAGGTGACATGGGAGAAAGCAGTCATTTGGGGCGTTGAGCTCTGACATGGTAATCTTAAAAGCCAGAGATAGAGAATAATTAGCACAAATCATTTCTGCAATTGAGATTAAGCGTGGGATTAAAATCATGGTCCTATCACTTCCCTTCAGTGGGGCTATTGCACACTGATGAAGATATAGTCCTTAAGCCCATCAGGTAACCGCATCTTCTTGAGCCATCCTGCATCCAGCAACATTTCAGGTCTACACTGTGGGGGATATGTAGGTCAACCTTGTGAAGGATAAAGAGCGAATTGCCACAGGCTCCTGTGACTCCTTGAAGAGTCCTGATCTGCTGTACAAGGCAGTAGATCTAAGATGATTCCCAGCACACTGGTGAGACAGTCAAAGGGAACTGAGGCTGCTTCCTGCCCCGCCCCACCTTCCCTCCTACTCCTTCTAAGTTACCTTATCAGGCAGGGCTTTCATTAGGGCACAGTGATGGTGTGGTGAGATACAATTGGTTAAGAATATAGGGGCTTGGGATTGCCTCAGACACTGTCTGTTTATAAGCTTATGAGCTGTGCAATAAACTCAGATCTGCACCCTGATGCTGGTCTCTGAAGTCTGATTCTAGGAATTCATCATGTGACTCTGTTGCCTCTTCCCCCACCCCCATCCTGTTCCTCACTGTTACTCTCTGTTATCTTTTAACAAGTGGACTTTTGTATAAATGGAATGCTGTTCTGTATTTTCTTCTATAACAGCTTAATCTTTCAAGATTAGTTCTCTTTTTAATCTCAAATTAAAATGTTTACTTTTGCTGCTTTGTGTTACAAAGGTTTTATAAAAGGCTTGTGTGTGTGTGTGTGTGTGTGTGTGTGTGTGTGTGTATACATGTTGAAGGCAAAGGATAACTTACAGGAATTCATTTTGTCCTTCAGTCATATGGGTCTTGGGGGTTGAATTTAGGTAGACTTGACTGCAAATGCCTTTCTCATCATAAGATGAGCTATCTTACTAGTTTCTTATGTAGTAAAGTTTAAAACTATAAGCCAAATGATTTCTAATTCCCATTAGTTTGGCTATGATTACTTTTCTGCCCATTCTCATTGATATACAGCACACAGGTTAGCCACCTCCATGGTTACCGTCTGCCCAATATGCTCTTGTATGTCGTTGTCATCCTTAGGATGGTGTCTCTGATACCAGTCTTTGGAACTGGGGATGTCATTGTCTTTTGTCTTCATTTTAACCATGGTTTCACCAGGAAGTGATTTTTAAAAATCTATCAATGATAATACAACAAATAGGAACTGAAGTTCTATTTACTTACATCAGAATAATTTGATTTTTAAACATACCAATCCTGATGATATGGCAAGAAGAGGAAGAGCATACAATGCAATGTGTTTATCTCTGAGCCACAAATGGGTTTGTGAGTGCATTTAATTACTCACTGGCTCGCCAGGTTCCTCGGGGGATGAGTGAGGAGACCGAGGTAGAGGGGCAGAGCCGCTTATCTTGACAAGTTGAGTCAGGCCAGTGTAGCTGCTGGCTGGGCAGAAACGTGGGCGGTCACCTGTGGCTCTCTGAACAGCTGTCTGGTAGTGAGCCAGATAAAGCCCATCCTGGGATGGAGGCAGGAGGCCAGTTGGCATGGACTGAAAGAACACCTGGTTCCACTCTGTGGACCTACCGCAGAAGGTCAAGAACATTCTCACTGCCGGCAACCTGATGACCTAAGTTTTCAAGTCTCAACAGCCCTCGTCTGACTGAAATAGAGAAAACACACACACACACACACACACACACACACACACACACACACTGTCTTCCCTAAAATGTACACTGAAAGCAACCTAAGAACCACTGAGTTCCAACTGTGGTGAAAGAGGTCAGCTAGGTCACTTGTGTGCTTGGGAAAGGTGTGGGGGCTGCCAGGAAAAGGTGGTCTCCATTTAGGATTTATAAGAAGGCTTTCCCAGGAAGGGGAGTGTACTCTCCAGACGGCTGGGACAGACATCTTTTGTCTTAGGCTGGCTCTCATCTACTTCCCCACAAATTCTAACTACATGCTTACAAACCACATTGGTCCTCTCTTTTTTTTTCATCAGGCCTTGGACTTCCATCCTGAACACTAGCACCCACATCAAGATGGAAGACCCAAGCACATCCTTCTTGGGACCTTGAGGCCCTTCCTACTGCTTTCTAGGAGTGAGGACCTCATTTCTTCGGGACTAGTGAGTCAGTTGCTTTTCAACCTATGTGTACCCTCCCCGAACTTCCCATCCCAGATGTAGACAAGGTGCCAAGTAAGGAACAATCCTCTCACTGGTTCTGTAGTTCTTAGCAACTAACTCAGTTGACAGCGACTGGTTGGTTCTGCTGCATCCTATCTAATGAGGGAGTGTATGTACACACCTGCCGTAGCACAGGAGGGTTGCAGTTGCTAAGTACATCTGAGTTAGATGAAGGGATAACTGAATGTGTCCACTCCTGAGAGGAGCATAGACAAGTATTTCCTACTGCTGTCTTCACTTGAAATATCTGTGGTACCAGCAGCAGTTTGCTGTGTGCACAATCGCGTGAACTCAATGAGGTTACCTTCTACCCACAATTGCCGTTGCTGGGGCATAGGCTGGGCCTCTCCCTCTTTCTGCTCCTGGGCCGCTTTGAGTGAGCAGCTCTTTCTTCTGCTAGCCCTTCCCAGCATGTTGCTTTCCCCTGGCACAGGCCAGAAACCCAGGGAGCAAGCCAGTCACTGAAACAATGAGCCAAGAAAAGTCTGGTTTTCTTTCGAGTTGTTTCTTTCAGGTACTTTTATAGTTCACTAGCACCAAGAAGATTGTTTTTCACAAGTAATAAGGCACAGACAGATGAAATCTACCTGGTCAGATACAATGTTCTGTTACCTTGTGGTGAAAAACAATATTTAGAACCAAAGATATCAGACAGTGCAGGGCCTTTAGTGACATATGACTCTCCAGGGCTGCTCTGGCTACGGGAAGGGTGATCTCTCCTACGCTTAAGCCCTTGCTCTTGGGGTCATCTCTACCACTCTGTCCAGGTGAGATGCAGCCACTCCCCTGAGTATTGCAGCCGTGACACAGGGAAAAAACAGGATATCTGAGAGGAGCCCCAGTGAGATTTTAAAATTTTTATTTATTTATTGCTTTTTTTTTTTTTTGGAGGAGGTAGGTTGTAAGGGCAGAGGGCAGATATGGATGTGGATGGGGAGATGAATGGGATTGAGGTACATGACATGAAATTGAGAATCAATAAAATGTTTTTTGTTTTTGTTTTTGTTTTTTAATTTAAGTGTAGATTATCTGTCACTCTCTAGCCAGGGACTGATTTGGTGTCTGTACTGTGACCACTTACTTAAAATTTCCAATTTTCCTGGGCTAAGATTTTTTTTTCCTTCTGAATTACATTTCTTTCTCCTTTTTAAAAGAATGAATTGTATGCCAGACATTGAAATTCACATTTTTGTTACCAAGGTTAATATGTAACTTTGTTCTTAATTTACTTGTGCAAATATCCTGCCTTTTGGCCTATAATGGCCTAGGGGTTAGATAGCGCTCCCTAGAGTAGGAGATCTGAGAGTCAGTACCATAGCAGGAGAGCATCACAACAGATGCATCGGAAGGAAAGCAAACATCTCACTGGATGCTTGAGAACAAAGGACAAATACAAGTCTATTACAGTTATAGGAGTTTAAGTCAGTGAGCATCCCTCCCTTGGTGTCCCCTTTCCCAACCTTCCCATCCTTATGCTTTGCAAGTGGAGTGTGTGGTTAAATGGTTGGTTCCCTTAATCTCTTTATCAATTGAGTGTTCATAATGTTTTCACATTGGGGCCTAGGATAGCTTAGGGGAAACACTCTCCCAAGACTACATAATCATCTCATCTCATAATCATCATCAATCTTATTGATTGATTGATTGATTGATTGACTGACTGGTTATTCTGAGACAGGGTCTTGATACATAGTAAAGGCTAGCCTCATAACTCAACCTACCAAGTGCTGTGATAATAAATATATATGACCATGCCTGGCCCAATTGGATTTATTTTAATGTGCAATATTGCATGCAGACGTATGGGACAAGTGTTGGCAGATAACATCATCATGTTCAGTCATCCATGTCTTAGTTAAGAGAGCAAGTTATTACTCTGAAAACATTAAATAGGGCCCTATGTTTCTCTATTATCTTCAGTCTAAGAGAGAATGTCTGCCTACCTATCATGTTTCTATGCACCCAGTGGAATTATTATAGAAAAATCCATCCAGTATGAGTTCATTGTTCAGTTCTCTTTCCATGGTGAAGCATCTTGTATCTTTAATAAAATGAGTACTTTATAGGGGAGGAAAAGAACAGAGGATGGAAATGTCCACTGTTGAACGAAGGTGTGTGGCAGTGACCATGGATTCCTTTCAAGCTTTTTGAATAGTGTGCTGGTGGGTGGCTAGCTATTCTGTAGGGGGAGCACGGTGGAAAACCTGAAGCCTCTGCATTTATTAGAGCTACAACATTCAGACAGATGGCAATCCCTGAGGTCATGATAAGATTATGGCAAACACCTCCATCATGCAGTGCCTGAGTAAACTTAGTCTACGGATGGTACCCCCAGGGACAGGCACTTGCTGGTATAAGATCAAGGCAAGCATTTCAGGAAACAGACAACTTCATCTGCATCATTCTTACAAGCTGAAGTTTTTATTATTTACTGAATTATCTATGTTAAAAAACATCTGTGCCTGGTATGAAATTTCACTCCATCAAGTGTTACAAATGACTTTCATTTTCATTACGAGCAGGAGAATGAATAAAGGACAGGTGTTAGGAAACATGGCAATAAATTAGAATATAATTTACAAAAGCAAAAATAGTAACAGTGTACCACATTAATACTGAGTATAAAATAATAAGCAACAACTAATCACAATAATACAAAGGTAATTTTGTCCTGTATTATTAACGATACCTATAAGACATTCACTCAAATACATAAATTCCTAATGAAATGGACTATTGGGAAATCATACCTGCCTTTAGGGGTTCAATCATTTGGGTATATTTAACATTCCTATTTTGGTAGGCCTTTATACCAGTGGCAGACACTGCTCCTAGCCACGGGTACCCTGGTACCCTAAGTAGTCAATATAGCTCACAACATTTGGAGTGCCTGCCAGGGTAGCCCAGCCTCTGCTGCTCATCCCACTTTTACCATGGAGGGCAGAGATGACAGCAGTAGCAGTGGCATTGTGATGTGTTACGGAAGATGCTGTTCATTTTGTGTAACCTGCTCAGGTTTAAATTCAGGGTCTACTTGAGAATGTTGAATCCTGTTATATCCATGCTTCGTTTCCCCATGGAAGGGAACCATGTGCTGCCCCTTGGCAGTAGCCTGTCCGCAGCGCCAGTGCACTTCCTGGAGAGAGCACAGGCTGAGCTCTTACCCTATCAGTAGCAGAGGCAGGCACTGCACAGTTATCTGGGGGGTCAGCCCTTTCGATGTTAGCTTCCAAATGAGGTAAATACAGCTTTTTACAAGTATTGTAGGAAATCTTCTTGGAATATAAGCATGATTTAATATTAATGTTGGTACAAAAAAAAAAAATCAAATCTGGATAGCAAGCCTATGTGTAAACTGCCTTAGCGATCGCCCAGTCTTCCTATATTTTACCAGGGCACATTAGCACCAAGTTAACTGTCCTTTGAAAAGGACCAAGTGATTCAAGTCTGGGCCAGGCTCCCATGGGTGGCTTTCCTTAGTGGAATGGCTGGGGTGGCACTTAAGGCTGGTCTTCTCAGGGCAGTTAGATGGAGGTCGTGGCCATATGCTTTGTATCACTGATAGCCTCCTCTGGAAAACTTGGGAATGATAACCGAGAAAGAAGCAGGGGATGAGATATGGCTGGTCACAATGGAGTGTGGGCTAACATCCAGGCCAACTGTACATAGCAAGCAAGAAGCTGAGGAGGCCTTTGGTGACAGCCTTTCTAAGGTCACCACATAGGTGACACACCAAAATCTATCTTCAGAGCACAGTGGTAGATAAGTGAGACATGCTCTTAAATGAAAATATTCTCTTTGTTACCAAGTAGCCATCTAATTTGTGATTTAGATGATGCTGTGTGTATGGGGCTATGTGTAAGAGGGACTAAGGAGGCGTGCTTGACACAAAGCACACTCACCAACAACCTACTACAAGCTACAAGTGTTCAAGTACGAAGTATTAACATAAACAAGTACCCTTAAAAGTCTAGTTGTTGAATCTTTTGATGGCAACTTGTGAAGCTTGAAGGTGGGAAGACCTAAGCTGGTCATTTCAGTTCAGTAAGATATGATTGTTAGAACCTGACTCACCCAGAAAACTGGGTTTCACATTTAATTGCCATTTAGAATATCTGTAAAAATTATGTGGTCAAGTGACTTTTAAACTTATAGTTTGTGATCTCTCTTCATGGAGCTTTTCTTCTTTGGTTGTTATCCTTCCCTACTTTAAAACTCACAGAAACAGCACATTTATATGCAAGCAAACTCACCTGTTCCCCCACTCAGGAGTGTCTGAGTGAGTGTGAACACACACACATACACACACGTATACACTTGCTCTCATATAAATAAATGCCCTTCTACCATATCAAAGAAGGGACATCTGGAACCCATCATATTGTCAGCCAATGGAAAAAGGGCCTGCCTGGCTCTTACTAAGCCAGCTTATCTTTCGCATGGCATCATCTCCATAAGCTTACCATGCATGCAACAGCGCAGCAGGGCAGAAGCTGTTCTGTGGCTGGTGGGGATGTAAACACTAAGGAGACTGGGTGATTCAAATAAGGCATCCCACGTGATGGCTGCCAAGGGCCTGGTGCTTCAGTCTCTGCCGTACCCTAGGTCTGGCTTCTGCATGAAACCGAAATGTTTTTCTCTTAAAATTTTAATGGGAATCTCAGCTTCCCTTGCACAATGGCAAGTTGGGCACAGACTCTTAGCACTGAGTTTATAGACTTGCGCAGCTGCAGCGATTGCTGCCCAGCTTCAAACCAAGTCCCTCACTGTTTAATAGAGTTTATACATGGCTCACAGCAGTGCTCAGAACAGGGGTTATTCCTAAGGAAATTGAGTGGGACAAAGAAAAATAATACAAATTTTCATTACTTTTGATTTATAATTGTTTCTTAAATTACAGTTTAAAGCCCATTTTATAATTTAAATTGTGGTGCTATTGTGGTGTGATAAAGAGTAGTAAATATTTTTAAGCTATGACTTAAGAATTCTGAATCTCTTCTACTTTCATAGTTAACCAAGTCATAATAACTACATTTTAAACAGTCTTAAATACAAATGGATTCAGTGTCATTGCTAAGTCCATAATAAAAATTATCTTATGGTCCAAGGAGGTAAACAGGCTATTAGATTTACTCTAAAGAACACAAACGTTCCACAGTAAGCGAGTTTCCTGTGTTGTTTGGATCTCTCAGATCTGGCATTCCCTCCTGATACTGTGTCCAGCACTTTGGATCAATAAATCCCACTTCACAGAAGTTAAAATAATATTGAAATCCTGTCAGCTGGTGCTGACCAGTGGTTACATTTTCCACAGGGTAATGCTTTTGTAAGGACATCCATCCTCTTCCTCTGGGTGGCTCTCTTTGATGGACGCATTTCCACGATGAAATGACAGGACTCTCTGGCTTTCTGCGGGTCAGTGTCCTTGGCAGGTCTTACAACACATCTGTCTGAAGTATGCTCGACTGCAGAACTTGAACTTCAGCACCAGTGGGCAATAAGCCACTTTGTTCACATCTTTGCACTCTAACAAATGGAGGCAGAAGGTGGGAAACCATTAGAGTCACATAAACAAGCTGATAAGCCCGCTCAGCTAGCAGGGACCCCACTGGCTGATCCACCTTCACTTCTATGCCCCTCTGACTTTTTTTAAAATTTTGTTTTTGTTTTTAAGCACACTGTCTGGAACAGCCTACCAGAAACATTCTTTTGGTATATTTTTAACACAATTTTTAAAAAATGCAAGGCTTTTCTTCTAGACTTTTATAAGTATGGTTCATGCCCGCTGGGTCTTGAAAGAATTACCATTTGTTGGGATAAGTGATCACTTTAGACATCTTGGAAACATGAGTCATTTTTCTTACAGTGCTTTTATTGCTTCTTTCTCAAGGCTTATTTTATTCAACATGTAAGGTTATCCAGAATCAAACATGAGTTGCATTGTTTGATACCAAAGTCCACATGTCTTTCAGTAATACTGCATGCAAAGGACTGCAGATGGTGGTCTGGATTCAGCAAGTCCACTACAAGGAGGAAAGCTGTGAGATCTGTCTAACAGATACTGTCTAAGGACAGTGGTCTGTGGGCTTTGGAAACGCAGAGATGTCTTATTTTTTTTTTAAATTTGGACGTGAGCTATGGCCTGCCTAGCTCCTGTGTGTATTTTCTTATCAGCATTAGAGTGGCCATAGCTACAATATGAAGCTCTGGCAAGCAGAAGGTGAACGAGTCTTTCCCTCATCTCCCACGAGGACTGAGCACTTTGACTGACAGAGCCCCTCCTTCCTCTTCCATCAGTATAACCCACTATTGCAAATGTCACTCTCTCTAGTATTCTCGTTATTTTATTTGGGGATTTCAAAATATTTGGGAACACAGTAATAAAATTTTCACATTCCTCCACCTGATTATATTGAAATATCCTGAGAAAACTACTTAAGGCAATTCAGCCACGTGTAGGCCCAGGTACAACTCAGTGGAGCACAGCTTTTGTTGTTTGTTTGCTTTGTTCTGGCTTCAGAATCTGTAGAAGCATGGTACAATGAGTACAAAACGAGGAGACTGCTCCTGGCTCTTCTAACATTTGAAATTCTAAAGCTCAGAAAGGAAGACTAGAAGAAGCCCTGCTCACTTGGCAGAGCATACATGAGGTGATGCATACAATGAGAAGCACAGGCCAAGGCATCCAGCTCAGTAAGCCACAGCTGGGTAGCTCTCCCTGCCTCTGACAACACCCGTCATACATCATTATTCTGAGATCTGTCAGATGAGCACAGGCTGCCAGGAAGATCTACACATATACGCAGACAGAGAATTAACATAAAGCTATTAAACAGTGTAGGCAGACCATGGAGCCAGCGGCCAGCAGCTAGGAGAGACCTGGGCAAGCTCCGAGAATGGCTGAGACTCAAGACAGCAGAACTTGAAGAGATACCGGGGCTATACAGAACATTGCTGCAGTGTGGAGCTCCTAAACAGGGCCATGTGGAAGATCCAGTTCCTACTCTTTGGTTTTGCCTTCTAGGAACTGCTATGACTAGAAAAATCAGTTCATTACACATTTGGATTGATGAAAGCATATTCACCAAAGCTCAGCCACAACTAGTCTTTTATTTGTTCAGTCTTTTAACTCCACAAGAGCTTAATTTAGTAACAGCATTAAACATTGTAATTTATCAAGCACTTCCTTTATGTCAGGCACAACCTTAGGCAGTTTTATACCTTTATATTTAATCCTTTTAAGTATGTGAAATGTCAGCTTTCCATAGACAGCAAAGCTTAAGCTTAGAAAGGTTTTGGAACATATGCTGGGTCATAGAGCTAGTCACTATAAAGACTAAGGTCAAACCTCAGGTTTGTCTGACTACAAAGGCACTCGTTTTGGCAGCATTCTTGGCACTGAAATGAAAATATAGGTCTCAATTTGAGCTGGCACAGTGGTAGGCCAGACTGTGGGGTTTCATGGCCAGGTCTTATAACTTTTGAGAGTTTGACCTACCTTCTTAGAGAAGGGAAGAGATGTTTGGGAGAAGAGAAAGATGTTTCTAGGTCCCAGACATTCAGAGTAGACTGAATTATTCTCCTAACTTTTTCTCATCGTAGTTACATTAGTAAGCATTTGGTGATTGATATAAAAAGTTTTAAAGACCCATTATTATAGAAAGATGAATAGAATCTCTGAAATATCTAAACCATAATAAAAGATACTGATGATTTCCACCTCAGCACTGACATTCTAATTTAGCAAGAGAGGGCTGCCTGTCCGGACACACTGCTGACATATTTGAGAGGTCTTAATTATAAAACTTAGCTCCTTACTAGTCAGCCTCATTCTCAAAATATGTTAAAACTATGAAATAGTTTGTCTTCTAATCTTGAGGTAATATATCATACAGCTAACTTATAGTTTAAAACAGTTTTAACTGTATATTCACTGTACAGATTGTGCTATCTAGATCATCTTCACAGCACATCTGAAAACCCTAGAACAAAAAGAAGCAAATACACCCAAGAGGAGTAGACAGCTGGAAATAATCAAACTCAGGGCTGAAATCAACCCAGTAGAAACAAAAAGAACTATTATAAAGAATCGACAAAACCAGGAGCTGGTTCTTTGAGAAAATCAACAAGATAGATAAACCCTTAGTCAGACTAACCAGAGGGCACAGAGACAGTACCTAAATCAACAAAATTAGAAATGAAAAGGTATAGATAACAACAGAACTGAGGAAATTAAAAAAAAAAATCACCAGATCCTACTACAAAAGCCTATACTCAGCACAACTGGAAAATCTGAATGAAATGGACAATTTTCTAGACAGATACCAGGTACCAAAGTTAAATCAGGATCAGATAAAACATCTAAACAGCCCCATAACTCCTAAAGAAATAGAAGCAGCCATTAAAAGTCTCCCAACAGAAAAACAGTCCAGGACCAGATGGATTTAGTACAGAGTTTTATCAGACCTTCAAAGACCACCTAATACCAATACTCTTCAAACTATTCCACAAAATAGAAACAGAAGGAACACTATCCAATTCATTTTATGAAGCCACAGTTATGCTGTGTATTCTCCCTTGGAGATGGAATGGTTTCTTCTAATCAGGAACTTGTCACAATTTCCTTTCATAGAGGACTTCATAAGAGATTTTTCTCTACTTCTATTATGTTTAATGTTCCAAATAGATTTTAAAAACTGGTTGAGTGCCTATTGCTTCTAGCTTCAGAAGATCTCATGTTTATTTAAGAGGCATTTAACTATTATAAATGATCTTGATGACTTAAAAAAATAAAAAGATTAAAAAAATCATCTTCATGTAACAATGTCCTGTGCATTTAACACACACCCTGCTATTTCCCCTTCTTGTAGTCTTCTGCTAGTCCCCTTTACTTTCCTAGAAAGCTTTGCACCTCTTTTCATGTCATATAATATAAATGATTTTATCTATCTATTTAAAATGTATACTCTACAAGTAAGAGAAAACATATGATATTAGTCTTTCTGAGACTGGCTTAATTCACTTACTGTGGTTATTTTCAGCTGCATCCATTTTCCTGCATATAAGTTTGTTCTTCTTTTTATTTGTTTAAAAAATATTTTTTTATCTATTCCTCTGCTGCTGGAGACCTAGGTTGGGTTCATATTTAGCTATTGCTGAGTTTCTGCATTAAATATGGATGTACAAGTCTAGCTGTGATATACTGACTAGGAATCCTTTGGTTAAATACTCAGGAGTGGCATAGCTGGAAATGTAAACTAATCCAGCTATTATGGAAGTGAGTTTGGAGGTTCTTCTTAAAAAAAAAAGACTACCATATAGCTTGACTATATCACAGGAAGGCAGACTTTTGTGGGAAGAAAAATCACATTTTTCCACTGAAGTAAAAAAAAAAAATCACAACAGAAATATGTTTTAATTTCTGAATGATTTTCAGTGTCCTAGTGAAACCATTAAAATAGATTCTTCAGGTTTAGTGAAAGGCATATTGTTTTCTGTGTTTGGTCTGTTTAAAGATTTGGTCTCCACTATCATATTTTTTCCATTACAGGCAGATGTACTAGCACTGGGCCACTCTTCTGCTGCCTTTTAGCAGTAGAATCTGAGTCAGAGGGTCATAGAGTTTAAGATGAGGGCATCTGATTTTGTCTTCTATATCATCATGTCCCGGCTAAGTGTGCTCTTGGGAGGAAAACATTCTTTATATTGTTTTTGTACTCTGGAGTCCTCCCCATGTAGATATTAGGAAACATTTCGTCTCGCCTCTTTTTATACCCTACTCTACTCCTGAAGTTAAACTGTCATACAGAATTACAGGGAGAATAACTCAGGCAGTGCTCACAAACTCTTTTGGTATAAACTAAACACATTAGAATTGTAACTAACCTGCCACACATTCTGGAAATAGACTTTGGTAGCTTTAAGTAACAAAATGAGATAAGCTACTTCATAAGAAATATATAAAATGCTTTTTGTTGATGTGCTAATGAGTTTCTCTCAGGCATTTTACATTAATCTTTCAAAACTTTGACTTAGAAGATATATTTTCAAAATTAAACAGAGGCTATGGACTTAGGATGCACTTGGATTCAGTCATTGCAACTTTAAAGCTGGGTTTGGTCCATCTTGTAAGATCCACAAGAGTATACTAAATGGAGCTATAAGTTGAACATCTAAGGTTTATCTTTTGGATTAAAAACCTATGATCAGCTTCTGATAACTTGTCCATGGAAATGGAGAACCCACCAAGAAATGAGAGAGCTAAGGGGTGCATGGGCATGCAGTTCAGGAGATGGTGCCTGGGTACTTTTCATCTAAAACTATACTAGAGCCCTTGACACTTGATGCATTTGGGCAGTAAGGGATGAATTAACAAGCCCTGAAGCAAGGTGATATCAGCCACCACTCCGGTTTCAGGTTAATGTAGATGATTGCTGTCTGTGTTGCTTCCTCTCCTCTTCTCTCTTCCCCTCAGCCTTATCTCCCGGATGCCACCCACATTCAAGATGGTGTAATCCCAACTCAAATGACAGGAATGTGCATGAAATGCCAAGTGGATTAGGAGCTCCTTGAAGTGATCAAGGAAAACAGAAATCCTGGTCTTCCTTATCTCCTTTAAATTAAGGTCTTCAAATGACCTTTCTTGTTCTTCTTACTGATTTTCATATATCATAAATTTTGCTAGAAGATTTGTGGAGCTGGGTTAGATTTTCTCAGAGAAGTGTGTCTGAGGAAAACTGAGACCCAGCAAAGCTACCATATGACATCTCAAGCCGGTAAACCAATGCTTATTACCTACAGCTTTCTGGGTTAATTACTGTCTCATGGCACACCATGAATCACTATCTGCCAGCAACAAATACTAGATGACAGAGTGCCTTGTGCTACTGAGAAGCTAAAAAGATTCCCCATATAAACTTGAGGAAATGTGAAACTGCATGAACAATGAATAAAATGGCATTTGGAGATAGAGTTTCAGGTGAGCTGGAATGGGCTAACCCAACTGCCATATGCACTTGAAAAACGTGTATTTCAAATGCAGTGGTACCCAGTCTGTGTATAACTCACTCTTGGCAGTGATGTGGTATTACCCTCACAGTGGCAGCCTGTCAGGTCTGTCAGAGGCCTGCCTGTGAAGTTTTAACCCTTCAATGAAGGCTTTCAGAAGGAAAGAACAAAAGCAGATGTTGGACACAGCAAACTGCACTGCCCTCTCCTCTCTCCTATATCTTTTCACTATTTTAATGTCTTGATGCCCTGCTTCTGGTTTTTCTCTTATACTCTGACTGGCTTAAACTTCCCTCCATTTGTAAAGTTTCTGTGTGTTTACTTTTTATCTTACTCCAATTCAATTATGTCTGGACATACTTGGCTGAGCCAGGGACTCCCCACATCCCAGCATCTTCTTGGTAAACTGTTGGCAAACCAGTGCCCGTACCCTGTTCACTGTGCAGTGGATGCTCTGTCCATTCATTACACTCCCGATGTACTTGAAGAGCTTCTTTATGTCTCTGCTGAAATACTGCTCACCATGGCAGTCTGCACGTCACCGTCCCTACTAAATTACGCTTCTTTTGTGGACAGAACTTTGTGGTATTCCTAGTCTTGGTGTCTGGCAAAGTAAATGGATTAATGGCAGGATGAATGGAGTATGTTCTCTAAAAAACACTGTCTATAGTTATGTACCGTCTGCTGCGCTCACCAGGCTCCAGTGGATAGTTCCAAACCCACGGTTACACATATGGCCTTGATTAATCTCAGTGGGCCACAAAACAAAACAAATAGACATGAATGTGAGAGAGATTTGTGGGGGAGGGGAACAAGCAGAGATGTAGGGAGGTGAAAATGAGAGAAGACAGTGTGCAAGGTGTATATATGTAAAATTGTAAACAAAATAAGCAAACAAAAAACCCCAAACCCCTATCACCTTGAAGGATGAATTATATCTAAAATAAAGCAGGTTTACTAAAATGTTAATGCAATAGATGGTGAATGTTCACTGAAGAAGTCCTTTAACTTTGTTGTGTATTTGAAACTTTATTATTGTTATAAAACAATATTGAGTAGGTGAGTGACCATTACCTCAGTCTCGGTAGTTAAAACAATTCTCGAGGTTTTAACTACAGACCATTTTATCCCCAGCACTCCGAAGGCAAGGCTGCATTTTAGATTCTGAGAGAGCTCCCCTAACCTGCTCTGTAGTGACAGAACTAAACTGCCTTCCAACACCAGCCTCTCCCTGGGACTCAAGGGAGCCTGACTCTCCTGATAGCTTTGTTCTTTCAACTATGCATTATTAACTAGAAACTGGCCCTTCAGATTTTTCCTAAGAAGTCCATCTGAGCCCCCAAACACAAGTCATTATGTTTGTGATGATCCTCCAGACTTTTCCTAAGAAATCCATCTTACTTCTTCAATTTGATTCCCAAAAACTAAGTCATTATGTTTATGTAAAAACCCTCTCCTGCCATCTGCATATCCATTTTCTCTGTTGGTGACAACTTATGACTTGGGTAAATGCTGCTTTCTGAGTATACCTTGGACTTCTCCAACAGCACATTACAGCTGGCTCACAGAACACTTAGCCTGTGGAGGACACTTGATCCAAAAGGATAAAGTCACTGATCTTCATTTGGATCTCCCTTAAAACTTACATAGATGACTTCACACAGCATATCTACCTTTCTTTAAAAAAAAAAAGCTGGAAGTGAAGGCATACTCCTAGAATTCTATTTTGGAAGACTGAGGCAGAAAGATCATTAATACCAGGTAAGCATGAGTTATATAGAATAATGCTCTCTCTCTCAGTAAAAATGAATAGCATGTAAATATAGAGGAAAATTAACATGCTTCAAAGCTTCCAAATCTGGGTTCAAATCCTGCCTTGTGTGTCTACTACTTCCTACACTTGTAGTCTGGGCAAATTACTATCAGACTTGTAATCTGGGCAAATTACTATTGCATCTTTATGTCCATGCTGAGACATGGGCCCCAGGTTTTTGCTTTTGTTTTTGTCAGCAATAATATGTCACAGAAGATTATTATAAAGATTGTATGATATTATACAGATATATAATTCAGAAAGATTATATATGTGCATATATATATAATCCCAAGTAGAATTAAAGGATCGAATATACAGAGTAGTTTAATGGATTAGTTACATCTTCTTTCCCATTTAACCTTGCATCTTCCAATTCTGAAGTAAAAGGAAGACCTAAACCCAAACGATAGGTTGCTAATAACTTACAATGAGTGAAAACAGCTTCTGTTTTCTATACAGTGTGAACTATTTTCAAGACATGAAGAAGCTACATTTCTAGGATATACCTTACAGGAACACCAACAAAAGTAGATGGCATTAGAGCTATAGGTTTGCAAATTAGAATTACAATTTTAAATTAATGTGAGATATGGTTCCGCCATTCTTAAAATGTAACACACATTACAACAAGTGCACTGTGTGGAGTCGTAAATAACAAACAGGTCTTGCCAAAGATTGTGAGGTCTCTGTGTATACTACACAAGATGATCACGCTTCTCCGGACAAAATCCTAAAGAAACTTTAAAACCATGAACACATTTTTAAGATCATCCTTCAAATTGGACAGAGCAAACTAAAAGGAACACGTATCTTTTGAAGAGGCTTATAAACATTTTATTTTCATTAGAAAATTATCGACTTTATATTTTTTTGTTCCTTTTTGTTTGTTTTAAGAGCAGAGCTAGGTCTCTTTATATAATTCAATTACATGGCTTCAGATGCTGTTGGTGAGCCTGTGCATATATTTCATATAAGAAGAAAGCCTGAAATTCCCTCACTATGCTATATTATTTTAATATTCTAGATAATTTCAGAAATCTCACACATAGTACCATTCAAAATAATTTGAATGATGCCTACATGGATAAAGCATTTTTACTTAAATGAAAGATAAAATTCAGAATTTTGGCTAGCACCTGCTGTTAATAAAAGGATTTCTCCGTGTATAAGAAAAAAGAAAGAAAATTCAAAGAATAAAGACCTTTGTCCTCTTAGCCTTCAAAGAGTAATTTTTTCACTTCTCTACAATGAGAAAGCAGAGTGCTGGTTGTCTTGGAACTCACTATTTAGATTAGCCTCAAACTCACAGAGATCTCCTTTCCTCTGCATCCAGAATGCTGGGATTAAAGGCATGTGCCACTATGTCTTGCTTACAAGAATGGACTCATTGTAGAATGCATTTCCTGAGTTCTGGTAAAGGTCAACCAGAACACTAAGTTAGATATGATCCGAGAGATAGCCATTCTGACGTGCCATTTTAAAGACATGTAAATTTTTCTCCAGATGTTGTGTGACTTAATGTTAAACATATAATGAAACAATCAGGATCAAACAGGTTTTCTGGTTATAGGCAGGTCATACAACAACTTTCACAAACCCCTGGAACATACTGTATCCTAACTGTGAGAGAGCCAGGCTCTTTCGGGGTACTCACCTTCAGTACTGGAGAGAGGGGTGCTATCACATTTGCTGTCACACTGCTGCATGGATGGAGGCCGAGCAGCTTCTGGACAGTCAACAGATGCCTGTCCAGTGTAGGAGAGGCATTGGACAGTTCGCATTTGCTGCCCAAGGCCACACTGAGCAGAGCACTAAATTCAAAGATATTGAAAAAATACCGATTTTCAGTGTTTACCAGATAAAAAGATATTATTTTAATTATTGCACACATTAACTCTTAAAGATCTTATGCAATCATTATTGAGAGGCATATAACTTGTTCATTTTACTGTGGAATTGATTTCAAAACTCTAGACAACAGAAGCCATATAGTACTCAGATGACAGATAGAAATTTGTAAGGTTAGGAGGAATTATATACTTTATGAGGGGAAAAGTCTAAAAGCTAAGACATTGGTATTAACTGATTTATTACTAAATTAGTTGAGAACTAGGGTGCCAGTGCTGTGGCTTATTTACATTCTGTTTATTGAGTCTATTTGACATTGAACTTGAGATGCTAGGGATCCAAAGAACAGGTGAACTTGAGATTTATGGGGTTTGAATGGTAGTACAAGCTCATTATCCTTGTTAGTAACAGTTTGAGACAGGAGGATTATGAGT
Source organism: Mastomys coucha (assembly GCF_008632895.1). Lineage (NCBI taxonomy): Eukaryota > Metazoa > Chordata > Mammalia > Rodentia > Muridae > Mastomys > Mastomys coucha. The sequence goes on along the minus strand of NW_022196914.1, from coordinate 64,879,993 downwards.
TTGAAGCTAGTATGGCATACACCAAGTTTTGTCTCTGTCTCAAAACCCCCAAATAATAACAAGAACAATAATAATGTTAGCAATAGAGTGGAATGATTACAGATGTGGAGAAATGTGGTTAAGTGGGGATATGTCTACAGCTGGTCTCATTGGCTTGTGTAGTATCACAGGTAGATCTCATACTTAGGATTTCTATGAGTTAATTCTTACTCTTAAATCTTCACAATGATGGAATCAAAAAGCTCAGGTTTGTATCTCAAAGGAGCCCACATCTGGCTGCCTTACCTGGCCCCAGTCTCCTGTCACCCAGCGGGGAGGAGGGCAACGGCCCAGACTGCAGCGGATGCGAGCAGGAGGCTTGCTCTCCTCTGAACATTGTGCAGCTGGGAATGTTTTAGAAAGGTCACTGCTCTTGCACAGAACAATCCGATGCTTGAATCCTGAACCACATTTTGGAGTACACTGGAAATAAAAACAAATATGAACTAACAACAATTTAAATACAGGAAGTGTGAAGACAGTTGAAGTAAATGCGCATATGTATAAAATACACACTTAGGGAACTGCTCTCAATTATGAAGCACCTTCAACAATCAGTGTAAAGGGAAGCACCTTTACGTTTTCCCTAAGGTCTTTAAGAGCTAAAATCAAGGTTTGCTTTTCTTGGCTAACATTTTCTTCTTTTATTAGGGATAGGCTTATTCTTCTGTTCTTTTCTATTCTTGGCCTCCTTCAGCTGTGATAAAATTCTGCTAAGTTCTGGAATGTGGAAGCTTACTGGGTGTCGTCTTTGAAAGGGAACTTTTATATTATTAGTGGACCACAGGAATGTGTCTTTGTAGAGCAAGTTGGCAGTGGAGTAGATCAATTATTTTCACAGTATCAAGAATATATGCCTGCAGGAAGGGATTATTGCATAAATACCTCTGGTCTTCCTCATGTCCATAAGTCACAGACTTTCAGAATTGGGTGTCCACTCTTCAAATCGAGAAAATGACACTTCTTCCTATGTCACAAATCCTTTCCTTTACATGTCTCTAAATGCAGTTGCTGACTGAAGTGCTACAGTTTTCTGAACCGTTTTTCCAAATCTCTTTTCCTCTCTGTCAATGGGTCTTATACAGATGTGCAAGATGTTATTTGAACCTTTCATTCAGACATCTTCCTGTCTTCCTGATCTTTTTGGGGGTGTGTGTGTGTGGTGACATCCTCTTGGAGATAGGGTAAGAGGAATGGGATGAGGAACTGTCAGAGGGCAGAACTGGAAGGGAATAATGACTGAATGACTGGACTGTAAACAAAGATCAAAGATAATAATAAAAAAAATCTAGCTAAAAAATAAAAGAACCAAAGGGCCAGCAACTCTGCTTGAAGACTGTGTTTCCTATATTTCATAAGCAAGCCACACACATAAAATCTCATCAATATGGTCACCTAAACAAGACCTGAACAATCACAATGCCAGTATATATAGAGAAAATCTCATGGGTCCCACCTCTAGACTAAGAGCTATAGGCAATTGATGCCTACTGAGAGAAGGTGAGAATTAGTCTTCATCAGGAAGAGCCTCCTAACTGGTGTCTAATCCTGAGTGGTCATCCTTAAGAATGTATGCATACAAGCAACAGCAAATGGACTCAATAGGTTGTATCTACACATTTATTTATATATACATGTAACAATAATAATTAAATAATAAGATGCCATGATTTTGAGAAGAGTTGAAAATCAGAAAGAGTTGAAAGAGAGGGAAGTAATAATGTAATTATATATTTTTTATTAGATATTTTATTTATTTACAATTTCAAATGTTCTCCCCTTTCCTGGTTTCCCTTCTAAAAAACAAACAAAAAACAAAAAAACAAAAAAACAAAAAAAAAACAAAAAAACCCCTATTCCCTTCCCACTCCCCCTGCTCACCAACATGCTCTGTCTCACTTCCTGGCCCTGGCATTACCCTACCCTGGGGCATCGAGCCTTCACAGGACCAAGGGCCTCTCCTCCCATTGATGACCGACTAGGCCATATTCTGTTACATATGCAGCTGAAGCCCTGAGTCCCACCATGTGTACTCTTTGGCTGGTGGTTTAGTCCCTGGGAGGTCTGGGTGTACTGGTTAGATCATATTGTTGTTCCTCCTATGGGGCTGCAAACCCATTCAGCTCCTTGGGTCCTTTTTCTAGCTCCTTCATTGGGGACCCTGTGCTCAGTCCAATGGATGGCTGTGAGCCTCTACTTCTGTATTAGTCGGGCTCTGGGAGAGCCTCTCAGGGGACAACTATATCAGGCTCCTGTCAGCTAGCACTTGCTGGCATCCACAATAGTGTCTGGTTTTGGTGATTGTATATGGGAAGGATCCCCAGGTGGGGCAGTCTCTGGATTGTCCTTCCTTCAGTCTCTGCTCCACACTTTGTATGCACACTTTGGTCATCCTTCTGGAGTTTCCTATGGTTTGTGAATTGTATCTTGGGTATTATGAGCTCTGGGCTAATATCCACTTATCAGTGAGTGCATACCCTGTATGTTCTTTTGTGATTGGGTTACCTCACTCAGGATGATATCCTCCAGATCCATCTATTTCCCTAAGAATTTCATAAATTCGTTGTTTTTAATAGCTGAGTAGTACTCCATTGTGTAAATGTACCACATTTTCTGTATCCATTCCTCTGTTGAGGGACATCTGGATTCTTTCCAGCTTCTGGCTATTATAAATAAGGCTGCTATGAACATAGTGGAGCATGTGTCCTTATTACATGTTCTTCCTGATCTTCTATAGCAGTGGTTCTCAACCTGTGGGTTGCAATCCCTTTGGCAAACTTCTATCTCTAAACAAGTTCATAATTCTTAACAGTAGCAAAATTACAGTTATGAAGCATCAACAAAGATAACTGATGATTGGAAGTCATCATGGCATGAAGAACTATACTAAAGGATCACAGTGCTAGTAAAGTTGAGAACTACTTGTCTAAAGGAATTACATGAACTTGAGGGGTGGAGCATGAAAGAAAATGAGACTCGATATTCAAAACGTCTGTATTCTTATTTAGGAGACAGGCATGGGAACACAAGCTAATGCCACATATTATGAGAGTAGACATAGAAATTACATTCTTGTGTACCTTATCATCATCAGCTTTTGACTGGTTTTATTAGGCACAGTCTGTGAGCCTTGCATATTAGTATAGAAAGGGAGAAAAATATTGAGGTTTTGTATTTTTCCAGATTTAAAAAATAATCAAGGATTCTATATAGTCTCTTTATCACAATGAATCCAGTAATGGAAAATACTTCCTCCAACTTAGAGAAAGATTTATCAAGATATATTTTTAAGGAAGATAACACAAAATTCTTTTACGATCCCTTCAGTGGAGGCTAAGGTAGGAGTTAAAATCAGAGACGAAAATTTGATGTTTTACTATTTTTCACAGTCAATCAACACCAATGTACCCTCACTACCACTGCACTCTTCCCATATAAGCCAGCATCCCTCATCCATCCAAATCTTTGAGATATTACTCGTCTCCATTTCCGTCACCGTGAGTTACCTTTCAAGCAGATATCACTTCTGACATGATATTTTACTATCACTCCCTAGTAGTTCAGCTTTCTGCTCTTACGTCACAACACATTTTATGAACTTTAGAGGAAAAGCATCTCATGAGGGTCCCAGAGGATAAAAGGGAACTATTGTACATTTATGCACATTGTTAGTCTACTTGATCTTAGTCAAAAGCTGAGAAGTGTTCATGCGTTCTTGTTCAATGAGTATGCTGGGTCTGAGCCCTATAGAGCTAGCCACAAACACTCCATGTCTATAGTCATACTGTCAACTGTGGCCTTTAAATATTGTATTACTTAGGTATAATAATAAAATTAAATTAAAAAAAATCACTTCTAAGAAAATACTAAAGGCAGGTGCTACCACTTAGAACAGGTTCACTCAGAGTGTGACCATCCAGCGAATCCTTCTGATCAGACAATCAGAGGAGGGAGCAGACAGAGCAGGAGAGTTTTCAAAGGGAATGTCTGAGGGAAATAGGCTGCAGTTTTCAAAAGACTGGACTAAAAAGATATCAAAGGTGGCTGGCTCTTCTCCAGGGCCACCTTCCCCCACAGTGAGAGATGCTGTTTCTCTAAGGCAGAGGGTGCTGGCTTTTGGTGCTGCTTATATTATATTCCTTATATTAACCCATTTAGGGAAGAGCTAGGCTTTTTGGCAAAGTAAGTAAAGGGAAACCCACCTCTGCAAAATAAACAGGCATGACAGACAGCAGCCATTTTCTCCCTCTCGATGAAAACATTGTAATAAAGATGGTGTTCAACTAGACAGTAATGTCAGCCCTCCCCAAATGATACTCTGCACCTGATAGTTTTCCTATGTCATCTGAGGAGAAACAATGGCAGCTACTGATGTTTTATCTCAGGCGCTAGTCCCAGCATGTGCACTCTGCTTCCCAGCACTTCTTCCCACTAGGCTTTTGGCTCAGCTATCTTAGACAGGATGTCAGAAATGACTAAGTGTCCTCAGCAGGTACTTGCACTGTAGGCAGCTTCTACGGATGCCTCTGAGCATCTTAAGCCACACAAGAGCATCACTTCAGAGACCAGCAAAGTAGAATAAAAGTTTCAAAAGAAGTGTAAGTTTAATGTGTGTGAATTAAATCCAGAAAGACACCTTATATCTACTGAAAAGCATTCCATCCCAATGCCATTTAAAGGTCTCCTTCATGGTGATTGTGTTTGGTTATCTTACTTGAGAACAAAAGTGCAATGACAGGATGAAATGAGCTGGTCTTACTGTTTGGCAGATGTTCCTTCTTGTTTTGTTTTCAAGGATGATTTGTGTTCCTTTCCCTCTTTTCTATCTTTTGCCTTTTCTTCTTATTTGAGGAAGGAATTCACTCTGTAGTCCAGGTTGATCTGGAACTTACTTATTTGGAGTTCAGGCTGACTTTAAACTCATTGCAATCCTTCTGTCTTTAAATGCAGGAATCACTGGCATGTACATTACAATATTTTGTGTTTCTGTTCAGTCTTATTGTTTTAAAGAAGCTTCCCTTTTTTCTTAAAATTCTCTTGTCCTTCAATCTTCAATCACAACCAGCTAAAAAGGCTTCTGACCCTATTTTCAGGTTCCTCTTAAGAAAAGAAAGTACAGCAGAAGTAAGGTGAGGAAAGCCTTTTACAACTACTATAAACTCAGCAAGCAGAAAAGTCATTTCCCAAGGGTGGCAATGAATACTAAGTCTCCTTTGAAGATCTGAAGCCAACTAGAGATGGCTGGAGACACTGTCACCGACAGACTCCAGAGATGTGGATTTGGTTTAATGCTGCTTGTATTATGTTAATTTGGAACCACAAAATTGCATGAGAATCTGCATGTCTGAATTTAAGACACTGAGGGAACCCTGACCCTAGTTGGTTTTGATTGGTAAAAAGTTGCCAGAGAACATAGTTGCCATGTAGAAGTCAAGGGAATGCAGCTTGAGAGGGCTACATGACTGGACCTAGGGCAGCAAAGATGGAATATAGATTTTAGTAAGTAATAACTTGGGAATGGTTGGACTAGTCATGTGGAGGTTAAGAAGTGGCCCAGCCATTGAGCTGTTTTAGGCATATCAAAATATAGTGTGTGTGTGCATGTGCATGTGCACTTCTTTCATTCAGGAACCCAAAACATTGGGGCAAGTATGAGGAACGCAGCTGCTGCTGGGATGAATTTGAGTTGCTTTAATTGGGTTCAGCTACACTCCAGAGTGTCTGAAGGTGACCTATGGCTCATTATAATACTTAATGCACCCTCTTGAGTGGAGATTTCAAATGTGACGTATGAAGGTGCATCTAGAACTACATGTAGCAGAACATAAGCAAGGAAGCCCACACTATGCAAGTAACCCAAAGCCCATGAAATATGACACAAAAGTCCCATCTTTAATAAAGCATTGCCCTTGAGTCTCTAAATCTTTTTCGGATTGGGCCTACTTCTTTTGGAAGTATGGAATCATTCTTAACAAATCCTCTAGCTTTACATTTTACTGTCTACATGTCTCTCTCAGATTCCTTGTTTGGGGACACAAAGCCCTGGAACCCTTCTGGAGGTGATTACAAATCTTCATATCAGTGAACATCTCCCTGACAAGCTCAACTATGGGTTTCTATATAGTTATATATTTATGTATCATAGTTCTCTATTATCAAATGCTATTACAATGTGGTCTAGTTACACGAGCCTATAAGGAGCTTCCATTTTCTCCATATTGTTCATGCCTGAAAGCATTCAATTATACTTATGGGTTTGTCACCCTAAAATAGTTGAAGCCAATTATATTGTCTTCCATTATAACTCTTAACATAACAAATTTGTCATAATTATTGGTCATCATCCATACATTTTCATACTGGGCATGGATATTCACAACCATGTAGAATGGCTATTGTTATCAATGCACTTCATTTTCAGGTGAATTTAGGCATTCATGCACTCCCTGTGGGGAAGAGAAATATGTTTTCTTTTCTACAACCACAGACAAGATCATACCAATGTTTATCCGCTTGACTGAAACTAGGACTCCAAGTAATCACTCCTGCTCAGGATGTGATTACAAAGACTACTATAGCCAAGCAGCTTGAGAGAATACCCACATTCCTCCCAGAGATTCTATGAATAACCACAACTGCTCAGAATTTTGCTCCTGTGGTCCATAGTTTTTTAATGGGAGGAAGTTAAGGTCTTTCAATGTAGCCTTGGATGGATGGCTCCAAACCCATAGAGGTTGGTCTTCTTGTCTCCCAGTTGCTGGGATTAAAAGTGTGTGATCACCACTCCCAACTACCCAGGTATTCTTTAGCAAGGCCATTCAAGGAGAAGGGAACAGTTACATACAGTGGTCCCTAAAGAAACATCTTTAAAGTTTTTGTTTGCTTCTGACAAACTCAAGAGGACTGCTGAATATTCTTAAAACAAGGAGCACAATGTTTCTAGCAGAATAGAATATGCATCCTATTTCATCAATTTGAAAAAAATACTCTTTAGGAGGACTCAGCTCTTCTATTAAAAATGTGAGGGTAATATAGAGCAGTGGTTCTCAACTTGGGTCATAAGTGACCCCTTCTCAGGGGTCGCCTAACACCATTGGAAAACACAGATATGATTCATAATAATAGCAAATTACAGTCATTAGGTAGCAATGAAAATAATTTTATGGTTGGGGATCATCATAACATGAGGAATTATATTGAAGGGTTATGGCATTAGGAAGGTTGAGGGCCACTGGTATACAGTGTGTGTATTTGCATGCTTGTGTGTATCATGCGTACTGATGGGTCAAGAATTAACTGCTTAATACCTTGTTTTACACAGATCATTTTCTGGGTACCTTCGATTTATATTGTTTTGTTAACAAATATGCCCCCATTTCATTTTAGTCAGATTACATATAATAGTAACATAATAAAGATATGACAGTTAATTTGACTTTTCTTCTATGCTAAATCCCCCAGCTCCCCTTTTCTTCTCTAGATATAAAATAGAAGCAATTAAAATTATAGATGAAGAGCTGGTAAAATAGCTCAGTGATCAAAGGTGTTTACCACAAAAACTGACTACCTGAATTCAGTCCCTAAGATCCACACACTGGAAGAGGAGAAGTGACTTCCACAAGTTGTCTTCTGAACTCTATGTATATACCATGGCATGAGCAAGCCTTCATGTATACATATACACATACAAATAAAGAAAATGTAATTTAAAGCTGTCTAAGCCAGTAAAACAACTCAGTTGGTAAAGGGACTTGCCACCAAGCCTGATGACCTGAGTTTAATCCCCACAGTGCAGAAGGAGAGATCCAGCTCCTGTAAACTGTTCTTTGACTTTTACACATACACTGTAGCAAGTATTCCTTCTCTAACACTCAAACAAATGTAAAAAAGGTAAAAAAGTACAGATATATCACAAGTTAAAACTGATTTGTAAAGAACTCATATCTAAAAATTATGTAATAAGCTATTATATTACTTGGAAAAATTAAACATAAGTGAAACACTAGAAAAGGCCTCTCTTAATCGCCAGTACGTTTCAGGGTAAGAAAAGTTCTTGATTCTCCTTTTGAATTTCAGTTTTAAGTACATGTCACTGACACCGAGTTTATGAGACACCAAAAAGAACAGTTCCTAAGGATACTCACTACAATGCTATTTCAAATTCACTTTACATGGGTTTCTTAATTAAATTAATGATGAGTTTCTCACTGAGTTCTTCACTTCAAAGACCTCTTACTTCTGGACAAGCAATAATACAATATAACATGGTCAAATTGACTACTGCGTAGTTCTTACTTGTTCAGCCTAAGATCCATGCTCAGGTGTACTTAAATATTAAATGTTTTGGTATTGATAACCAAGATCTCTCAAAGCATGCGACCTCAGGTTTCCTTACTTCGGACCAGTCCAAGGCTACCCACTGCGGGGGACATGACTGGTTGTTGCAGGACTCTTTCTCCACAGGCCGGTGTGTTAAACAGTCACTGTAGTCCAGTGTTTCCTCCTCAGAAGGTCCGACTTTCCTGATGCAGAGCACGGCCCTCGTGCGCATCCCACCATCACAAGTCTTGCTGCACTCCAACCAGTCTCCAATGAACCATCTGAAGCAATACATGGAGCAATACAGAGAATAGTGTCGTCAGTGCCCTGCAAGGCTGTTAGCTGAGTGTACTTCATGCTTTCCCTAGAAAAGGTAGCTTTTCCCTAGAAAAGCTGATATGATGATACAAAATGCAAGAGCCATTTGGGCAAATCGCTGTTGGCTGTCACTCAGTGGCCATTAAAAGTGCAATGGGTAGGCTTTGAAGCAAGCAGAAACTAGTTAACAAATAATACCCAGTGTGTTTTTCAAAAAATTTTTGCTTTCTCTCTTTTAACATTAATTGCTGAAGATAAAAATTACTTTATAACATTTCCACAAGGCTTAAATAATATATTTAAAAGTTCTAGAACATGCTGGCAAATCTTTAGTAATTGGTTATCTATAGGGGAGCACACAGTTACGAGTTGAGCCATTTGCCCTTTTCCTTTTTATAAAGTGGAAGTATTTCACTAGGGCCAATTTCAAGCTGCCAGTTTGACATTCTGAATGTGAATAAAGGCTGCATGCTAATGCAGGGTCTAGGAAACAATAGCTAGGCATTTTAATGTAACAGCACGAAATAGTAAAGACTTTTATTATAATGACATTGTAGCCACTTCTATCACAGTGGGATCATGTCCTAAACTCCAAAGGAGCTGAGGATTTGTTTTCCAATTTCTAGAAATAAAGTATCATGAATGTTGTAGGACTTGATAGTCCTTATAGGGACAGAGAAAGGCTAGATCTCTGTATCCATAATATTCTTCTGCAAAAGAATATTATGGAGCCCTGAGCCAGTTCTATGAAAGCAGAAAAGAAAAACAAGAGCTTCTTGTTTCCATAGTTAATGTAGGAAGAAGCTCAAATGTCGTAAGCTTGTCCTACACTTCCCTACTCCTTGTCGTTTAACATCATCAGTGAACTCTCACAAGTGTGTAATTTCAAGGAGGGGTTTTGATATTACTTCTGCACTATCACTCTCCAGTGGAAAAGATGACCCAGTTTAGGCCAATAAGACTTCTACTTCAGAATTTTGACATCTCAGCTGAAATGAAGGTAGTCCTTTCCCTTCCTATCACAAAGGTACATGAGGATACATCTAGAGCTGCTCAAGGCTATGTTACTCCTCAAACAGGAACTGGGAAGGCCTACTTGATGCCTCTGCCCACGATTCTAGTACATCTACCCTTACTCCTTCCTAAGCTTTGTGAAATAACCCTTATGTACCGAAGTTAGCTCAAGTTGAAATTTTATTATTTGCCACCAGAATCTTGACCAACATATAAATTATTATATCCTTAATAAGCATTTAAAGGTAGCCTGCTTTATTCTCCAGAGAAAAAACAAACAAACAAACAAAACAAAACAAAAATGATTCAACACTAAGATCCTATGTTAGAAAAATAGTTCTCCAAAGTCATACATAGAGGAACAATGGAACAAAGACTTGATTCCCAATCAACAGTTACTTCCAGTGAATCTCATTTATTGCATTGCAGAAAACAATATATATCATAGGATATTTTCTTTGATCTATGATTATGATTTGCATGATATGAATCTATGCAGCTGTCATGCTTACGTTCTTGGGTATGAAACTACCCAGAGAGAGCAATGTGAAGAGCTTAAGAAGTAATCCTCACTACTTTCCTAAACAAAAGTCCACTGTGCAGGAAGGGCAACAGAGGACAAGAAAGGGACATCAGAGTGCCAGCATCCTAAGGTAAGACTACATTTAGTCCACCAAGTCAAAATGACTTTTACTCAAGATTATTTGTTTTATTACTACTCTATAGAGAAAATAGCATTTTTAAATATCATAGTCAACTCTGGAACTTAAAATATATTTCCCAACTCAAGGAATTTTTTACCTAAAATTCATTTTTAAAATTATAATTTAATGTTGAGTTAAAAATTGATAGTGTCATATTTTTCTGATAAGCCATTTTCTAAAGAAGATTTAAAGACTTTTCCTTATCCCTTTCATTCTTTTTCCCACACATGAACATGATCCCAAGTTGTTAGCACCATATTTGGTAAGGAGGAAAATGTGAACTGAGAATAATCACTTGCATGCCAACCATAGTAAAACTCTGATTCAATTTGAAACAGTGATTTCTTCACCAAGATTAGGGGATAAAGCAAAAATGTGTACAACTCAGCCATCAAAAGCTAGTCATACCACTTCCAGCCATGATCTCCTTAGGTCTCATAATGTAAGAGGGACGGTGACCTTCACATTTATACCCAGGTGCTCACAGGCAGACTGGTTTGGGTGGCACTGCTATTCTTTAGAGCACAGGCCCAGAGCACCCCTGTAGTTTTAGTATTTATTTATTTTTAGTATTTTTTTTTGTTGCTCTTTTATGGTCAATGGTATTTCCTCAGATTCTTAGTTTGAATTTATCATTCTACTCATCAACTTAGAATATATGAGAGTAAATTATTAATTTGTCACACTACCCATTTCCTTCCTGCCTGTAATCACAAGCTCCACGTTCAGCCCCCGTTTTAGCTGTATCAGGCATTGTATTCTTCACATTCAGCCCCCGTTTTAGCTGTATCATGCATTATATTCTCCCTTCCCGTGTCTCTCTGAAAGCTTTTTCATAGCCTAATGATGGAAGTAAATGTTGCAACCTTACTACTGCATGTGTCTCAGTCTCCCTGTCCTGTCTAGTTTAGAATTACTGCTTCCTTCATGTCCTTCCTTAAATGTCTGACACTCTTTGTTTTCTATATTCTCACCTTTAGATTCTGTAATAAAATATTCTAGGACTATCAGCTGTTGGCTCTTTAGCCTGAGACATCTTAGAGCTGGTTCTTTCTAAGCTCTTTTCAAGGTCTAGTTGTTTTTTTGTTTGCTTTGAGACAGGATGTAACTATGTAGACCAGGCTGGCCTTGAGCCTCTGCCTCCCAAGTGTTGGAATTAAAGTGTGTGCTACCATGTCTGGTCTCTTTTCAACATCTAGTAATCAAAATGTCTACTATCCATTAGGTCTAAAATCAGTAGTATTCCTGTGGGAAGTTTGTTTACTCTTGTTGGTTCATTTGATTTGTCAGTCAAGGTCTTCCTCTGTTGCTCAGACTGATTTGGAATTCACTATGAATCTTACAGTGGCCCTGAGCTGCCAGCAATCCTGCTTCAGCCTGCTAAGCACTGAGACTACAGAGGTATACAGACATATACAACAGGATTAATGTTTGAACATCTGAAAACAGAGTGAATTGTTGTGTCCTGTATGATCAGTTCTCATCCTATTATCTGATTATTATGAAGAAAATAATACATGAAGGGGAAAAGAGATGAACTACAGAAAATTTTGATTTAAACTTGATGAAACCAGACATTTTTGAAGAGTTCCTCATAAAAACCAGATTTTTTTTGTATTATAATTTAAAGAAAAATGGCATAGCAAGAAAATGAACTTATTAAATAGTTATATTAAAAAACATAGTTTTGAACTGCATGTTTAATATCCAGCATTTGTGCGGATGGGAAAGACAAAGGATTTTCACCCTTTATTGCAGAATCAAGTTTAATCACTTTTTATTCCCTATAAACATATCACAAAATTAAGAAAATCTTCAGAATTTGGCAGTATCATCTTTAATCAACAAGAGACAATTACTTATATAGCCTATTACTTACTTACAATATGCTGTAATTTTCTTAGGTTTAAAAGGCTTATTTAATTAATTGGAAAGTAAAACTAAGATTGGATAGAACTGCATGCCATAAGCATTCTATAGGCAAAGAATTTTCTCAATTCTTAAATAACAATATAATAAGCATCTTTTAAATTGTGACAATTGGGAATATTTTGATGAGGAAAACAAAGCTAGACACATAAAGTGCCACTAGACATTTGGTTTGTAACTTAGAATGCTAGTGATGTCTGGTATAATAGGAAAACACCACCAGAGATTAAATCCTCATCTGTGAAATGACAAAAGTTGGCTGACATTGTTCTATGATTCTTCCTAGTCTTAAATTTCAGTTTTATAGAGAATGCTCATGAATTTTTTTCAAAACTTAAAATAACACATTATAATTGTCCATGGGTGAGGTTCAATGACTCAAAATAATTGTCAAACATTAAATCATAAAAGATTCTATCAAGTAAAACCTAGCCCCTGGATGAAAATACATTTTTAAACTGAGCCGAGTAGCATAGGGTTGTTATCTCAGCTAGCTGGTAAGCTGAAGCAGGAGGCTGATGGAAATGCACAATGAGTCCAAGCATAGGCAGCTTAATAAGATGACACCTAAAAATAGAATGCAAAAAATTAAAAACTTCTTGCAGTAGAACTCTGTGGAAAGCACCTGCCTGGTATGCACTAGGCCCTGGGTTCAGTCCCTTGTACAAACAAACAAATTCTTTCTACTCCGGGATTTCTTTTACATGATTGTTTATAATTCTTTTACTGCAATGTATGTGGTAGTTATGTTATACCTATTTGCTCAAATAGTCTTAAAGAAACCAAACAAATAGCGGTGTGCATATTTTATTGATTGATGATTTTAAACTCTGGTTTCAGTATTACTACAATGTATAGGTTTTTGTTTTTATTTCTTTGGATTCTAAAAATTTAGTACTACATAGGAATACTATTTATATTAATGATTTATATATAAGCTCATATGTAAAAATAGTATTGCTATAAAAACACAGCACTATAAAGACTGGACTCTTGGCCTTTCCCGCTGGGTTGAATTCAGCTTCCTTTTCTTATGCAGGGACACTAGCTTCCCATCAGCCATATCCTTTAATATTAATGCACTTCTTTTTTTCAACCACGTAAGCCTACATCATGGTTCTATTTTCATTCAATTCACTACCATAACTACTGTACTTTCTCATTAAAAAGCTGTTTCCGGGAGCATGCTAATTCTCCTTAGTAAGGCTTCTGCTGGCTCTTTAACATATTTCAAATAAACACTATTTATTATCCTTTTCCGAATAATGCATCTTTTTTCTATCCTTCAACATCTTTTCTTTTTCAATGAGAACCTTATTGCCCTCTTTTTCCATACATACCTATATCGCTCTCAATGTAACTAAAAACTAAGAGCATTTTATTATTTGAAAAGATACTTTCTGATTTAAAAAATGCTACTAAGGGTTTTAACTTAATAATATTAGAAAAATACAAAGTCTTTCAAATTATAAGTTTCATAATTTGACTTATTCAAAATATGAAATAGTCTAAGTATATAAGAGTATACTAAAGCAAGAGAAAAGCTTTGTAAGTATAATAGAGTAGGTGAGACCTATTGAATATTATATTAATGAAATTAATAGAAATTTTATATTTTCTTAAATTTTCTTCAGTTTTTTTCTGCTCCACTTTATTTTATTTTGTTGTTTGAGAAAGAACCTTATGAAGCACAGGATGGCCTACATTCTCTACATAGCCAATATTGGTATTGAACCCCTTAACTCTTGCTTCTCCTGTCTTGTAGCACATGTTAGGGTTACAAGCATTGGGGAATAATTTGACAATGTGTCACAATTCTAAAATATTTTCTTACTTGGCTAGAAATTGTATTCCTCATTATGTTGCAGAGGGTATAATTATGTACAACATAGTTTTAGTGGCAAAACTGTTTAGTGTGGTGGTAGCACAACACTAAGTGTAAACAAGAACAAGCAAGAGTGTAAACAGAACAAGGATTATACAACACTGTAATTCAATTTAAATAAACAATGACATAACTCCTAAAAGTCATCAAAGATAATGTTCAAAATATACTAAGAATTGACCATAATATATAAGGACTATATATCATTTCATTACATATACATGTCTATATGTACATAGAAAAACCTGGAAATAACACACATTAAAATACTAACACTGATATTAGGAAGTTCTTCTCTTCCCTTCATCTGCACATCACATCACTGTGTAGAAGGAAGCTTTCCTTTGCACTCACACTCACATCTGGTCCTACTGAGCCATAGCAGTCTATGATGATTATCCCTAAGATATGAATGTCTACTGGGAATATTACATAAACCATTTCAAACACTTAAAATTTCTCTTTTATTGTCTGAATTCAAATAAGGAAAGAAGAAACTAAAAAAGAAGCTAGTAATAACTGACCAATAAAGATATGTATCTTTAGATCTTTAAAAAAAGAAAAAAATCAGACTAAACTTTTCTAATTTTACATTCTCTTTATTCTTCTCTTTTGAATTCCACCTCCCACCTTAAACAAGAAACTTCATTCCAGAACTACAAAAGGAAAGGAACTAGGAAACAAATTTAATCAGATATTTTAATATGACAATTAATATTAAACCGTTAAAGAGGCCTTTATTGAGAAATTCAGCTCTACATTGTATAGATCAATGGTTCTCAATCTGTGGACCATGACTCCTTTGGTGGGGGGAATGTCACAAATTAGGTATTATGCATATCAGATGTTTACATTATTATTCATTATAGGTATGAAAGAGCAATAAAAGTAATTTTATGGTTGGGGTACCACAGCATATGTATCAAAGGGTAGCATTAGGAAGGCCAAGAACCACTGGTATATATGTAATGATGAATAGCTTGTAAGCTTCAAGTCATTGGGTTTGAGAATATAGGCTTGAAGCTAGGTAGTGGTGGTGCCTGCTTTTAATCCCAGCATGTAGGAGGCAAAGGCAGGCAGATCTCTGCGAGTTCAATGCAAGCATTGTCTACAGAGTAAGATAAATCCAGGACAGCCGGTGCTACCCAAAGAAACCCTCTCTTGGAAAACAAAAACAAACAAACAAATGGAACAAAAAAAACCCAAACAAAATGACAACAACAACAACAACAAAAACTCCAAAACAGGTATAACCAGTATTACCCAGAAGCCTTAAAATACCAAGTCGATGCCCAGCATGATATTCAAAATCTCAAATACCAAGGTATTAACTTGATGAGGTGAGCTCACAATTACACAAAAGTATGCAAATCTATTGGGACAAACCTAGACCATGGATCTTGATGATCATTTTGTTTTACATAGTTTTAAAGATTTATTTTGAGATGAGTTTATAAAGCTAAGTAGCAGAGAAGAGGAAAAAGAAAAGTACATGGTCTTTCCAAAAATGTCTGTCTACTACTCTGGTTGCTTTGTGTGTTTCCCACGACAGGAACTACTGTACAATTTTACAAGAAGCAAGGCATGTACTCGCAAATGTGAATACATAATGTTTTCTTCTTTTACCAAAGAAATGACTTTTCACTTTTGGCACACTTACTCAGGTGGGCAAGGCTCAGCGTTGCAGGCTCTTTGATTTTCAGGTGGCTTACTGTCAGGATCACAGAAATTGTTCTGGACAATGGAGTTATCATCCAATCTTTTACAGACCACTTCTTGTCTTTGGATACCTTTAAAAAAAAGGAATGGCATCCTTAATTGGAGAGTAGTTTCCCTTCCAAAATGTGAGGCATGTATTGCTTTCCTCTGGGAAGTCAAGCTCACTGGATCACTGCTGTCCTATCTGTTCTGAAACACTTGTCTAGTTCTCTAAACAGGACAGAAGTGTTGCTGATTATAGTCAAACTTTAGACGGAATGATTGTTTTCGTATTCAGAACCATAGATGTTTTGAAGCTGCAATTACTGTTTCCATTTTTATGTACATCTTCATGCTTTCCTTAAAAAAATTCCTTGAATTTTCCAAAATATGAGATAAAATGTATTAATATACATTTCAGTACAAGACAATGCATGCATATGCATGTGTATTTAAAAACAAAGGAACAGAGACTAATTTACTTTCTGACATTTTGTAGGACAGGATAAAACAAGATTATTTTAAATTAGGAATATATCACATCCACACATTTCACTTATTTCCTTCCACTTATGATTGCATCTTTCTAAGAGCTTATCAAGTTAGAGTTCATAAGTAATGAACCACTTTTGGACTGCAAGGAACTGGTCTGTTTATTTTAACAGAGTTGGATACCTTTTGATTATACCACTGTCAAAAAGTAAAATACATAGTTTATGATAATATTAATTTATAAATGCTTATTTTGTTCTTAAACATTAGTCCATGTGACTTATTAGCATAACTAAAAACATTCTCATTCTACAATTTACAAAATTCTTACGCATGTGCTTATGATTATTGGCAGACATATACACTACAACTTGTTCACATTTCATGAAATGCAATCACACACACTACACACACACACACACACACACACACACAGACTTTTACTTATAAACATCCTTTGTGAAAAGGTTTGATATATACTTATTTTGCTTTAGTATCAGGAATCAAGCACTAAGAGACATATATTTCACAATATCAAAGAAAAACAGCTATTTCAGATTATACAAAAGACGTCATTCATTATTAACAATTTAATCTTGGAAATGGGCATAAGAGCATAAGTAAAGCTCTTCCCTGAACTTAGCCTCCCCTTCCCTATGAAAATGTAATGTGACTGTAAAAGCAGCACTCACAGCCTACAGGGAAGCGCGGATTTGCATGCCAGCTGATTCTATACATCCTTTCATCAGTCTACCTGCCTGCCTGTCTCCCTCTTTCTGTCCATCCTTTCCTTTCTTATGGTCATTTTTAAGCTGTAATATCCTTTTTTCAAAAAGGAATTTGTTCACAAATGTGGGAGTTCTTATGAAAAAGGATCTTTTGATGAAGGAAACTTTCCCCTGAAGAACTAGGCTTCTCCCAAGGCTGCTTATGTCTCGGGCATGCATCAGTTGTCTTGTGTTGGTCACATTAAATTAAACCTTTTGAATATAAGAGATTGATAGGAAAATCTATTAAGCCTATTGATCTCAGCAGACTAACTTCTGTAGCTACGATCTCAATGGTGAGTTGTCGAAGAAGGTATATTTTATTGTTTTCAGTGACTCAAGACTCCTGGGATCACCTTCAGTAACATGTTTTTAGGGGTCTAAAATATAGTCTAACAGTTTACTGGGAAATGTCTTAAAGTATGTTGTATTCATTCCCCCCCAATCCCTATAACAGCAAGTGACAGCAGTGGAATTTTTAACTATTGAAATTAAGATCTTTGAGGGGAGAGTGAGTCACAAGAAGCATAGCTGTGATGCACTCTCAGATGCTCCATGTTTCAACAGATTACCTCTGCATTGTCATTCCTGTGGGCAGATAACTATGTCCATGTGGCTACCTCGTCACATACCTCCACTGTTAGTCACAAGGCTCAGCTACGAACATTGCTACGAAAAGCAATATATCCAGTTGAAGGAAATGTTTGTTTATATCAAGAGCAGGCGTCGCTTTTTTAGGTTTAGCATGTATTTCTAAAAGGCATTAAATATGGCTACTTTTGGAACAAAAATGCTGAAATTTAATACAGTATGTTGGTTGATTCTCAGAATAAACATTAAAACTATGAAATGGAATCTATGTTGCTTAGTTTCAGTGACAGAAACTGTAAGTTAGTTTCTAAAGGTTAAGATAAAAGTTCAGTTTCTTTAAGAGGAGATTACAAATGTACTTGCTTAAAGCAACCTTTATTATAAAAGCAGGCCCTCTGCAACTTGAATCTCAGGTCAGACTAGTATAAGTAATTATCAGAGATTTACATTTCGCTTTTATATAAATTATAGCTGTGTATGTAATTTCAAAAATGTCTTCTAAGTAATATTTACTGCTAAAAACTAAGAGTGTAGGCAAGACCACACTGAATCAAATAGCCACTGAGAATAGTCTCATGTCATTGTTATGGAGCCTAGAGCTCTTTGGTTATTTGGTAAGACCTAATGATTATACCTTAACAATACATAGACTCACAAAGTAAATCTGCGACGTCAATGTGGTTGGCACGTCATCCACTCTCAACAAAATATAAGACACTGTGCTTCTTAAGCAATTTTGAACTCCATATTAAGCATTAAAAGTTGACTCATCTTTGGCTGTACATTCCATTATCCTTAAAAACTAGGAACTAAGGGGCTTCGAAGTTTTTATAATTTTAGCATGCTATTTTTTGATAAATGAAAATTAATGTCCTTGAAAAGATAACTAAAATTGTTTATATTTTATAACGATATTTTTTCTTATACTCATTAATTTTTTTCTAAAATGTTGTATCAATGTGGCATTAACATATTTCAAATCACCCCACAGCATCACACTATTTTCATCTAATAGCACTCATATTTCCAGCTTTTATCCCCACACTTGGCAGGTTGACTGTTTGTTTTTCTGTTTTGATCCTAAGTCAGTATCAACAATATAACCATAAACAAATGAACCTAAATGGACAGATTTTAAATAAAATGTTTAATTAAAGATGTATATAACTTTTAACTTTAGAAAGTAGATAATACAATGGAAATAATCTAAGTGAACAAGAAAAGTTCAGTTTAGAATGTTTGCATATGATATCTCATGTACATATAGCCTATTTTAAAGTCACGTGTAAAACACTGCTAAGTTGATTTTAAACCTCTCTGTGATCTAAATTTACACAAAATTAGTATGCTTTCCATACTAATAAATCTATAGTTTATTACCAAAATTCATAAGATGTCCACAAAACCAGTCAGTGCACATCAAATTGGAAAAAAAAATTTTCATGGCTCAGTGTTTCAATCCCCTAAAGAGTGCCAGATGATCTGAGAATTTAATTGATGAAAATAAAACTATACTGACTATATTTTACTCTTAAAAACCTAAAGTTATTAGCATAAAAAGTGTCTTTATGCAATCCCACCATGTTACAAAATGTAATTAACTTAAAACTTCATGAAAGTATAAATAATTTATTTGTTTGATAATACATATTGACTTTCAAACTTTAGAAAGAGTATATACTATTCAGAGCCTCTTTGCCTGTCTTTCATTTCTGATATTTAAGAATCAAATACAATGAACGATGATTTAAAGTATAGAAATGTAAACATAACTCTGGGACTAGAAATGTAGCTGCACAGTGAGAGATATGGCTCAGTGACACAGCATTTGGGTAACATGTGCAGGGCACTGGTTCTAATTACCAACACTGAGAGGAAAAAGAAAAGAAAAGGAAAGGGAAGGGAAGAAAAGGAAAGGAAAGGAAAGGAAAGGAAAGGAAAGGAAAGGAAAGGAAAGGAAAGGAAAGAAGAGAGGAGAGAAGAGAAGGGAAGGGAAGGGAAAGGAAGGGAAAGGAAGGGAAGAAAAGAAAAGAAAAGAAAAGAAAAGAAAAGAACCCCTCATTTTGGTCTGAAGTTTTAAATTTATCGAGATCTTATATGCCAATAGTTTAAACTTACTTTTGATACCAAAGCCTTTGTTCTACAATGCAAGGACCGAACTTGAATTACTGCTTCAAGTACACAGTAGCAAATAGTTTTTAATGGCATTTTGTAATAGTATATAGCACAGGAAAAAGAGCAAGGAATCCACAGAATGGCAAGTGAGTACTGGATGGAACTGTTTATTCTAACTGTAAAGATGGTGGATGTCTCAGGTGAGGAAATTTCACAGTTCAGGCCAATTCTGAGGGAAAACCTCAGAGAACACTGGCCTTCTTGGTTTTGGTCATTAAAGACCTTTACAAATTTATTTCTAATACTGCTCTTCTCATGTCAGTCACCATTTTAAAAGTAGAAAAAAGAAGTTAGTGTTTGAATATTGAACTTGAAACAGTGGCATGTGTTAGCCCAGGAAGTATGAGGACAGCAGAGTTCAAGAGCAGGAAAAAGATTGAGGTACTCCAAATTCTACAAGACTGACCCTTCCAGTCCTAAGTAGATGATATCAGAACACATGATTAAGTCAGTATGGGAAAGAAAGAGAGCTATAAATGTACACTTGGGATTGATAGGCTAACTGATCTCCAAGTAATTGAATAGAGTGGCACAATGTGGCATCTCTCCCCAAGGAACAGATTTCTGGAGAGGTAGAGAAGGGAATACTCAGAGTTTATACTAAAAATGTGGCTGGTGGCTAAGGCAATAATTTGCTTAGCCACAGCACCTAAAATAGTTAGCAACCAAGACAACATTATATAACCACAACATACATAGCATATGGTCAGTAACATTAATTTAATCCCTATATTCAACGCAGATAGCATCCAAGGAGTGACAAGTGCCAGGAAAAAAAAAAAAAAACAACAACCCTATTTGCTTTGCCTTCGAGAACTGGAATCTGGCTGTTGTGTTGTGTGATTATTGGCCAGACATATGCATTTTCAGGGCAGGGCAAAGCCCATCTGCCTTGGATCTAAGAGCTGGCACCCAGAGTACCAATCAACTCCACCCACATGGCTTCCTTTTTCTGAAGAGCCTACTGCTCATTTTTTAAAGTCATTCAAAAGCTTCTTTTCTTTGCCTTCCAAGTGTTTTCCTCTGTCCTAGGCAACAGTAGATGCCCCGAGGAAACACAGAATGATCAAAGTGGAAATGTTACTCTAAAAATAGTGTAGTTTTCATTGTTGGCCATGGTGGCATATGCCTTTAATCCCAGATTTGGGAAGTAGAGGCAGGTGGATCTCTGCCAGTTCTAGGCCATTCTGGTTTATAGCAGCCAGGGCCACATTGTGAGACTCTGTCTAAATACAAATATATTTTTTTTTCTAAAGAAATTGTGTTTACTGAAGGTAAATTAGGATGGGGTATATACAAAATAGATTTATTTGAGATCACAGCACACAAAAAAGGAATTTCTACTATTCAGTACAGTAACATCATTCATGAAAAAAATGTCTAAATTAATCTAACCCATTAAGTTCTATCAGTGTTTAAAGGTATGAATTTAATTACTATGTAGAAAGGTAAAATCTTGACCTCAGTCAGAGTACATTAAAAGTGGAAAGGATTCAGTGGAAAGGATAAAGGTCATTATATTACATACCTTACCTAGTAAAATATTGCATTTTCAACTCTTATTTCAAGGTATTTTTAGTATGTTAAATTACTGGGTGATTTTGCACTTCCGGATCTTCATAATATAAGAACTCTTTCATAATCAAATGAGTATGATGCCCCTTCCATTTCACTTTATCTTGTTTCTAGCTTTTCCTTCACCTCCAACTACTTTTAGCTCTAGGCAATGAAGGACCTAAGACAAATTTCCATTTCTCTTTGCAAAATGAGACAATCAAATTAGATGGCCCCTAGTGTTTCTTTCCCATCTGAACATGCTGTAGTTTACCTCTGCCCTTTATCTTTATTTCAATAGTTCAGAATTTTGAAGCATTCCCCTGCTCTGTCTGTGTTCTCCTTGTATTCTAGAGTATAGGGCTGAGAATATAGCTCAGGTCACTTGCCTAGTATGCATGAAGCCCTTAATTCAATCCCCAGAAACATCAGCGACAGAGATAAAGAGAGAGAGAGATGGAAAGAGAGAGAAAGAGAGAAGCAGAGACAGCCACCACCAACACAAACCCTCAACCTGTTGGATTTTGTTTTTCTCTATTTCAGATTGGCACTAATCTATTGTGACTTTCTAGTGTATGCCTAATAGTGTCAGTTATTTACAAAATCAAGCCCTACAAGATTTACTTGTATGAAATGACCTCTTAGTGATGTTAAATGTGTTAGACATTTTAGAATTGGCAAAGAAATTCATTGGACACTTAATTAAGTGTAAAACATTTTTCTCTGCTTCATCTGGTACCTTAAGGATGTCTCCTTTGAGTTGTGTATTAGCTCTAGCCTGAAGACTGCATTATACTTCTCTCTCACTTTCTCCTCCCTTCTTTCTCCTTCTTCCTCTCTAAGGAGAGTTTAAAATGAAGCCCATTTGGCCTCAAACTCTCTATGTAGCTCAGGCTACTTTTAGCTTACTAATTTCCTGTTTTGTTCTCCTAAAGTGCTGAGATTATAGGCATGACGACTAGGTGTGGCTCAATATTTCATCTTTCCACTAATTACTTTAAAAACATTTTAAAATGTCCATTCAGAATGGACTTACTACCATTAGAGTTTACATTATATCTGTATTATATCATTCTTGTAAATAAAATATATGGCATCAAAAGATATCACCACAGAAATGATGAAGAAATATTTAATGTTTCATAGCTAAGACAATCTATATGATAAACTCATTAAGACAACTTGAAAATTATTTATAAATTATTATAGACTATTACATAAACTTGTTAAGTCACAGAGAAGTTGCTATCAGAGGCCATTTTCAATATATTTTGTCTTTTCTGTTTCCTTCCTTTCACTTTGTGCTTTAATCACGCACAGCCTTAGACTGAGCTAACGGAGATGGAGGGAAAAAAACTACTCAGGAAAAATATCAAATACAGATGACAGATGTTTACACATTATTTAAGATCTCTAGTTCCCGGTCTGGAGGAGCAAAGCATTTTCCATCTTTAAATCCTGAAAATCACTAGGGCCCTAAATTGTGCTTATATGAATTTTTTTTTCTCTTAGGAGAAGGAAGTCAAAATAGATTGAAAAGGAGTGAGGTGATTTTTTTCTCCCAGTCTTAATGACACATCAAGTTAGTTTTTTTTTAATGCAACTTTTAGTTTTCAGTAATTTTTTTACAATACCTCCTAGGCAGGGAGAAATGTTTTGTTTATTTATAGGATGAGATAATTTAATAGTAACTTGTGTTGACTAGAACCAGTGCTACTGTGATTCTATAGCTAGAACTTGAAAACATGAAAAGGAACTCTTACTTTGTAGCAACCCATGAGCACCTATAGTGTCTTTGGCAAACCCATAGTAGTTGTAAACCAACTTCCAAAGGTCAGAGAGTAGAAAGCAGATCCAATATATAAAAATCTAGATGAAAGAAGAAATGTATAAAACAACTTTCTCTCTCTCTCTCTCTTTCTCTCTCTCTCACCCACACCCACTCACCCAACCCCCCACACTCCCCCACACACATACACAGGCACACACAAAATAGGCTTGTTGGGTTGGGGTATAGCTCACTGATATAATGCTTTCCTACCACTGCAAACGAACAAGGACAAAAACCAGTCAACTTACAATGATTTCCAGGGAAGGAAAATAATTTAAAATGCACCAAACATGCAAGAGCAATGAAACAGACTCTGTAAGTACAAAGGAAAACAACAATAGCACTTTAGATATTCAATGGTGTCTGGTCAGAACACCTATACAGTATGGATTTTAAAGACATTTATTTTATACACATGTGCATTTGCCTGAGTGTACATAAATGTACCACATGTGTGCATATGTCCACAAAGGTCAAAATTGGGTATCAGTTCTCCTAGAATTGGAGTTACAGGCAGTTATGATGTGGATTCTGGGTATTGAACATGGGTCCTCTGCAAGAGCAGCAAGTGAGCTTAACTGCTGAGTCATTTCTCTATATAATAAAACCAAAAACAAAACAAAACTATATTCTTTGATCTTTAAACAATAACAACAAAACATGTTCTCTGTAATGACTGTCTCTTCTCTCTTCCTCAATCTGAGCACAGCTTTAACTCATCTTTAACAGTGAAAGAACACTATAAGAAACATTAAAAAACGAGTTCTTTGGTATGAAATTCTTTCACATCACAAAGAGAAGCAGAGAAAACCCTAGGGGGAAAACAATGTGGACAGACTACCAAGATAGTTAATAATGCTAATGGAGGACAAGCAGAACATTTTAAGTGTAACTGCAAAACTATAACAAATATACAATATTAGACTTATTTTTCTTTTCACTGTCATTGAATAATTAATTCCTTGGCAGCAAAACAGGTCAAAGTTAAATACAGTGCTAAAGACTCTTGGGTAGTGGTCTTGGGAAGCTTTACTATAAAATCGAAAGGGCTATATGAAGTGAGAGAAGTTGGGTAGGTCACGAAGATGGCAAAAGGAAGGTTTAATAGTAGAAAACTGCAAGACAGAACAGGAAATTATCATGAATATTGCTGCTCTATGCAATATTCATTCTCTAAAAAACAGTACTCTCCTAAAAAGGGGTCTCTTTTTAATTAGCGCTACCAAAAGAAATGCTGGGAATTTTCATAAACACTGAGGTGTAACAGGAGTTGCATGCTTGTGACGTCGTAACTTGTAGCTTAACTTGGTTGACTCTAACAGCCATTTATAAGTTGAGCATATCTTATTCAAAGTGCTTGAGACCTGAAGTGTTTCCAATTTATATTAATGTAGACTTTACAATATTTGCATAGAGTTTACTGGTTAAGCTTTCCTGACCTGAAAAATCTCACCTCCAAAATGCTCTAAAATACTAAATTCTAGTGGTGTCCTCTGATCTCACATCGGGGATGTTCTGCTCATATTCATTTTAGTTCTATAAATACCAGAGAAAGATGAATTGCAATGAGGACCTTTGCAGACTGTTTAGCACAGTTGCAATTCATTTTAAAAGTATTAATTAGGTATGATAAATGATCCACCAGGTAAAGAAAAAACATAAACAAACTGAGCTCCAAATAGACTTTCTATAGCATGTCCAAGTCAATGGCCACACTAATTAAAATCATGGGTTTCCATTTTACCACTTTCCCACGCCACTCAATGACATTGGTCTCTGTTTCCCATCCCAAATGCTCACTCCTGAATCTCATCAACCTTTGAATTTAACTCATAACCAACTAATAAGAGATGTTAATTTTCTGAGGACTAAAACTTTTAATTCATATCAAAGCCAATAATATTTAAATATAGACTGCACCTTAGAATTACCCAGGGATCTTTTAAAAAATTGATGGTCAGACTAAATTCCTAATCATTTATAAAAGATGGGGTGTCAGGGGGAGTCCAAGTATCAGGATTTCAGGAACATTTAGATTCCTGGTCTTTCCAACCTGTGGCAAGTTAAGACCTGTTTTTTGTTTTGTTTTGTTTTGTTTTTCGAGATAAGGATTTCTCTATGTAGCCCTAGCTGTCCTGGAACTCACTCTTGTAGACCAGGCTGGCCTCAAACTCAGAAATCTGCCTGCCTCTGCCTCCCAAGTGCTGGGATTAAAGGCATGTGCCACCATTGCTTGGCTTAAGAGCTGTTTTTTGAGGAAGGTTTTTGAACAAACTCAAGCTGGTTAAAGAGATACTTGGATGGATATATAGCAAGTTCCTCTATAGAGGTGCTAAGTGGTGAAAAGCCTTGTTCAGAGTAAGCAATTATTACTATTAGAGAAACACTGTGTTAAAGTATTATTAACTAGCCTCTACTGCTGCATCTCTAATTTAAAAATTATTTAAATTGAAGTCTATGTAATAAAGTTAATTATAGCAAAGGTTATTTAGGATGATCAAAGGATACCAGGTATCACATTATAAACTATACATTTTTCATTTGTCATTAAACAGTCATGTCACAAAGCCACCTGTAATTAAATAAAGATTATCATGTGGCTTTACTAGGCATTTGGATCTAGCCTAGTTACTGGCATAAGGCTCCTAAACTATCAAGACTTGTGCTCCTGAGTCAGAAATTGGAGACAAAGTCTAATAATGTGTGTTTTAAGATACTCTCCTAGTAGTTCTGATATGTGCTGAAATTTGGGAACAACACACCCAGGCAAACATTGGTAAAGAGGAGGCATGTGATGACTGAAGTCAGTGGGTAAGGATAAAGTAATTGCTAGTTTTACCACCAAAAGCCATGGAGCAAATGTTTTATGACATGAATTACTATTCCAAGACAAGTTCTACATTTTTATCATATAATATTATTTTCAGTATTAAGCTGACCTTAATTAATTAACACATGATTATGACCATTAATCCAATGGTAGCACATTGGGAACTCATTAAATTATATAGTACATAATCATTTGGGTAAGGCATAAAGAAACAAATTCTAGAAGTAAGAAGGTTTATGAAAGAAGGAAAGCCTTAATCTAGTTATTTTTTTTACAGAAGAATTAAAATTTACCCTGAAGTCACATTTATCCTGAAGACAACACCCCATAGCATCTTAATGTTCCTGATCAATCAAGGAAGTACTTCATCACTGACTCAGAATAACTGAGTCAGCACCAAAGTTTCCTGTATAGTACATTTGTCATCAGGTCTGCTAAGCTACAGAAAAACAGTTTTTAATTTCTTATCTTAAAATATCTCATCATAGAAAACTATCATTCTTGTTCCCTGACTCCCAGTTCAAAAAGTCTTGATATCAGTAAAGTACGTCTAGAACATTGATGAACAATAACAAAAAGGAGTCTTAGGAGGCTCCAACTACAAGATCTTTGAGAGTTCTTCTGGCACTTTTTAAATTTAAAATCTTTAGAGCTTCAAGGCTCCCAGTACCTCCCTGGGAAGATCAAAGTAAAATATCATAATTAATAACCAACTTTAGTTTTTATCCCTAGTTTCTATGTCCTTTTTGCCATTATGGTAAATGATTCTGGACTCTACTTTGATAAACATTCCTGAGCTCTAAGGAACTTTACTTCTTTCAAATATACACTTCCAGTGTTTAAAGTATCTGGAATTAACAGTAGAGGCACATGTAGGAAAAATAAGTTCAATAGCTGGTATCTATAATATGTTATCTACCCTAGGACATCAAATTTCCTACAGTAGACAAAAAGATGTATACATACTTTTTTGATCATTAGTTTTAGTTGTCAAATTGACACAATCTAGTATCACCTGGGAAGGGAATCTCAATGAAGAGTTGTCTAGACCAGGCTGGCCTGTAGGCATCTCTGAGGGGGATTGTATTGATTAATAGGAAAACATACCCACCGTGGGTGACACCATTCCCTGGGAAAGGTTATTAGACAAAGCAAGTCGAGCACTGGGGGCATACATGTATTAATTGTTTGTGCTCTGCTCTTGACTGTGAATGCAATGTGAGCAGCTGCTTCAAGTTCTTTTGTGTTGACTTTGGGCTTCCTGCCATGATGGACTGTAACTTATAATTGTGATTAAGTAAATTCTTTCTTCCTTACGTTGTTTTTGTCAGAGTATTTTATCACATCAACAGGAAATGAAAATAAGGCATTTGTCAAAATTATTGCTTCATGGCTTTATGAGTGCTCATAACCACCTACTATCTATAAATGCCTTTTCCCCCCTAGAATGCTTCAGATATTGTTCTAGGAGCAAAATGAGCGCTCAGAAATTCAGACCTCAGTGAGTAGTCCTTGAACTATAGATGTCTATAGTACTAGGTTTCAGTTACTCTGAAAGCCAGAAACAGTGATCCAAAATCTTGTGTGAGCAGAGAACCATCTGGAGAGCTTGAGAAAACACAGTCCCTGCTCAAAGTTTATCTCCAGGAGGTCTGAAATGAAGCCCCCAGATCAGCTTTTCAAATGAATCCCTAACTGAACTGAGGCAGCTGGTCCCCAGATAACATCTGGATAACCAAGACAAATGACAATTCTGCACATCACATCTGCCAACTTTCAACCACTGACTTCCCACTCTCAACAAAAAGCAATGGTCTCATAAATGCTCATAATCACTCACACTCAAGCAGAGTTTGGGTTCCCAGAACCACCTCAGATATAAGATCAATAGCTCCAGAATCAAAGTAGTTTCACTATGGAAAAGAAATCTCTCCTTCCACGGGCTTTTCTTCCTTCCTGTTTTTCTTTAGTTTTTTTGCTTCCTTCCCGACAAATCATTGCCATTTTTTTCAATTTGAGTGTTATAGAAAAGAATAGCTCATTTAAAAGTTTCATACTTTTTACTTTAATAATCTCAGGTTGTTTTTTTTTTTAATTAAGTTTTCATGTTGCCTCCACCTTTATTGGTCTATGTGCTCTCTGAACAAAAAGAATCATAGGTTGAAAAAACATTGGTAGTTCATTTAATCTGTCCTTGACCTCAGACAAGACTGTGTCTAAACCATCCTCAAATACAGCAATTGATCAACATAAGAACAGGCAGTAGGGCTCCTCCTTCAGCATTCTGTTGCATACTTGAAGGTATCACCATGTTTCTTTTCCCAAAGTCAGCTGACCTCAGCTTTAGGATATCATTATTAAAATGCCTAAACCTTAAATTATTTGAACTCATCCTTAATAAGCCTTTATTCTACTTTACTAAGAGCCTAACTTAAACATATGTTATCTGAATGAAGACTTTTTTCGTTTTAAGTAGAAAGGGGAAGATTGCCAGGTGGTGGTGGTGCAATCCTTTAATCCCAGCACTTGGGAGGCAGAGGCAGGTGGATTTCTGAGTTCGAGGCCAGTCTGGTCTAC
>NW_022196914.1:64830804-64851223 GCF_008632895.1 Mastomys coucha | reverse complement strand
AAAAAGAAAAAGAAAAAAAAAGAGAAAAAAGGGGGGGAGATTAATTTATAGAGTAACTAAAAAGTGACTTAATTAGAAAAAAAAGATTTATGTATAAATGTCAAATATAAGTGCAATGGCATTTATGGGAACAAAAAGTGAATTAGTTAAGGGTAATCTGCAGTGGTATTATCATTGACTTCATTAAAAGAAGTGATGATGCACTATAGTTTTGAAAACTTTATATTATGAGCCATCAGACATCTCACACATGGAATGTGTGGGAACAGGAGAACTTTTAAAATGGCTAACAAACTCTACTTAACCATGTTTTATGATATTTCACATGAGTGAATATAAATAGAGCACTATTTTTTGATTTTTCATGTTGTGTTGTCTTTACTACTGAAATTAGAGTTATAGTAATGGATAACTTTAATTTTTATGAGTTAAAATATGGATTCCGTCATATGGCAATCATTTTTCTGAAAACATTTTTTTCTTATTTAGATTCTTGAGGTGTTTAGAGATCCAGTGGATAAGGTCTAGGGAATGCATAGACTTTGCATAGTTTAGAGTGGGAATGTGTTATTTATTTCAATTGCATCACTCTAACTATTATGATTTTAGATGTATGCTTTGGTTTTGGAGTGGTGAGGTGCTCTCGGCTTCCGTGGCCGTGAAGGATGGCTTTGCTCCTTGCCTACTGTATCAGAGCTCTGTGGTGGAGGTGGTGCACTTAGTCTCCAGAGAGAAGGAAGATGCTGCTTTCACAGCACTTCTACTCACCAGTCCATGAAGCAGCAAGGGTGTTGGCTTTGAAGGAAGCCAACTGTCCTGCTCTCCCAGCCAGAGGTAAAGAATTGCATTGGTGGCCACTAGAGGGAGGAGGATTAGGAATAGAGTAAATTGTGGGGAAAAGGCACCCATGAAAAACGCACATGGGACAACCAACACATCACCAACCACTGCCTAACAGCTATGTCTACCTCACTGAGGGATTATAATGGGGTCACTAACATCATTAGCCCAGAGACCCAGACAACAGGAATTATGTAGTATCCCAGTATATTGCCCCTTAACTTTGATTGCTGAAGAAGGGAGTTTGAATGGGATTGTGGGAAGCACACAATCATACAAACACAAACATACAAGCACACATACATTCTCATGCCCCATTACAACAAGTTGCATCTGTGATGTATGGTTCTTGCTGGTTTTTTAATTTAAAACTCCTGATGTTCTTTACCAAGAATGTGTTCATGAAAAGCAAACAGCCCACCTTCAAGATAGTCTTGGAGAAGCACCAGCAGAGATACTCATTGTGCCAAGATGTATTTTACCAACAAATCTGTGTAAATTACATGAGGTTGAAAGAAACAGAATGTAATATAATTAAGCAAAGTTTCTTTTGCTAAATTACAGCTTGAAGCAAACCTGCAAAAAATGTTTTCAATTAGCTTCTTTAGCAAACAAAACACAGCTCAGAGTAGGTTTTGCTTCCACACTGCCAGCTGTGGGCTTCCTAGTGGGTGTCTTACCTCCAGCGCAAGTAGCAGAGCACTCGGCCCAGGGCTGGTGAGTCCACATGAAGCCAACTTCATTATCTCCGCTGCCAGTACGAACAATGGGAACATTGAACTTGTACCTAATTCCCAGATTCTGTTCTTGGAGTAGAACCTGCCATTGAAAACAACTGGTGAAGATAATTAAAATACAATGAGCCTTCATTCAGATATGTATTATTTCTTCTGAAGAGGAAAACGCCATAGAGCAAGTCTTTTCAGGAAATTCGGAACATTTACTTATTTACTTTAGTGCTTGACAATCTCACTCTGTGGTCCAGGCTGACCGTAAACTCATGGCAACTTAAAAATTATTACATTTTTGTCTATTTATTGGTGTGTGCTTGGGGTGGGTGGGTGACCATATGCCTTGGAGCATGTACAGAAATTAGAGGCCAATTTGCCAAAATTGGTTTCTCCTTCTATTGTGTGGACCATGGGGACTGAACTCAGGTTGTTGGGCTTGGTGACAAATGTGCTTATCTGATAAAGCTTAAAAACCACTTTAAAATGCATCACTTTATATAAAATGTTCTTTTTTTCCCCATTCATGGGTAGTTTGTCACTGTTTTTATTTATACTGTAGAACAAAAAACTTTTACTTAAAACTGAGCAGTGGTGTATGCCTTTAATCCCAGATCTTGGGAGGCAGAGGCAGGCTGATCTGCATGAATTTGAGCCTAGCCTGGTCTACAGAGTGAGTTCCAGGACAGCTTAGGCTATACAGAGAAACCCTGTCTCAAACAAACAAACAAACAAACCCCCCAAACCAAAAAAGAAACAAAACAACAAAACCCCCAAACCAAACCAAACATACCCCCCAAAAACCCCTTTTACTTAATGAAACATGAAAAAAGCCATCCTGAAAGAGACCTATGGCCTTTACTCTGCAGTCTCTACACCCTTGTGTAAAATCCTTTTACATTTATTCCCTTCCATCACCTGTAAAAGAGAGCTGATTAAACTTGACCTTTTCTATCCTGTCATATAGAAATTATGGAAATTACAGTAAAAACATAATGACATAGACATATTTACCATTACAATGAGGTTCTCAGAGGTGGGTCCTAGAGCTTCTAAGGATTCTGGTTCATCTGTTGGTCTCTTGTAGTGAAAAGCTGTTCCCGAAACATCAAATTTCCTAGGCCAGTCAATAGTCCAGGCACCATTAATATAGTAATCATCCCCTTCAGATTTTAAAGCTAGAAAAGAAAACAAAAGCCACCTAAATATTTGAAATTTCATTTATCAATATATCGTGTATCAACTATGCACTGTAGTTGATAATGAACACCCATTTTATTCATAGATGATGCTAGGTCATTTTCCCTCTTTTTCCTTCCTCTCTCATCTGTCTCTCCCTTCCTCTGCTTGCTTTTATTTCTCCCAAATATTGACAGACTTTATTATAGGAAGATTTCTACTTGGGATCCTACCCTCTTACATTAAAAAGTGCAGAGAGAAAAAAGGGATATGGGCAATATCTATATCCTGGGTCCCCAGGGCAGGAAATGGGTGATAGCTGGATGGGCTAAGGGTAGAAAGCCAGGTCCCTTACTTCCTCCATCCATGTACAAGAGTGTTGAAACCAGACACTGAGAGACTATGGAGCTACAGGGTAGGGTGAGATGACAGCAGGCACATGAGAAATCTGAGGTAGCTATGGCCTAAAGCCAGCCTGGGGTGTAGAACAAAGTAAGGGAGCCACTGAGGTTATGGGTGTCCTTGCTATATATCTGAGACAAGTTCTCTCTATGCACCCAGGGCTGGTCTTACACTTGTAAGCCTCCTGCCATAACCTCCTAAGTGCTTGGTCTACAGGAGTATGGGAGGCCACCATATCATCTGCTGACCATTTTAAATATAAACTGGAATCACAAACTTGCAGCAGCTGTGACGACTCTATAGTAGTTCTGCACAATGGGTCCATGTAACAGTCAGGCAGGAATGGGGAGGGGCTTAGGGGTTCCTATCCGTCACTGCTGAACTATTTGTTACAGACAGATCCAGGAAAAAAGGGACTTGTTGCCTTCAGTTTATATCCACTTGTGACCCCATTAGTCTCCAGTAGATACTTTCAGTTCAACAGCCACACAGATGATCTTGGTTCAACTAAATAAATGGTCATTAAAAAAAAAACCCTACAAGTCATAAATTTGAGAAAGGGAATGGGGAGCTTATAGGGATGCAAGTATGTAGGGGAAAGAGGGTAATAATAATGAATTATATGCATACATGTATGCAATTGTCAAAGGACATAATTAATAATAATGAAACTAAATGTGAACTAAAGAACATCAATAATTTTTCATATGAACACTGAGGGTAATTGCCTAAGAATTCATAATATCATTGGTGGAAACAAAAGACACATTTATAGGGGAGGAGAAGCACAGCATTAAGAAAATATTTAAAAAGTCACTTCACAGGAGGGTAGGAGTGAGGGGCAGACCTTCCTTTCTAAATATCAAAAGAGTGATTAAGCAGCCACAGCCACGGTGAGGGAAGACTTGTGATCCTGGCACACAGACAACAGAACCTCTCTACAAAACTCATAAATGAATTAGTGATAAATCTATCAGGTTCACTAAAGAATCAGCACAAGGGGACTGAAAGGGCCATGGTATATACCTTCTAAAACATTGTTCTCTCATTCCCTAGCAAACATGTCAGCACTCTCTTGCCTTCAGATATGCTAGAAAGATTCCCTCACCTTCCCCCATGGCTAACCAGACTCTTCAGTAAGACTATGTCAGCCTCTCTCAACCTCCCTCTGTCCCTTTCTCTCCTCTCTCTCAACCTCTCCCCTCCTTCTCTCTCTTCTCTAAAATGGGGTCTCATGAGGTAATCCAGGTTTGACTTCCACTCCCAATCCACTTTCAAGGTGTTATAGGCCCAGGTTACAGGTGTACTGGGCCTGTCCAGTTTCAAACTAGATTTAAGCATTATTTGTTTTTTTTTTCTTGTATTTTACAATCCTCATTTTCAAGCATGGCTTCGCCTAGAATTCTCTCTCTGTCTCTGCCCCTCTCTGTCACAATCTCCTTTTCTATCTCTTCCTCTCTCTTGGACCCAAGGGCTTACATATATTAGACAAGTGCTTGATTACTGATTTACATCCCCAATCCATTCCTGTCTTATTAAAACATAATTCAGAATTAGGTTTTGTAAGGATAACTGAACCTATTTTACAATGTGGTAAAACAAAACAAACAAATATACAAAGCTACTAGGGTAAAGATTAATAATTGAACTGTCATTCATGCCTGTTCAGAGAGAAGTAAAATCAATTTTCTTCAGTAAATGACACTGGGTATATCAACCACTCCAAGATAGGCCTTACATTCAGAAGTAACTGACCAACATATAATGGGGATCTACAGGGTTTTTTGATTTTTTTTTTTTTTTTTGCATGTGAGTGTGTATATGCTTTGGTTTGGTGTTGTTTTGTTTTTTGTTTTAGGTGTAGCTTTATTTTGTATTCTTAGTTTGGGGGAGTTTGTTGTATTTGGTTTTCATTTGTTTTTTTGAGAAAGAACTTAAAAGTTGGGTGGATGGGGAGAAGGATCTGGAAGGACTTGAGGGGAAGAATATGATCAAAATATATTCAAATTTAAAAATTGTTCTAAATAATAAGAAACATAGAAAATAAAAAAGAAATATTGGCATTCCAACAAAGAAAATTTAATAATTATAATAAAGCACAAGCAAAAATGTCTTGATATTATTTTCTCTAACAAAAAATTTTTAAAGACTATAAATATATGTGAAGAAGTTGTAAAGAAATCAACACACAAGTTTAAGTTGAAATTCAGATCATACAAGGAAAGGAAGTATATCAAGTAATGTCAATTACATGATTAAATATTTTGTTTCTTATTTAAAAATTTAAAAGGTTTTTTTTGGGGGGTACAAACCAAAACATAAACAAAACACATAGAGGTTTGTTTTTGGAAACAAACCCAGGGCCTTTTAAGTGACATCCTCGCCTCAGCAACTGTGAAATAAAAATACTGACAACACATTGTAGGGCTAATTACATATAGAAATGTGCATACTTTAAAATAGCACATGAACATATAAGAGACAATAAAAGTAAACTATTTTAAGGTTTGCATTACAAACAAGATGGCATGATATAATTTGAAAATGAAATGTGATAAGTTACATAGGTACTTTGTAAACCTCTATACCACCACGACTAGAACAGTACAGTAAAGTGAATAATTATCTAATCATACAATTAACTACTAATAGTAAATGAAATATCAAATTCTTGATTAGTCTTTAAAAATATGAAAGTAATATACAATAGGTAAAAACCACATAGGATCATATTTAGTTTACTATATATATTTATAAATTGCAAGCTGGTAGGCTTAATCCCAATGATATTGGTAGCTCCGTTAAATACAAATTATCTAACTCAAAAGTTGACAACATGAACAACCATCCAGTTTTTTTCATGAAGTTTTATTGAAATATAGTCATATCCATTCGTCTACCTACATCTGTGGCTGTCGTCTTACTACAAAGGCAGAACTGAATAGCTTTGCCAGGGGCGACATGTCCACAAAAAGATTATTTTGGTTATCTGGTCCTCTTCAGAAAATGTTTGTTAGAAACCCACACACACATTGAGAGATTATAGTTTTAAAATGTAGACTGTTAGATAGAATAGCAAATCAACACCAAAATATATGTAGGATATAAAAGGCCTGCTTTAAATTTAGCTCATCATTAGTATGTGTGTGAGTGCATGATTGCCAGCACATGAGTGGCATGGCACATGGGGGAGGCAGAAGTGGTTACTCTCTTTACATCATAGGATCCAAGGACTGAACTCAGATTGTTAGACTCACATAGCAAGTGCTTCTACCCACTGAACCATCTCACCAGCCACATTTTAAAAAATCATTTTTATTTAGATGTGTGTGTGTGTGTGTGTGTGTGTGTGTGTGATGGACAGAGACAGAGACAAAGACAGAGAAACACATAGAGGTGTACAACTGCTAAGAAAAGGCATATTTTTTTTAAATATAGAAGTGCCTACATATGGAGTGTACATAGGAAAGAAAAGATTTGCCACGTGATACTAAAGTTTAAAGAGGAATAGTTGGGGTAGACAGGTAGAAGGAAGGAGATGG
Source organism: Mastomys coucha (assembly GCF_008632895.1). Taxonomy (NCBI): domain Eukaryota; kingdom Metazoa; phylum Chordata; class Mammalia; order Rodentia; family Muridae; genus Mastomys; species Mastomys coucha. Next base: position 64,844,532 of record NW_022196914.1, on the reverse strand, counting down.
GGCAGGAAGATGCAACAGAGGAGTGAGTATGGGGTGAAGGAAACAACCAGAACCGAGTTATGCATGAAAATGCCATCAGGAACCATGCTATGGTAATTTTGTATGCCTTCCCACGTCTGTGAGCCTATCCTGAGGTCAGAGAAATGTTAGACTTGCAGCTGATCCCCATCTACCCAGTTGTCTGCACTGACCCATTATGCCAGAGAACTCAGCTATGTCAGCCAGGCATCAGCCTGATTTGTATCTATAAGTGAACTTCATGTGGCACTTAGCTGATACACAGAAGGAACTCCAAGCATCAATTTACAAAATGATTACTTGGAATAACATGAGAAGTATGCTTGAAACTTATTTGAAAAGGTAGGAATCCACTTCCATTTCAAAGAATCAAGCCAGAACCAGATCTGGAGTAGGATCCAGAGTCAAACTCAGACACAAGTCTAGAGTAGTCCTCAGAAATAGAGATGATGGGAAAAAGACTACCTATTGCAAAGGAATTCCTAGCAGCAAGACTGTGTGCTAGGTACCAGGACAGGAACATGAGAAAAGCCAGACAGAACCCAGCAACAAGGGAGTTTATTCCTAGGGACTGCCCATTCTTAGTCAGTAGTTAACTCTCAGGACAGGACTAGGGATCAAGAAGGGAAATGACATCTCAAGTACACTACAATATAGTCTTAAGGTGACCAATAGCAAACAAACAAATAAACAAACTCCCCAAATATAACTCCCGATATACAAATCACAACACAAGAACACAAGTAATATGAAAAACCAAGACAACTTGCCTCCTCCAAAAACTATCGATCCCAGATAATGGTGCCGAGTGAGAAATACATACATAAAATTCCAGACCAAAAAAAATTTGAAAAGAATGATTATAAACATGCTTAAAGAAATGAATGAGTAAATAGTTGAACGAAGTAATGAAGTCAACATACAATATAAAAATTAAAATATAGAAGAAAAAACAAGCTTTCCACCTCTGTCTACAACCAGGAGGGAAAGCAGAGCCACAACCCTCTCTGCACACCTTTGCCACAAGTAGAGACCTTCTCTCCAGGGAGTGCTCTGTCCCTGGGTCTCAGGTAGGACCAGGTGGGAGGCACAGGTCACAGAAGCTGCAGCCTTCATTCATCCATCTGCATCCAGGAGGGACAGCTAATCCACAGCCCTCTGCATTCCAGCCCTACCAGGGTAGAGCTGATCTCACAGAAGTGCTGACACAGGCTTACAAACCCAGACAGAGACAGTAAGAACATCTAACACCAGAGACTAACAGATGGCTAATGTCAAATGCAATAATCTTACCAACAGAAACCAAGACTACTTGGCTTCATCAGAACCTAGTACTCCCACCACAGCAAGTCCTGGATACCCCAACACACCAGAAAAACAAGGTTTGGATCTAAAAGCATATTGCATGATGGTGATAGAGGAATTTAAGAAGGACATAAATAATTCCCTTAAAGAAATACAGGGGAACACAGGTAAAGAGGTACAAACCCTTAAAGAGGAAACAGAAAAATCCCTTAAAGAATTACAGGAGAACATGAGTAAACAAGTAGAAGTCCTTAAAGAGGAAACACAAAAAAATCCCTTAAAGAATTACAGGAAAGCACAACCAAACAGGTGAAGGAATTGAACAAAACCACCCAGGGCCTAAAAATGGAAGTAGAAACAGTTAAGAAATCACAAAGAGAGACAACTCTGTAGATAGAAAACCTTAGAAAGAAGTCAGGAGCCATAGATGCAAGCATCATCAACCAAATACAAGAAGATAGAAGAGAGAATCTCAGGTGCAGAAGATACCACAGAAAACATTGATACAACAGTCAAAGAAAATGTAAAATGCAAAAACCTCCTAACCAAAAACATCCAGGAAATGCAGGACACAATGAGAAGACCAAACCTAAGGATAATAGGTATAGAAGAAAGCAAAGATACTCACCTTAAAGGGCCAGTGAATATCTTCAACAAAGTTATAGAAGAAAACTTCCCTAACCTAAAGAAAGAGATGCCCATGAACATATAAGAAGCCAACAGAACTTCAAATAGCTTGGACCAGAAGAGAAATTACTCCTCCTACATAATAGTTAAAACACCAAATGCACAAAACAAAGAAAGAACATTAAAAGCAATGAGAGAAAAAGGTCAGGTAACATATAAAGGCAGACCTATCAGAATTACACCAGACTTCTTGCCAGAGACTTTGAAATCCAGAAGATCCTGGGCTGATGTCATACAGACCCTAAAAGAACACAAATGCCAGCCCAGGTTACTATACCCAGCAAAATTCTCAATTACCAAAGATGGAAAAACCAAAGTATACCAGGACAAAACCAAATTTACACAGTAATCTTTCCACAAATCCAGCCCTTCAAAGAATAATAAATAGAAAACTCCAACCCAAGGAGGGAAACTACATCCTAGAAAAAAAAACAAGAAAGTTGCCTGGCGCTGGTGGCACACACCTTTAATCCCAGCACTTCAGAGGCAGAGGCAGGTGGATTTCTGAGTTCCAGGACAGCCAGGGCTATACAGAGAAACCCTGTCTCGAAAAACCAAGGGGAAAAAAAAAAGAAAGAAAAAACAAAAAAGTAATCTTCCAACAAAACTAAAAGAAATTAGCCACATGAACAGAATTCCAACTCTAACAACAAAAATAACAGGAAGCAACAATTACTTTTCCTTAATATCTATTGATATCAATTCCCCAATAAAAAGACATAGGCTATCAGACTGGATACATAAACAGGACCCAACATTTTGTTGCATTCAGGAAACCCCACTTCAGTAACAAGACAGACATTACCTCAGAATAAAAGGCTGGAAAATGATTTTCCAAGCAAATGGTCCCAAGAAACAAGCTGGAGTATCCAAATATCAAATAAAATCAACTTTCAACCTAAAGTGATCAAAAAAGATAAGGAGGAAAACTTCATACTAATCAAAGGTAAGAGCTACCAAGATGAACTCTCAATTCTGAACCTCTATGCTCTAAATGCAAGGGCATCTACATTCACAGTAGAAACTTTATTAAAGCTCAAAGCACACATAACTCCCCACACAATAACAGTGGGATACTTCAACACCCCACTCTCTGCAATGGACAGATCATGGAAACAGAAACTAAACAAAGATACAGTGAGACTAACAGATGTTAGGAAACAGATGGATTTAACAGATATCTATAGAACTTTTTATCCTAAAATAAAAGGATATACCTTCTTCTCAGCACCTCATGGTACCTTCTCCAAAATTGACCATATAATTGGTCACAGATCAGGCTTCAGCAGATACAAGAAGATTGAAATAATTCCTTGCATCCTATCAGATCACCATGGACTAAGGCTCTCCTTAATAACAACATAAACAATAGAAAGCCCACATGCACATGGAAGCTAAACAACACTCTACTCAATGATAACCTGGTCAAGGAAGAGAGAAAGAAAGAAATTAAAGACTTTCTAGAGTTTAATGAAAATGAAGCCACAGCATACCCAAACTTATGGGATACAATGTAAGCAGTTCCAAGAGGAAAACTCATAGCTCTAAGTGCCTCGAAAAAGAAACTGGAGAGAAACCAGCAATTTGACAGCACACCTGAAAGCTCTAGAAAAAAGAAGCAAATTCACCCAAGAGGCATCGACGGCAGGAAATAATCAAAGTCAGGGCTGAAATCACCCTAATGGAAAACAAAAAAGAACTATACAAAGAACCAACCAAACCAGGAGCTGGTTCTTTGAGAATATCAACAAAGTAGATAAACCCTTAGCCAGACTAACTAGAGGGCACAGAGACAGTATCCTAATTAACAAGATCAGAAATGAAAAGGGAAACATAACAACAGAAAATGAGGAAATCCAAAAAATCATGAGATCCTACTACAAAAGCCTATACTCAACAAGACTGGAAAACCTGGATGAAATGGGCAATTTTCTAGACAGATACCAGGTACCAAAGTTAAATCGAGATCAGATAAGTGATCTAAACAGTCCCATATCTGCTAATGAAATAGAAACAGTCATTAATAGTCTCCCAACTAAAAAAAGCCCAGGGCCAGATGAGTTTAGTGCAGAGTTTTATCAGACCTTCAAAGAAGACCTAATACCAATACTTCTCAAACTATTCCACAAAATAGAAACTGAAGGCGCTCTACCCAATTTGTTCTATGAAGCTACAATTACTCTGGTACCTAAACCACACAAAGACCTAACAAAGAAAGAAAACTTCAGACCAATTTCCCTTAAGAATATCGATGGAAAAATACTCAATAAAATTCTTGCAAATAGAATCCAAGAGCACACAAAACGATCATCCAATATGATCAAGTAGGCTTCATCCCAGGTAGGCAGGGATGGTTGAATATATGGAAATCCATCAATGTAATCCACTACATAAACAAACTCAAAGAAAAAAATCATATGATCATCTCATTGGATGCTGAGAAAGCATTTGACAAAATCCAGCACCCCTTCATGTTAAAAGTCTTGGAAAGTTCAGGAATTCAAGGTCCATACTTAAACATAGTAAAAGCAATATACAGCAAACCAGTAGCCAACATCAAACTAAATGGAGAGAAACTTGAAGCAATCCCACTAAAATGAGGGACTAGGAAAGGCTTCCCACTCTCTCCCTACCTATTCAATATTGTACTTGAAGTCTTAACCAGAGCAATTAGACAACAAAAAAAGATCAAAGGGATACAAATTGGAAAGGAAGAAGTCAAATTATTACTATTTGCAGATGATATGATAGTATACTTAAGTGACTCCAAAAATTCCACCAGAGAACTTCTAAACCTGTTAAACGACTTCAGCGAAGTAGCTGGATATAAAATTAACTCAAGCAAATCAGTGGCCTTCCTTTACACAAAGTATAAACATGGTGAGAAAGAAATTAGGGAAACAACACCCTTCACAATAGTCACTGATCCTGAGCCCTCAGAACACAGGAATCAAGGAGCAGTCTTGAACAGGATCCTTCTGCTTTCCATCTGCAACTGGAGCTGACCCTGTGCCACAGCTGGGAGAGAGCAGGTCTCCCAGGAGTGCTGACACACCTGTGAGCACAGCTCTCTATGCCCAGGTCACTCCAGGAGAGAGCTGGTCTCCCAAGACTGTTGACACACCTGAGAGTTCAGTGGAACTGCCATTTCTGCTCCAATTCCTAGCCCAAGAGGGACCTGCCCAGAGCCATTAGGACACAGGAACCAAGGAACAGCCAGGGAGAAGATCCTTTCATTTTCTGTCTGAGCTCAGGAGCTGAACCTGTGCCACAGCTCTCTATACCCAAATTCTTCCTGGATAACTGGTCTCCCAAGAGTACAGACAAACAGGCTTACAGGAGGGACAAGCCACAGTGAGAGATAGTAAGACCAGCTACCATCATAGATAACCAGATGACAAGAGGCAAGTTCAAGAGCATAAGCAACAGAAATCAAGTATACTTAGCATCATCAGTACTCAGTTTTCCCACCACAGTGAGCTCTGGATAGTCCAACACACAGGAAAAGCAAGATTCTGATTTAATAAAACCACATCTCAAGATGATAATAGAGGACATAAATAACTCCCTTAAAGAAATACAGGAGAACACAGGTAAACAAGTAAAAGCCCTTAAAGAGGAAACACAAAAATCCCTTCAAGAATTACAGGAAAACACAGCCAAACAGGTGAAGAAACTGAACAAAACCATCGAGAATCTAAAAATGGAAATAGAAACAATAAAGAAATCACAAAGATAGACAACCCTGGAGTTAGAAAACGAAGGAAAGAGACCGGAATACAAGTGATAGAAGAGAGAATCTCAGGGACAGAAAATACCGTAGAAAATATTGACACAACAGTCAAAGAAAATGCAAAATGTAAAAAACTCTTAACCCAAAACATCCAGGACATCCAGGACACAATGAGAAGACCAAACTTAAGGATAATAGGTATAGAAGAGTGCCCAACTTAAAGGGCCGGTAAGTATCTTCAACAAAGTTATAGAAGAAAACTTCCCTAACCTAAAGAAAGAGATGCCCATGAACATACAAGAAGCCTACAGAACGCCAAATAGACTGGACCATAAAAGAAATTCCTCCCGTCACATAATAATCAAAACACCAAATGCAAAAAACAAAGAAAGAATATTGATAGCAGTGAGGGAAAAAGGTCAAGTAACATAGAAAGGCAGGCCTATCAGAATTACACCAGACTTCTCACCAGAGACTATGAAAGCTAGAAGATCCAGGGCAGATGTCATACAGACACTACCAGAATACAAATGCCAGCCAAGACTACTATACCCAGGAAAATTCTTAATTATCATAGATGGAGAAACTAAGATATTCCATGACAAAACCAAATTTACACAATATCTTTCCACAAATCCAGCCCTACAAGGATAATAGATGGAAAATGCAACACAAGCAGGGATTCTACACCCTAGAAGAAGCAAGAAAGTAATACTCTTTCAACAAACCCAAAAGAAGATTGCCACACAAACATAATTCTAACTCTAACAACAAAAATACCGGATGCAACAATCACTTTTCTTTAATATCTCTTAACATCAATAGACCCAATTCCCCAACAAAAAGATATGGACTAACAAACTGGATACATAAACAGGACCCAGGATTTTATTGCATACAGGAAACACACCTCAGTGACAAAGACAGACACTACCTCAGAGTAAAAGGCTGGAAAATAATTTTAAAAGCAAATGGTCCCAAGAAACAAACTGGAGTAGCCATTCTAATATAGAATAAAATCGACTTTCAAGCAAAAGTTATTTTAAAAGATAAGAAACGATACTTCATACTGGTCAAAGGAAAAGTCTACCAAGACGAACTCTCAATTCTGAACATTAATGCTCCAAATGGCAAGGGCACCCACATTTATAAGAGAAACTTTACTAAAGCTCAAAGCACACACTGCACCTCGCACAATAATAGGGGGAGACTTCAACACCACACTCTCATCAAAGGACAGATAATTGAAACAGAAACCAAACAGAGACACAGTGAAACTAACAGAAGTTATGAACCAAATGAATTTAACAGATATCTATAGGACATTTTATCCTAAAACAAAAGAATGTACCTTCTTCTCAGCACCTCATGGTACCTTCTCCAAAACTGACCATATAATCGGTCACAGAACAGGTACAAGAAGATTGAAATAATCCCATGCATCCTATCAGATCACCACAGACTAAGGCTGGTCTTCAATAGCAACAAAAACAAAAGAAAGCCTACATACACATGGAAAGTGAACAATGCTCTACTAAATGATAACCTGGTCAAGGAAGAAATAAAGAAATTAAAGACTTTTTAGAATTTAATGAAAATGAAGGCAAAACACACCCAAACTTATGGGACACAATGACAGCAGTGCTAAGAGAAAAACTCATAGCTCTGAGTGCCTCCAAAAAGTACCTGGAGAGAGCATACATTAGCAGCTTGGCAGCACACCTGAAAGCTCTAAAAAAAGAAGGAAGCAAATATACCTAAGAGGAGTAGACTGCAGGAAATAATCAAACTCAGGACTGAAATCAACCAAGTATTAACAAAAAGAACTATATAAAAAAAAAAATCAACCAAACCAGGAGCTGGTTCTTTGAGAAAAATTAACAAGACAGATAAACCCCATAGCCAGACTAACCAGACAGCATAGAGACAGTATCCAAATTAACAAAATCAGAAATGAAAAGGGAGAGATAACAGCAGAAACTGAGGAAATCAAAAAAAAAAAAAAAACAATCAGGTCCTATTTCAAACTCCTATACTCAACAAAACTTGAAAATCTGGATGAAATGGACAATTTTCTAGACAGATACCAGGTACCAAAGTTAAATCAGGATCAGATAAACCATCTGAATAGTCTCTTAAGCCCTAAAGAAACAGAAGCAGTTATTAAAAGTCTCCCAACCAAAAGAAGCCCAGGAACAGACAGGTTTAGTGCAGAATACTATCAGACCTTCAAAGAAGACCTAATACTAATATTCTTCACATTATTCCACAAAATAGAAACAGAAGGAACACTACCCAATTCATTTTTTGAAGTCACAATTACACTTATACCTAAACCACACAAAGACCCTACAAAGACAGAGAATTTCAGACCAATTTCTCTTATGAATATTGATGCAAAAATATTCAATAACAATTCTCGAAAATTGAATCCAAGAACACATCAAAAATATCATTCACCATGATCAAGTAGGCTTCATCCCAGGGATTCAGGGATGGTTCAATATATGGAAATCCATCAACATAATCCACTATATAAATAAACTCAAATTAAAAAAAAACACATGATCATCTCATTAGATTCTGAGAAAGCTTTTGACAAAATTCAACACCACTTCATGTAAAAGTCTTGGAAAGTTCAGGAATTCAAGGCCCATACATAAACATAGGAAAAGCAATAAACATCAAACCAGTAGCCAGCATCAAACTAAATGGAAAGACACTTGAAGCAATCCCACTAAAATCAGGGACTAGACAAGGCTGCCCAATCTCTCCTTACCTATTGAATATAGTACTCAAAGTGCTAACCAGAGCAATTAGACATCAAAAGGAAGTCAAAGGGATAAGAACTGGAAAGGAAGAAGTCAAAATACCACTATTTTCAGATGGTATGATAGTATACTTAAGTGATCCCAAAAATTCCACAGAGAACTCCTACAGCTGAAAACAATTTCATCAAAGTGGCTGGATATAAAAATTAACAAATCAGTAACTTTTCATTACTCAAAGGATAAACAGGCTAAGAAAGAAATTAGGGAAACAACACCCTTCACAATAGTCACAAGTAATATAAACTACCTTGGTATGACACTAGCCAAGCAAGTGAAAGATCGATATGACAAGAACTTCAAGTCTCTGAAGAAAGAAATCGAAGATGTCAGAAGATGGAAAAACCTCCCATGTTCATGGATTGGCAGGATTAATATAGTAAAAATGGCCATCTTGCCGATAGCAATCTACAGATTCAATGTAATCTCCATCAAAATTCCAACACAATTCTCCATAGTGTTAAAAGAGCAATTTGCAAATTTGTATGGAATAACCAAAACCCCAGGATATCGAAAAATATTCTCAACAATAAAAGAACATCTGGTGGAATCACCATCTCTGACCTCAAGCTGTGCTACAGAGAGATAGTAATAAAAACTGCATGGTATTGGTATAGTGACAGGCAGGTAGATCAATGGAATAGAATTGAAGACCCAGAAATGAACCCACACACCTATGGTCACTTGATCTTAGACAAAGGAGCTAAAACCATCCAGTGGAAAAAAGACAGCATTTTTAACAAATGGTGCTGATCCAAGTGGTGGTCATCAAAGAAGAATTCACATTTATCCATTCTTATCTTCTTGCACAAAGCTCAAGTCCAAGTGGATCAAGGACCTTCACATCAAACCAGATACACTGAAACTAATAGAAGAGAAAATGGGGAAAAGCCTTGAGCACATGGACATAGGGGAAATTTTCCTGAAGAGAACACCAATGGCTTATGTTCTAAGAGCAACAATCAACAAATAGGATCTCATGAAGTCACAAAGCTTTTGTAAGGCAAAGGACACTGTCATTAAGACAAAACACCAACCAACAGATTGGGAAAAGATCTTTACCAATCCTACATCTGATGGAGGGCTAATATCCAATATATACAAAGAACTCTAAAAGTTAGACTCCAGAGAACCAAATCTCCCTATTAAAAAATGGGGAACAGTGTTAAACAGAGAATTCTCAACTGAGGAATATCGAATGGCTGAGAAACCCCTAAAGAATGTTCAACATCCTTAGTCATCATGGAAATGCAAATCGAAACGACCCTGAGATTCCAGCTCACACCAGTCAGAATGGCTAAGATCAAAAACTCAGGTGAGAGCAGATACTGGTGAGGACATAGAGAAAGAGGAATGCTCCTCCATTGCTGGTGGAATTGCAAGCTGGTACAACCACTCAGTTTGTTGCTTCCTCAGAAAATTGAACATAGTACTACCTGAAGATCCAGCTATACCACTCGTAGGTATATATCTGGAAAATAATCCAACATGTAATAAGGACGCATGCTCCACTATGTTCATAGCAGCCATATTTATAATAGCCAGAAGCTGGAAATAGCCAGATGTCCCTCAGAAGAGGAATGGACACAGAAAATGTGGTACATTTTACACAATGGAATATTACTCAGCTATTAAAAACAATGACTTCATGAAATTTGCAGGCAAATCGATGGATCTAGAAAATATACTGAGTGCGGTAACTCAGTCACAAAAGGATACATATGGTATGTACTCACTAATAAGTGGATATTAGGCAAAAAGCGTGGAATACCCACAATACAACTCACAGACCACATGAAGTTCAAGAAGAAAGAAAACCAAAGACTGGATGCTTCAGTCCTATTTAGAAAGGGGAACAAAATAATCAAGGGAAGTAGAGGGTGGGAGGGACTTCAGAGGAAGAGAAGAGGGGAAGGGGAAAAAGGGGAAGAATCAAGTATTGAAGGAGATTGGAGAGATGTACAGAGTGTCAAGAAATTAAACAGAGGTATGAAGCAATGGGGTATGTGGAACTGGGGGTAGCAAACAGAAATTCCCAGATGCCAGGAAAGCAAGAACCTTCCAGGATGCCATGGGGATGGCATTAGCTGAAATACTCCAGAAAGGGGAGAGAGAACCTGTGGAGACCACATCCAGATGTTAGGCATGACCCCTGGTTGAGGGATGGAGCCACCCACCCATCTCCAAAATTTTAACCTAGGATTGCTCCTGTATAAAGGAAGTACAGTGACAAAGAGTAGAACAGAGACTGAAAGAAAGGCCTTCCAGAGACTGCCCCACCCGAGGATCCATTCCACAAGCAGATACCAAAACCAGATACTATTGCAAATGCCAAGAAGTGCTTGTTGACAGGAGACTTATACAGCTGTCTCCTGAGAGGTTCTGCCAGATCTTGACCAATACTGATGTGGATGCTTGCAGCCAATCATGAGACTGAGCACCAGGGCCCCCATGGAGGAGTTAGAGGAAGGACTGAAGGAACTGAAGGGACCTTATCTAGCATCAATGGGTGGGGAGGCCCTTGATCCTGTGAAAGCTTGATACCCCAGTGTAGAGAAATGAGTAAGTGGATGTGGGAGCACCCTCATAGAAGCAGAGTACGCGGGTTGGGATAAGGGCTTTGCAGAGGGGAAAACAGGAAAGGGGATAACATTGAAATGTAAATAATTAAAATATCCAACTTAAAAAAAAAAGAAATTAGGACAGGTCTGGGAGGAGTTATGAATTGGAAAAGAATAAAATAAAAATACATTTTGTATGAAAAAAGAAAAAAAGAAAACAAAGAAGGAAAGAAAGGAAGGAAGAAAGAAAAAAACAGAAACTACAAATTTATAGAACCATTATAATAATGAGCAAATAATTATAACTAGGTCTCAAAATATAAGGGATGTATAAAAAGAAATTAGTTGCAGGCTAAAAACATTCCATTAAGGGCAAATGTCACTCTTATAGAGACCTAAGTTCAGGTCCTAGCACCCATGCAGATTGGCTCCCATCTGTCTGTAACTTTAACTCTAGAGGATCTGATGCCATAAACATCTGTATTCACATGCACAGACCCACACACAGACATACACAGTATTAAAAGTAATAAAAATGAAAAAAATAAAATTACTTTTAAAAATAAAAATCTGAGTTATATAATGATAATAATTAAAATTGGAAAATAAAAATTAAAAATTGATAGCACTTATAATGTCATTGCAAAGCAGAAAATAAAGAAATAGTGATATAGCTCACTGGTAGAGGGTTTGTCTAGCATGTACAAGACTCTAGATTTGAATCTACCACTGACGGCTCAAAACATCAAGAATACTAATGTCAGAAAACATGTACAAAACTTATATAATAAAATATCAACAAAAGTAGCCTAAAGAAGGCTAAAATAAATATACAAGTGTATTTAACAGGTACTGCTAAAGTATATTTAAGATATTAATTCTACACAATTGAAGTAAGAAAGCATAAATTAATTTGAAGAAAATAAGCACAAATTTAAAGATTTAATGCCTGGAAATTTCAGTCCTGACTGAAAGGTTCCACTATCCAATATAGTATGGCTTTGACTTAGGGACAAACACATACACCAAAATCAGGAATATAGACAACAAATTGACCCACATATTCAGCTGATCTCTAGCAAAGGCAGCACTGTAATCCAACTGAGAAGATGACATGCTTTTCAAAATGTGATGCTCCAGAAGTTCACTATCTCTATGGGAAGAAGACAGAATCTCAAACCTTCCTTTACACATCCTGTAAAAACCAATTGAAATGGGCTGTGTTTTATGCAAAAGTAAAAGCTATTCTTTGTTTTGTTTTTGCTTTTTGGTGCTGTAAATTCAGCTGAGGGCTCTGTGCACAGTAGATATCTATTCTACCTCTGAGGTACGCCTATAATCCCTTAAAGCTGTCACTTCTTGTTCTCACTGCACCAGTATGGACAACCATCACTTCTTGAAGAATACTGAAGAGATTGTTTACAAACTTACAACACACATTTCTAAGAACAGGAATGCAAACCATAAGAGTTTCAGTTTTTACCTGAGGTAGGAGGATCATAATTTCAATCCAGGTTAGACTACACAGCAATGTTCCTATTAACTTGGGAAACACAGCAAGGCCTGGTCTAAAAAACAAACCCAAAGGATAAAAATAGCTAAAATGTTTGTTAGACACTTCACGAAAGAAGGTGTCCAGCCTGGTGCGGGGTTGCCCACCTTTAATCTCAGTACTTAAGAAGCAGAGACAAGTGAATCTCAGTTTGAGGCCAGTCTGATCTACATAGTAAGTTCCAGAACAACCATGGCTACATAGTGAGACCTCACAAAACATATTAAAACAAATTATTTCCATGTGGTTAAAGACTGTGTTACCAAGTATTGACAAGAATATGAAAGCTAGAACTCTTCTGAATAGCACACATGCACTTTAGAATACAACCAGATATTTCTTTTTATCCCAGGTATTTGGGGTAAAACAAAAACGTGGAAGATTTAATGTTTGCGATGTGATGACCTGACATACTCTGTAAAATGCCCACTACCTAGTTGCTCTTTATGTGTGGTAAGATGACTGTTCTGTTAGTAAATTTCAAGCATATAAGTGTGTAGAAATTTCCTGAGGTTAAAACTTTCCAGGAAGGTGCGGTTAACATGTAGAAAAATACAAATCGATCCATTCCTTTCTCCTTGTACAAAGCTCAAGTCCAAGTGGATCAGGGACCTCCACATCAAAGCAGATACATTGAAACTAATAGAAGAGAAAGTGGGGAAGAACCTCGAGCAAATAGGCATAGGGGAAAATTTCCTGAAGAAAATGCCAATAGTTTCTGCTCTAAGATCAAGAATTGATAAATGGGACCACATAAAGTTACAAAGCTTCTTCTGTAAGGCAAAAGACACTGTCAATAGGACAAAACGGCAACCAACAAATTGGAAAGAGATCTTTACCAACCCTATATCTGATAGAGGGCTAATATCCAATGTATATAAAGAACTCAAGAAGTTAGACTCCAGAGAACCAAATAACCCTATTGAAAAATGGGATACAGAGCTAAACAAAGAATTCTCAATTGATGAACACCAAATAAATGGCTGAGAAGCACCTAAAGAAATGTTCAACATCCTTAGTCATCAGGGAAATGCAAATCAAAAC
>NW_022196914.1:64827964-64830180 GCF_008632895.1 Mastomys coucha | reverse complement strand
GTGTATAGTAGAGGATTGCAAATTCGATCATCAATAGGAGGAGAGGACCTTGGCCCTGTGAAGATTCTATGTGTAGGGTAATGCCAGGACCAATAAGTGGGAGAGGGTGGGATGGCAGGCATGGGGGGGCAACAGGGGTTTGTTCTTGTTGTTTTTGTTTGTTTGTTTGTTTGTTTTTTGGGAAAGGAGAAATTTACATGTAAATAAAGAAAATATCTAAGAAAAAAAAACTTTCCAGGAAAGTGAAACAATAGGTGTTCTAAGGGGAGCTAAAAACTCTGGGAAGCTCCTTACATCAGGAAGTAAATGCATCAAAACAGCTCCAGCAGTCCATGAAACTGAGTAGTCCTGTTTCCTCCAGGCTGCATAAGCCATAAAGACTCACCCTCAGGTGAACCATGGTGAAAAAAAAAGACTCTAAGACCAGGACAGCCCCCTAGAAGAAGCAGTGACCAGCCAAGTATCCCCCCAAAAGCAGATTTCTTTGAAGAAATAAAGGCATACTGGTGTACCTGGAAAGGACCCTGTTCAGCCTACTGAGCTGCCTGCCGGCTATGCAGTGTATGTACCTCAGGTTCCCAGCCTTTGGGGACTGTCATCTATGCTGGGCAAGACTTGGTGAGACAACCATGTGAGTATTTTCTGCTCTTGTAAGAAACCCCTCATCTATAAGCGAACAAGTAACATCGACTTTGGTAGTGTCCAGCTTCGGTCTGTCTCCACTTCCCTATCTCCAGTAAGTAGATGTTCACATTTCCTCATGAACAGTGTCACATAACAATGCATTCTTATTACATACTAAATCCTTATAACTCCAGGATTTAGTTATTATTTAACTGAAAATTTAAACTTGATCAACATCTCTTTACCTATTACTCTCCTATCAAGACCTACTGTAACCCACCTCTTTTCTATTTTGTTTCTATGAGATGTATATTTTTAAAGTGTACATATAAATGTTATGTGCTGTCTATGTCTGTATCTGATTTATGCCCGTTTGCAAAATGTCTTTTGGTTTTGTTCATCTTATCATAGATAGTAGGATTTTCTTGTTTTATCTTTCTTTATTTTTCTTTTTTTCAATTTTTAAAAGTAAAATAAAATTTTCTCTTCTTCCTACCAACCCCTCCCATGTTTGTCCCCAACTCCCTTTCAGATTCATGACCTCTTAATATTTAATTATTATTATTGTATGAAAGTAATACACATACACACACACTGCAACCTGAAGAGTCTGTTTACTGTTGCTTATATGCATATTTCTTAGAGTTGAACACTTAGGGCTGGAATAGATGATCACTTAGTGTATTTGTCTATGAGGGAAATGAATTCTCCATCTCTCAGCAGGTTTATTACTTGTAGCTCTTAATCTAAGGGTAAGGCTCTGCATGAATTCTTCCATCTGTGTCAGTTTGTCAGGTCTTGTTTAAATAGCCATATTTCCTTTTTATTTTTAATTATGTGTAGGGGTGTGTGTGTGTGTGTGTGTGTGTGTGTGTGTGTGTGTGTGTAGTATAGTGTCCCAGAAGATGGTATTAGATCCCATGGAACTGGAGTCACAGGTAGTAGTTAGCTGTCCAACACAGATGCGGAGAGCTGAATTCATGTCCTCAACAAGAGCAGTACATGCTATCAAGAGGAGTACTATTGAGCTATCTTTCTTTGTTTTATTTTTAAGGCTGAGGAATATTCCTCACAAAAATATAACACAATTGTTTTATTCTTTCATTACTTAGCACACACTTAGATTGTTTGTATATCATGGGTTTTGTGGATAATGATGTAATGAACATATAGTATAGTAACATCTTTGAGATAGTGAGTATTTTAATTTATACTATATACTCAGAAGTAGAATTGCTGGATCATATGATAACTTTGTTTTTAATGTTCTAATAAACAACCATTCTCTTTCCTCCAATGATTGTAGTTTTGTAATCTCTCTCTCTCTTTCCCTCTCTGTCTGTATATCCCTCTCTATCTCTCTGTCTCTGTCCTTCTTCTCTTTCTTTCTCCAGGGTCTCTTCTAACACAGGTGGCCTGGAACCTAACATGCAGCTGAGGTGACCTGATCCTCCTGCCTTTGCCTCCCAAGTGTCGGGATTTCAGGCATTCATTATCACTGTCATGGTAATTTCTTAAAAAGTTAAAAGTTGGACATTTCATTCCTTCTTAAAAGGGGGAACCAAATACCCACAGAAGGAGTTGCAGAGATT
>NW_022196914.1:64810603-64827357 GCF_008632895.1 Mastomys coucha | reverse complement strand
TTTGGAGGGGAAACTGGGAATGGAGAAATTTACATGTAAATAAAGAAAATATCTAAAAAAAAAAAGTTAAAAGTTAAATTAAAAAGGCTAATTTCTTAAAAAGTTAAATGAGGTCCGTGCCTTCTAGGAATTTATCCAGGAGAAATAAAAACACACGTTCACAAAAAGTTTGCTTATGAATGTTCCAAGAAACTTTGATCAGGGGTGGGAAATAGTTTAGTTGGAAAAGTGTTTGCATTGTAAGCATAAAGACCTGAGGTTGGTCCTAAGAAAACTCATTAAAAAAAAAGTCAGGGACAGTGTCATGTGCCTGTAAACCCAGTTCTAGGGAGGAAGAAATAGATGAATTTCTTGGGTTCAGTAGCCAGGCAGTCTAGACTAACCTGTAAGCCCCAGGTCCCAGGTAAGATCCTATCTCAAAAACAAAGGGCAAGGCTGCTGAAGCAGGACACCCAGTGTTTACCTCTGGTCTTCACATGAATAAACACATGTGGACGTGTACCAGGACACACAGACATACAGACACAGACACAAACACAGACACACACACACACACACACACACACACACACACACACAGGCAAGCATGCATACACACAATACACATAAACACAGAAGCATTACTCACAATAGTAAAAGACTATATTTCAAATATCCATCATCACTGAATAAATATTATATTAATATTATAAAATTAGAATTATTAATTATTATAGTATACATAAACACACATACCACACACATGTGAACAATTGAAAAAAATTAAAAACAAATCAATGTTTGCCTGAGACCAAATTTAGGACAAACAGAATTTAACTCCAGAGAGGAGTAAAGACAATTTAACTACAAAAGGGAATAAGGTTTAGAATCATAGACATGTTTTCTATCTTGGTTGTAGCACTTACATAATTATTAATAATATTCAAACTATATGAGTATAATGTATTCTGTTAATGGAAGCTATGCTTCAGTAATATTGAGTTAAAAATCAAATAATTAACATGGTAAAATGTAAACTATAAGTCTCTATTTTTTCCACTTAGTATTTTTTTAATGTGGATGGCTACAACTTGCAACATCTTTCTTTCAGTATTATATCTTTCACATCACTAATTAAAATAACCTAGGAAAATAACTTACCAATGTAATTTTTTGACACGGAAACTTCTCTCACTTCAATATGAACAGAGCCTCTTGGTATCTGAACCACTTCCATATAACCTGGAATACAGAAGACCGCCAGCAGTAAGCAGCTAACTAGAAGATGGGTGCGTACGGCTAACATCAGCAGTGCTCTCAGTGTGTTAGTTCCTCTTGTGACTTTGTACTCCATAACTGCACAATAAACACAAATCTCCAGTGTGTCTATAAAGATATTTTAGAGAAAAAAAAAAGTTTAACTGGGGAGTGGTGAGAGGGAGCTTGAGATAGGGTATGACTACATAGTCCTTGGGTGGCCTAGAACTCACTTTGTAGACCAAGCTGGCCATGAACTCATAAAGACCTGCCTGCTTGTGCCTAATTTTGGGGGGGCTAAAATCATTTCAATATATTTTGCAACCTTACCGTGTGTAATATCAGCTCACCTTTCATTTCTCAACACATTCTCCTCACACTAATGCTCTATGGGCTATCATAGTTCAAAGAAGCATGGAAAGTTAGAAGTGGTAGTATCACTCCGTCATAGCTACCTAATGAGGCTGAAAGACCAGAATCACCTATGCCTGGGAATCCAAAGCTATACAGGGTAAGTTATTTAGGACTCTATCAAAAATTGTAGGGCTGGAGTGTCAAACCTCAAATGGAAGAATATATGTCTAGCGTGGTCAAAAACTTATTTTGAATCTTCAACAAACTGTCCTCCTCAAAAGGCTAAGTCAAATAACATTAAGGTAACTTTATGAAGCTACACTTAACATGTAAGACTGAAAGGACCAATGTCTGGGGAATAGATACCTCTGGCCTACTTAAAGGAAGCTTGCAGTAGGGAGGAAAGGAAAAGCAAGAGTCTTTACTACTCAGTCCACCAGAGGAAGAATTCTTTCTGTACTCACCTCCTCTGGGCAATGAGTCATTGAAGAACCCTTCAATGGTATCACAGGTGCTTCCATCCCCACCACAGACTCGGCACCTATCTTCCCTAGCATCAGATCCCAAAATATTATCACAACCTACGTGCTGCAAATAGAGAATATTCAGTATGTCAAAAAGGGAAATTTCTGGAACCATAACTAATCAAATACATATAACTTAGTTATTTACTTGTATTTCCAGTAAAGGAAATCAAAATAGGAAATACTTTCCCATCTAATGTCATTCTCTCTTTAGTTAACATTTCTTAACCACCGAGCCATCTCTCCAGCCCATAGTTAACATTTCTAAATACTCAAACTTACAAAAAATTGATCCCCTAGAAATATAACTATTTCTAACTTATATTTCTCTTTTATTGACAGATACCATGTTCTAATCCTTTAGAATATTGTTATTTATTAGTAGCAGACTCTTCCTTTTACTCTCAATCAAGTAATTTAAGAACTAAGAAAAAATGCCTACAGGGCTCTAAAAGAGGGGACCCTACTGAGCTTCTCCTCTAAGGGGCTATAACAGAGAGTCCTACTGAGCTCATCCTCTATAGGGATATAACAGAGAGGGTCCTACTGAGCTCATCCTCTTTAGGTATAAAAAAATGAGGGTCCTCCTGAGCTCATCTTCTGCAGGGATTTAATAGAGAGGGTCCTCCTGAGCTCATCTTCTGCAGGGATATAATAGAGAGGGTCCTCCTGAGCTCATCTTCTGCAGGGATATAATAGAGAGGATCCTACTGAGCTCATCCTCTTTAGGTATAAAAAAGAGAGGGTCCTACTGAACTCATCTTCTATGGGGATATAACAGACAGGGTCCTACTGAGCTCATCTTCTATGAGGATATAATAGAGAGGGTCCTACTGAGCTCATCCTCTTTAGGTATAAAAAAGAGAGGGTCTTCCTAAGCTCATCTTCTATGGGGATATAATAGACAGGGTCCTACTGAGCTCATCTTCTATGGGGATATAATAGAGAGGATACTCCTGAGCTCATCTTCTACAGGGATATAATAGAGAGGGTCCTCCTGAGTTCATCTTCTGCAGGGATATAATAGAGAGGGTCCTCCTGAGCTCATCTTCTACAGGGATATAAGAGAGGGTCCTCCTGAGCTCATCTTCTACAGGGATATAATAGAGAGGATCCTACTGAGCTCACCTTCTATAGGGATATAATAGAGAGGGTCCTACTGAGCTCATCTTCTATGGGGATATAACAGACAGGGTCCTACTGAGCTCATCTTCTATGGGGATATAATAGAGAGGGTCCTACTGAGCTCATCCTCTTTAGGTATAAAAAAGAGAGGGTCCTACTGAGCTCATCTTCTATGGGGATATAATAGACAGGGTCCTACTGAGCTCATCTTCTATGGGGATATATTAGAGAGGATACTCCTGAGCTCATCTTCTACAGGGATATAATAGAGAGGGTCCTCCTGAGCTCATCTTCTACAGGGATATAATAGAGAGGGTCCTCCTGAGCTCATCTTCTACAGGGATATAATAGAGAGGATCCTACTGAGCTCACCTTCTATAGGGATATAATAGAGAGGATCCTACTGAGCTCACCTTCTATGGGGATATAATAGAGAGGTCCTATTGAGCTCATCCTCTACAGGAATATAATAGAGAAGTCCTACTGAGTGCATCCTCTGTGGGACTGTAATTGTCTGCCCATCCTACACCATGGCCTTTTTCAGCCCATTGTTAGTGCTAGTTGCTAATTATAATGTTAATACCTGAGTAAGCTTTAAAAAAAAAACAAATAAGTATTTCTAATTTGGGAATCAAATTGGCATAAACAAAGGAGATGTAAGCATTTGATTTAGGAAGCTAAGATTTTACCTTTTAATGTTGTATTTAGTTACAAAAATATGGATTTTTTACATGTATATTTTTGGTGCCTGAATTTATACATCTGAAATTTTCTCCAAATAAAACCTAGAATTATATCTTATAACCTAAAAAACTGTCATAAAATAGATTTTCTTTGAAAATATAAAGTACTATACAAATACACATGAGCAAAAATCTCTCTTTTTTTCTGTTTACACATACATACACACACCACATACACACCACACACACACACACACATACACACACACACACACACACACACATGTTAACTGGATCATCAGATCTAGAAGCAAGTTATCAAAAGGAATTTGCAAATTATGAAGGAAAGAAAAATACTGCTTTTATCTGTTCTTTCTCAGTTTGTATCACTTAGTAATGTGTTTCTCTTCAAAGTAAAACAAGCAAAACAAGTTATGAGAACAGTGGTTTTGTGGCTTTTCTTATTACGATAAGATCCATGGATTTGATCCTAACCCTTTCCAAGTCTTCTGGCTAATGCTAAAGTAAATGCTTTAATAAGACTGACTGTGTAATGAAAACCATCATAATTCTTTAAAAGTAGATAAAGTAGGTGGAACACAGCTATTTCACAGTTTGAGAAAAAAATTACACTATGAAATAGATAAAGCTTTCCAATAAGAACATATGGTAGCCACACGAAGAAGAGTCAAATCCTTATCCCTCTTCCTTTTCTATTATTTTATTTATAAACAGAACAGGAGACTAATATAAATTCAAAACCAAAAAATATATATTCTTGAAATTATAAATATCATTAAAATTCCAGAAGAAATCACCTTTGCATGGTTTTGTAATATGAATGGGTCATTTTGGTGTGTTCATGTGTTCATGTATGTGTGTGTGTGCTTGTGTGTGTGTGTGTGTGTGTGTGTGTGTATGTGTGTGTGCTGTATTGTTGCTTTTTACTGTTATTCAATTTATCTAAAATGTGGCATCATGAAAACTGAACACAGAACCCAGCCCAAGCTACTATCTGAGAGAAGACAAGACCCCCAACAGAGAGAAGTAAAATCTAAGCCACCTTGCATTCTCCATTGATACAGATATCCAGTGAGTCCGCATTGCACTGGGTCCCATCTATCACAGCAGGGGCTCGCTCTGTGTAGAAATTGTAGCCTTCAGCCAGGCAATTTAATGCACAAGGTTTGACTCCACCTAGACAAATAAAACATAGAAGAAAAAAAATGGAGTGGTTCTTCTAAGAAAGAATGATTCATTGTTATTCTTATCAAATTTACAATTCATGTCCCTGAGTGCACACTTTAGACTCCAATCCTTTTTGAATACTTTGTGTTTATTTTTATTGCATACACAACATAAAACAGTGCCTGCTGAGCTGCTTTGTGCTTTAGGCCATTCAAGTGTACACTGATATATTACAATAGATTTTAGGTCAAAAGAATCACAGTGGAAGTCTCTGAATGTTTTTTTAAAAGTATGGAAAGGGTAATGTTTTAAAAATGAGCTAAGAAAATAAAATTATAGGAGCTATGAAAAATAACTTTTAGCACAAATAAGAATTATGTTATAGATTCGGCTAAATCCCATATAAAAACTCTGCTGTGTCAAACAGGGGTACACACTATTAAAATGAAACTAAATCTAGAGAAGCCATAAAAACATCATATTCCAAGGGTCAGGGAAACAATTTTATATGAAGTCAGCAATTCAATGATAACATTAAAAATGTCACTAAATATATGTATTTTTATAAGATTAGTAAAAGAACACAAATGTGAAATAAAATCTTAGATTTTAGTACTTAAGACAATATATAATATGATTTATGAGAAACATGTAATAATGGCCATTTCAATGTCTTAGAAATGTGTGTCTCATATCTATATGTATATATTTAGACATATATACAAATCTATAAATCAATAAATAAATATTATGTATTTGTGAGTGTGTGCACATATGGCATGTACTACAATGTGTGTATTTGCAGTTCAGAAAACAAGTCATGGATATCATTTCCCTCTTTTTACCATGAGGGGGATCAAATTCAGGTCATTTGGTTTGATGGCTGAGCTATCTCAATGGCCCAGACATGTGTATTTTTAAGTCTGATGTAGAAGAAAATAAACAAAAACCACAGCAATGCATGTATATCATGACTTTATAGTATATAGTATATACTGTCTCCAAGAGCAAGAAATAAAAAGACGTATGTCTACATTATCTGAGGACTGTGGGACATGATTAAGGGACTAAATCTAAGAATATATATGGTTGAGGAGTTGAGATAAATGTTTAAGTTACAGAAAACCTATTCAATAAAATTGTATCTAAAATTTCTTCAAATGTGGGGAAAGAAATGAACATTTAAGATCTAGAGTCACTTAAAACACTAAATATGCATGACCAGAGAAGAGTCTTTCCAAAACATATTATAGTGAAGATGCTAAAACTATTAAATAAACTATTAAAAATGGTAAGAAAAAAATGTCAACTCAATGGCAAAGGCAAAAGCATCCAAATACACACTACCAAACATCTCGGCAGAAGCCATAAAATCCAGAAAAATTTCAAGGTCTGATATTAACTGACAACCAAAATTATTAACTCTAGCAAGTTATCTTTTAAAATCAACTGTGAAACACATGTATTTCAAGATAAGCAAAAAATTTAAGCAAATTATCATCAAAATATTCGCCTTCTGATCTCGATCTGTGCCCTGGAGCTAAGGCTGCCCCATAGCCCTCCATACACAAATCCTGTCCAGGGAGAGCTGGTCTCTCAGGAATTCTCTCACTCTTAGACCCACAAGTGAGATCACCACTTTCACTCCAATTTCTGGCCAAAGCAGGACCCACCAGGAGTGCACAGGCCACAGGAACCACAGAGCAAACAAGGACAGGATCCTCCAGTCTCCATCTGCACCCTCAAACGTAGGTTGTCCCACAGCTCTCCACACCAAATCCCACCTGGCATATCAAATATGCCAAATCCTGGAGAGAGATGGTTTGCTGAGGAGTGCTGACACACCTAAGATGTCGGGATTAAAGGCACACTGGAGGGACAAGCTCCAGTCAGAGACAGCAAGACCAATTAACATCAGAGAAAAAAGATGGCGAGAGGCAAGCACAAGAACATAAGCAACAGAAACCAAGGATACTTGGCATCATCAGAACCCAGTTCTCCCACCACAGTTAAGCCCTGGATATTGCAACACACCAGAAAAGCAAGATTTGGATATAAAATCACAACTCATCATGATGATAGAGGACTTTAAGAAGGACATAAATAATTACTTTAAAGAAATACAGGAGAACACAGGTAAACGGTGAGAAGCCCTTAAAGAGGAAACACAAAAATCCCTTCAAGAATTACAGGAAAACACAGCTAAACAGGTGAAGAAACTGAACAAAACTATGGAGAATCTAAAAATGAGAATAGAATCAATAAAGAAATCACTAACAGAGACAACCCTGGAGATAGAAAACCTGGAAAAGAGATCAGGAGCTATAGATGCAAGCATCACCAACAGAATACAAGAGATAGAAGAAAGAATCTCAGGGGCAGAAGATACCATAGAAAACATTGACACAACAGTCAAAGAAAATACAAAAAGCAAAAAGCTTCTAACCCAAAACATCCAGGAAATCCAGGACACAATGAGAAGACCAAACCTAATGATAATAGGTATAGAAGAGAGCCCAAATTAAAGGGCCAGTAAATATCTTTCAACAAAATTATAGAAGAAAACTTCGTAACCTAAAGAAAGAGATGCTCATGAACTTACAAGAAGCTACAGAACTCCAAATAGACTGGACCAGAAAAGAAATCTCTCCCAGCACATAATAGTAAAAACACCAAATGCACAAAACAAAGAAAAAATATTAAAAGCAGTAAGGGAAAAAGGTCAAGAAACATATAAAGGCAAACCTATCAGAATTACACCAGACTTCTCGCTAGAGACTATTAAAGCTAGAAGATCCAGGGCAGATGTCATACAGACACTACCAGAACACAAATGCCAGCAAAACTCTCAATTATCATACATGGAGAAACTAAGTTATTCCATGACAAAACCAAATTTACACAATATCTTCCCACAAATCCAGCCCTACAAAGGATAATAGATGGAACACTCCAACACAAGGAGGGAAATTACATCCTGCAAAAAGCAAGAAAGTAATCTTTCAATAAACCCAAAAGAAAATAGCCACACAAACATAATTCTATCCCTAACAACAAAAATAACAGGAAGCAACAATCACTTTTCCTTAATATCTCTTAACATCAATGGACACAATTCACCAATAAAAAAGACACAGACTAACAGACTGGATATGTAAATAAGACCCAAGATTTTGCTGCATTCAGGAAATGCACCTCAGTGACAAAGACAGACACTACCTCAGAGTAAAAGGTGGAAAATAATTTTAAAAGCAAATGGTCCCAAGAAACAAGCTGGAGTAACCATTCTAATATAGAATAAATCAACTTTCGATCAAAAGTTATTTAAAAAGATAAGGAAGGACACTTCATACTGGTCAAAGGAAAAATCTACCAAGAAGAACTCTCAATTCTGAACATCAATGTTCCAAATGGCAAGGGCACCCACATTTATAAAAGAAACTTTACTAAAGCTCAAAGCATATACTGCACCTCACAAATAATCATGGGAGACTTTAACACCTCACTCTCATCAATGGAAAGGTCATGGAAACAGAAACCAAACAGAGACACAGTAAAACTAACA
Organism: Mastomys coucha; assembly: GCF_008632895.1. Lineage (NCBI taxonomy): Eukaryota > Metazoa > Chordata > Mammalia > Rodentia > Muridae > Mastomys > Mastomys coucha. Next base: position 64,818,682 of record NW_022196914.1, on the reverse strand, counting down.
GAAGTTATGGACTGTATTGGCTGTTTTGTGTGCCAACTTGACACAGGCTGGAGTTATCACAGAGAAGGGAGCATCAGTTGGGGAAGTGCTTCCATGAGATCCAGCTGTGGGGCATTTTCTCAATTAGTGATCAAGGGGGTAGGGCCCCTTGTGGGTGGTGCCATCCCTGGGCTGGAAGTCTTGGGTTCTATAAGAAAGCAGGCTGAGCAAGCCAGGGGAAGCAAGCCAGTAAGGAACATCTCTTCATGGCCTCTGTGTCAGCTCCTGCTTCCTGACCTGCTTGAGTTCCATTCCTGACTTCCTCTGGTGATCAACGGCAATGTGAAAGTCAGCTGAATAAACCCTTTCCTCCCCAACTTACTTCTTGGTCAAGATGCTTGTGCAGGAATAGAAACCCTGACTAAGACATGGACCAAATGGATTTCACAGATATCTATAGGACATTTTATCCTAAAACAAAAAAATATACCTTCTAGAAGATGATCCAACATGTAATAAGGACACATGCTCCACTATGTTGAAAGCAGCCATATTTATAATAGCCAGAAGCTGGAAAGAACCCAGATGTCCCTCAAAAGAGAAATGGACACAGAAAATGTGGTACATTTACACAATAAAATACTACTCAGACTTCATGAAATTTGCAGGCAAATCGATAGATCTAGAAAATATACTTCGTGAGGTAACTCAGGTACAAAAGGGCACATATGGTATGTACTCACTAATAAGTGGATATTAGGCAAGAAGGTGGAATACCCACGATACAACTCGTGGACCACATGAAGCTCAAGAGGAAGGAAGACCAAAGATTGGATGTTTCAGTCCTACTTAGAAGGGGGAGCAAGATAATCAAGGGAAATAGAGGTTGGGAGAGACTTTGGAGGAAGAGAAGAGGGGGAGGGGAAAAGAGGGGGAAGAATCAGTTATGGGAGGAGATGGAGATGTATAGAGGGTCAGGAAATTAAACAGAGATATGTAACAATGGGGTATGTGGAACTGGCGATAGCGAACAGAAATTCTCAGATGCCAGGAAAGCAAGAGCTTCCCAGGACCCCACAGGATGACATTAGCTGAAATAGCCCACAAAGGGGAGGGAGACCATATCCAGACGTTAGGCATGCCCCCTCATTAAGGGATGGGGCCACCTACCCATCTCCAAAATTTTAACCCAGAATTGCTCCTGTCTAAAGGAAATACAGTGACGAAGAGTGGAGCAGAGACTGAAAGAAAGGCCACCCAGAGACTGCCCCACCTGGTGATCCATCCCACATGCAGACACCTAACCCAGACACTACTGTGGATGCCAAGAAGTCCTTAGGAGCCTGATATAGCTGTCTTCTGAGAGGCTCTACCAGAGCCTGATAAATATAGAGGCAGATATCAGCTAGTAGACTTAGCACGTGGTCCCTAATGGAGGAATTAGAGAAAGGACTGAAGGAACTGAAAGGGTTTGCCACCCCATAGGAAGAACAAGAATATTAACCAACCAGACCCCCCCCCCCAGAGCTCCCTGGGACTAAACCACTAATCAAAGAGTACACATGGAAGGACCCATGGCTCCAACCACATATGTAGCAGAGGATAGTATTGTCTGGAATTAGTAGTAGGAGAAGCCCTTGGTTCTGTGAAGGCTGGATTCCCCAGTATAGGTGAATGCCAAGGTGGTGAGGTAGGAGTGGGTGTACATCCTCATAGTGGGTAGGAAGGGGAGCATCCTCATAGAAGTAGGGGGAGGGTGCATGTGAGAGGGGGTGTGTGGAGGGGAAACCAGGAAAGGGGATAAGGTTAGAAATGTAAATACATAAAATATATAATTTTAAAAAAGCCTGCAGAAGTTTTATGTTGGGGATGTGGATTTGTTGAAATCTACACAGGAAATGAAAAGCTGTGGATACCATCAAAACTGATAAAGATTAGAATTGAGCAGGAAAGGTCTCCTCAACTCCTTGGACATTGACTCAAAAAGTGCTTATTTTTATAACTATGTACCCAGAACTCAGTGGACTACTGGAGAACATATGAGGAACTAAATAAATCAAGGGAAAAGCAGCATGCACCAAAAACTGGAAATCCTTAACAGCATACATAATAGGAAAGACTGACACACAGACCCTGTAGGTGGATAACACAATAACTTAATGAAACCCTCAGTGTGAAACATCAACAACACATCCAATTGGTCAAAAGTAATTCAGTTGAAGACACATTTGAAATTGTCCAGGTTTCTTTTCTTTCGTTAAAAAATAAAGGATGGATAAAAACAAAAGAAAACAAACAAACAAACAAAAACCCAACCAAACTAAACTAACCAACCAACTAACCAACAAACAAAAAAAACCCATCTGTCTTTCAATAATGTATACAATGTGCCACCCCAAGTACCTTACTGAAGAGACACATGATAGAAGGAAAAGGCAAATTTCCTTTGTTTGCAGATGGCATGATTTTGCTATTATAAAAATAACTTTTCACAAAGTAACGAATTGACTAAATAAATAAATAAATATTCTCTTAGAAATTAAGTGTACTGCATAAAGGTGTATAAATCTTAAGAAGATCAGTTGTATTTGGCCTATCTGAAAAAGAAATTAAGATGATTCATGTATTCTAATATTGCAAAGAATAAAATATTTTGGAATAAAACCTTTTAAAAGCAAATATAAGAAAATATTCAAAGAAACATGTTTGGAAGAAAGAGTGCTGCAATCACTATTAAAAAATAAATTTCATGGAGAAGTAGATTTCCTAGTTCTTCTTTTGAACTAGGACAAAGTCAACTGTGCAACAATAAGTAAACCAGCAAACTCCCAATATAAATAGGAAACAAAAACCAAACAATAATCAATCCAGTCCAGAAAAACGTCAACAAAATTATAGGAATTGCTACTCCCCTCCAAGTAATAATCTTAATTCTTCAATCAAAATATGAATATTAGTATACTGGATTAAAAGATAAGATCTAATTATTTATTGTCTATAAAACACTCCTCTTGAGAGACGAATTGCAGATGGAACAGGAAGGGTTAAATGGGAAGGAAGATCAAAGGGCAGGGTGGAGGAATGAGTATGGAGAGCGATGACTAAAGTTAATTACATTTGAAACACCATATAGAAGCCTACTACTGAAACCCTCCCTGAAATACATGCATATTTACACACACAAGGAATTTAAAGGAGTTACACTATAATGCGAAGACAATGTCTCCCTCATACACTAAAGGCTATCAATGAATAGCCCTGTGCTAGGCTAGGTCTATACGTATTTTTCAGTTGTTACTTATTTTTCAGTTGTTGTTCAATGGGGTCCCATAGAGCTTCCAGGAAGCAATATAGGCTATTGCTACTGTTCTTGGTTACCCTACAGAATTTGATGGCAAGATTCTATTGTTGAGAAAGTATTATATAGTTGAGTCATAGGGCAGTGGGAAATCAAGCTAGTACCATCCCAGAGGCTTCATTTGTACTGACCTGCTTTCATTTAAAAAGTTCTATGCATGCTATCAGGGAAGAACAATAAGAGTAAAAGGTTTTCCTAGGTATGAACCCTGTAAGCTACAATAAGGACTGGCCTATCAAGATACACTTACTGATGCAATAGGAATATTATGAGAGTAAGCCACAATGATCTGACTGGACTTAATGCCTGCACCACAAGATGGAACCCATGCATGGAACTGTTAACTGGGCCCAAGTCTGTGGCTGGCCAGGTCACAGCCCTAGGGGTAATGTAGTAGTATTATTCAACTAACTGGAACCACTATAAATTGCCTGGTATGTTCTTATTGTGTTACACTTACAGATTAGTGTCTCTCAACCCTCATCAGAGAAGCTCCTTTTTGTAGTAGATAGTGATAAATGCAGAAAGATCCATAATTTGTTAAAATGTGAAAAATAAAAGAATGTAAAGAATGCCTGTATGGTAGGGCATGCCTTTAATCCTACCACTCAGGAGGTAGAGACACGTGGATCTCTGTGAGTTCAAGACCAGCATGGGTCTCAAAAAATCAAAACAACCACCAACAAACAAATAAACAAACAAACAAACACACACACACAAACACTGTAGAGAACTTATATCCATATCACACCCCTCCCCTCAGGCTTGGAAAGTATTTTGGAAGAGGGAGTAGAATGATTTTAAGAGTCAAAATTACTGAATATCTGAAGCAAAAATATTTCCTGTATATGACAGCATCATTATACACATAAACACATTAACAGCTGTGACTGCTTGCATAAGACCTGCTCAAGATCAAGCCAGCTTGAGTAGGAGGGGCTTATATGGAGTTCTTTCCGTAGCTGTAGGGCTATTGGAAATTGATGGCTGATGGAGGAGATGCTTCAGTGGATAGTTCTACAACTGTGTACATACATGCAGCACTAAATTGACCCAGTGTGTTTAAAAAAAAAAATATCAAGAAGAGCACATGCAGTTGGGAGGGAAAAATGGTGGTGAGGCTGATAATGGGGAAATAGAAGGGGAAGAAAAATGGGATGGGCTTGGTCAAAATTCATTTTATACATATGTATTGTGAAATTATCAAACAATAAAAAAGAAGCAATCCAGATATAGTGGTGCATAATTTAATCCCAGTGCTTGGGAAGCAGAGGCAGGTGGATCTCTGGGTTCAATGCCAGCCTGGTCTATATAATGAGATCTAAGACAGCTAGAGCTACATAGTGAGAGCCTGTCTCAAAAATATAAAGTAAAATAAAGAGAAATCTATGTCATTGACAAAGATACAATCAGTAAACAGTAAAAGGAAACAAGCAAATGGAAGCACAAAAACAAGTGATCATATTTATATATTTGGAAGCACACTTAAGGTTTATAAGGATTACCATCTATTTTTGTTAAGGGGAACAACACATCAATGTTTACAATGTACCCAATTTTACAAACTTTATGCAAAAGGGATAGCTAAATTCAAATATAGTAATAATTGAGTGATGTCAATAGATCAACCAGATAATCCAAAAGTTCAACAAAGAAACTTGAATGTTAAATTTATAAAATGGACTTATTACATACCTATAAAATATTGCACCCAAAATTTTCTCTAAATTGGATCACATTTTAGGTCATAAAGTAAAAGCAAAACAAAAACCATATGATTTTTTTGCATTTTATTAGATCATAGTAGAATGAAATTAAGTATAAATATCAAAAAGAATTAAAGATAACATATAAATACATGGTGTGATCAGTGAGTCATCTGAGAAAATAAGGAAAGATATTTAAAAACTCAGAATTAAAGGCAAAGTGAAAATACAATGTATACATGTGTTTAAAACACAAAACAGACAGTTTTAAGAAGAAAGTTTTTAAAGTCTTAGAAATTGTATCTATGATTTACTTCAGATAGTTCATCTGTAGACCTTTCCATAAGTAGCCATGGGCACTCCTAAAATTTGACAAGCCTCCTTCTCTCTTCCCAAGGCCAGCAGTCTATATGTGATTCCACAAACAGCAGATTCAAATTCCATAGACACACAATTTTGAATAAAAGGAATGCTCACAATTAGAACATTTTAGTGCCATTACCCCAGGCGATACAAATAGGAGGCCTCAGTACCTGAACTGGCTTAGTGGGGCCAGAGAGGGGATACAATCGAAATAATTCCTTTCTAAGAGAGAACAAGTAGTTTGCAGCTAATACATTTATAGTCAGCACCTAGCTGAGCTTCTGAGTGAAGCTATTTAGCTGTCTAGAAGCCAATCAGTATAGACTTCAGGAGACCTTTAATCATAAAGATATCAACAAAAAGGCTTCGTGAATAATAAAAAAAAAAAACTCACCACTAATGGAACCACTAAGAGAGCACAATAATATTCCTGGAAACAACTCCAAAAATGGAGATTTACAAATAATTTAACAGAGAAATAAAAATAATGACTTGGCAATTTGTATCTCCTTGATGACCTTATGTTGTCTTATTGCTCTAGCTAGAACTTTAAGTACCACATTGAATAGATATGGGGAGAGTGGGCAGCTTTGTCTTGTCCCTGATTTTAATGGGATTGCTTCAAGTATTTCTCCATTTAATTTGATATTGGCTATTGGTTTACTGTATATTGCTTTTATTATGTTTAGGTATAAGTCTTGAATTCCTGATTTCTCCAATACTTTTAACATGTAGGGGTGTTGTATTTTGTCAAGTGCTTTTTCAGCATCTAATGAAATGATCATGTGATTCGTTGAGTTTTTTTTTATATAGTGGATTATGTTAATGGATTTTCATATATTAAACCAACCTTGCATCCTCTCAATGAAGCCTACTTGATCATGGTAAATGATGGTTTTGATATGTTCTTGGATTTGGTTTGTGAGAATTTTATTGAGTATTTTTCATTGATATTCATAAGGGAAATTAGTCTGAAGTGTTTTTGTTGGGACATTGTGTAGTTTAGGTATCAGAGTAATTGTTGCTTTGTAGAATGAATTTGGTAGTGTTCCTTCTGGTTCTATTTTATGGAATAGTTTGAGGAATGCTGGTATTAGCTCTATTTGCAGAAGATATGACCGCATGCAGAGGCAACCCCAAAAATTCTAACAGAGAACTTCTACAGCTGATAAAGAACTTCAACAAAGTGACTGGATATAAAAGTAACTCAAGCAAATCAGTAACTTTCCTTTAAACAAATAATAAATGGTCTGAGAAAGAAATTAGGGACACAACACCCTTTTAGAGCTGAAGAGTATAATACATAAAGTGAAAAGTGCATATGAAAACAATAAGTTGATTCAGTGGAGTAAAAGGAAGACTCAGCAGACTCATAGTAAGGTCATTTGGGAAAAATAAGAATAAAGAAAGTCTACAGAATTTATGATAAACCATCAAAACCATTCATACTATGGGGCTCTTGAAAAAGAAAAATAATGTGGAGGAAAGTTTATTTAAAGAAATAAAGGCTAAAAATTTCCCAATCTGGTGAAAAAGATGGGCATTCAGGTGTATGAAACAGAGATCTTCAACAAGTTGAAACCAAAGATTTCAAAGATAAATATATTATTATTAGGCTTTGGATGTAACTAAGTGGTAGCATGAGTGCCTATCATATGTGAGGTATTTAATTAAATCAACAATCCCCCCCCCAAAAAAAAACAAATAAAAGCTACCAAAAATATCAAAGAAAAAATGCTGAAAACACCAAGAGATGATTATAAAGTACAAGTAAACTCCATAGGTCTCTTCATGGATTTCTACACAGAGCTATCTGAAAGCTCCAGTCCCAAGCACTCTAACAAATCCAGGATCACAGGTGAGGAGGACACAACATCTGTCCCAACACCGGGAGTAACTAGGACCAGCAGGACCCAGGCACTCAGGAACTTTGGCAGCCCAGTGGCTTGAGTTGCTTCCAATCTGTCTGGGCTGGCCTGTGCCCTGCTTAGACCTTGGGCACAAGCTCTGCAGCCAGTCCCACAACACCCAGAGGAAGCTCCACTCTCAGGTGTTCTAACAAACCCAGGATCACAGGATCACAGGATCCCAGAATCACAGGATCACAGAAACAGCTTGACTCTGAGGAGTTCTAACACAACCAGGATCACAGGAAGGACAGGCTCCAGTCAGATTTAGCAAGGGCAGGTAGCACTAGAGATAACCAGATGGTGTGGGGCAAGCATAAGAACATAAGCAACAGAAACCAAGGTTACTTGGCATCATCAGAACTCAATATTCCCACCATAGCAAGACCTGGACACACCATCATACCGGAAAAGCAAGATTCAAATATAAAATCACTTCTCATGATGATGATGATACAGGACTTTAAGAAAGACATAAATAGCACCCTCAAAGAAATGCAGAACACAAGTAAACAGCTAGAAGCCCTTCAAGAGGAAACACAAAAATCCCTTAAAGAACTATAGGAAAACACAATTAATCAGGTGAAGGTAATGAGCAAAACCATCCAGAATCTAAAAATGTAAATAGAAACAATAAAGAAATCAGAAAGAGAGACAACCCTGGAGGTACAAAACCTAGGAAAGAAATCAGGAGTCGAACATGCAAGCATCACCAACAGAATACAAGAGATAGAAGAGAGAATCTCAGGGGCAGAAGACACCATAG
>NW_022196914.1:64779268-64809846 GCF_008632895.1 Mastomys coucha | reverse complement strand
AGGAATTAGAAAATTGTTGATTGTCATCCAATGGTCTCTCTAATTTGGTAATTGGAGAAATAGGTCCAGTATTGTACAACCCATATACACTTTCAGCTTGTTCGTTTGTGACAGTGTCTTCCTGTGTACAACATAATGATCTTGAAATCTTGCTTCTCCTATCTCAGCCTCTCTATTAGTAGTATTGTTTATTTCATGTTTTTACACTATACTATGTCTTTCAGAACAGCTTAGATATTTCAAAAGTATTTATATACCCAAAAGAAATGTAGACAATTAAATTGGGAGGGGGTTTGTAAGAGAACAACAAAGAGTGAGACTGAAAGCTTTGTTTGACATTTGTAACTCTTGTATCAAGTTTGAGGAAGGGGACTTTATATGTTACTCTTTCTCTGAGATGAATGCTTTCCAAATTATCACAGTCAATGAACCAGATTCTTACCCTCACCTAATGTCAGTGCCACCCTCCAAGCAGAACCATTGTTCATTGAAACAGTTGGTGAATGACTTTATGGATAGACCATCTTAATACACACACTATTTCTCAAATGAATGTAACCTGTTCTCTGTGGGCTGAGAATAAAGTCATTCATTTAAGTCAAATAGCTTTGACCATAGCAGGAAGTCTATATCCAAAAATTGTGCCCACAATTCATTCCTTGGCGCAGCAGAACTGTCAACTCTCAGCTTATCTACTATGGAGGTAAAATCATTTGGTGATGTGAGGGTCATTGAAGTACAGCCTTATTACAATGAAATCCAATGTCTAAAAATTGTTCTTATTTTGGGCTTGTACCACAGTAAGAGCCAATATTTTAAGCTCTACTAAATACAAAACAAATAAACAAAGACTTTATATATTCATGTTTATTTAATAAAATCCTAGTAGTGATGTATTATTTTGAAATTTACAGTTAATATGTTTGGAGTTATTTAAAATTTATATTGAGAAAAATGTATGTATTTTCAGTATTGCTGTGGACAAGCATCTACACAAGACTGTTAAATTGATTGTTATTTTATATCAAACAACTTTTATAGTACTTACTTTTATTGTTATAATATTTTATGAATTATAAAAAATAAAAAAGAACATGATTACAGAGCCCTAAAAACTGACAAAAATCCTGTTAGAAACAATAGAAAAAAAAAAACAGAAAAAATTCTCAGAATTCTTTCAGAATCACAAAAGACATTGAATAGCCACAAAAATCTTGAGCAAAATTTATGCTGTCTACAACTAATGTAGGCAAGGAGGAAGGAGCAGAGACTGAGAGAATGGCCAACAAATAACCTGCCCAACTTGAGACCCATCCAATGGGTAAACATCAATCCCTAGCACTATTGAAATGATACTCTGTTATGTTTACAGACAGAAGCATGTTGTCCTCTGAGAGGCTCTACCCAGCAGCTGACCCAGACAGATAGAGACAACCACAGCTAAACAGTGAATGGAGCTTGGAGACCCTTACGGAAGAATAGGAAGAGGGATTGTGGCCCCCGAGAGGGGATAGGAACTCCACAGTAAGACCAACAGTGCCAACTAATCTGGACCGTTGGGGTTCTCAGAGTCTGAACCACCAACCAAATACCATACACAGGCTGGATCTAGGCCCCCCTGCTCATATGTAGCAGATGTGGAGCTTGACCACCATTGGATCCTAACAACTGGAAGAGAGCTATCCTAAAAGCTGTTGCTTGTCCGTGGGATATGTTCAAGCTATGTTGCCTTGTCTGGCCTCAGTGGGAGAGGAATCACCTAATCTCGCAGAGACTTGAAGTTTCAGGGTTGGGGAGATACCCATGGTGCCCCACTGGCTCAGAGGAGAAGGGGATAGGGGAAGAATTGTGGGAGGGGATGACTGGGAGGGGGCAGTTGAGCAAGATGTAAAGTAAATAAGTTAAAAACTAAAATTAAAAATATGAAAAGGAATAAAGCTGGAAGAATCACACTTGGTGATTTCACATTCTACTTCAGAATTCTAGAAATCAGAGTAGTGTGATGATGTCGAACACAGGCAGTGTAACAATGAAAAATAACAGAGATTTGTGAAATAAACCCATACATACTAAGCAACTGATCCTCAACAAATTTACCAAGGATATATAAAGATAATATTAAATAGGTTGTGTAAATAAAACCAGAAGTTCACATGGAAACGAATGAAATCATAGTCTTATCAGACACCACATACTAAATTGTCCAAAATGAATTAAAACTTACACATAAGAGCCAAAGCTATGAAGCAGTCAGAAGAGAACTGGGATATCATCTCATGACATTGGTTTTGCAGTGGATTTTTGGAAATTACACCTATAGCATAGGCAATAGATGCCAAAGCAAACAATTGGGGCTGTATAAAATTAAAACACTTTAAAAAACCCAGAAAGTAATTCTTCGAATGAAAAGTTAATCTGTGGAATGCTAAAACATATTTGTAAGGCATATGTGCAGTAAGGGTCAATACCCCAAATATATAAAGAACAAGAAAAATTTAGTAAAAACAAGAAACAACCCACCTGAGAAATAGCCAATTGTATCAAATAGACATTTTCCTCAAGAAGCGTTGCATATAGCCCATAGGTACTTGGGAAAGTGTGTCTTCCCTCCACCCACTAAGCACTAGAGAAGTGCTAGGCAAAACCACAGTGAGATATTACCTCACAACTACTTGGAAACCCATTGGTTAAAAGGCACATTATGAGAAGGTGCAAGAATTTTGAGAAAAGGGATTCCTTATACACCATTGCCAAGCATATAAGATGGTACAACCACAATGGAAGGGATTCCTTATATACCATTGCCAGGCATATAAGATGGTACAACTACAACGGAAGGGATTCCTTATATACCATTGCCAGGCATATAAGATGGTACAACCACAATGGAAAGCAGAGGTTCTTTAAAAAAATGAAAGACAACCTATATTATGTCCTAACAATTGACTCCTGAGTAAATCTCCAAAGAAAATAAAATCACTATCTCAACATTCTCATGTTTACTGCTGTATTATTTCCCAATAGCCATAATATAAAGACAAGTTGATAAATAGATACAGAAATGGTGAGATAGACAAACTGACACAATATGTACTCAGACACAAGCATACTACATGCATACATACAAGTCAGCCTTCCTAAATAAATAATTCCTAACTTTTGAGACAAATTGAAGAATTTAACAAAACATTAAGATAAGCAAAATAGGCTACATAGAGAAAGACAAATCTTGTCTGATCTCTCAAAAGTAGAATCTAAAAAGGTCAACCTTGGAAAAGCAGAAGGGAGAGAGGTAGGTATCAAAGACTATGATGGAAGAAATAGGGAGATTTTTGTCAAAGGGTAAAAACTTATAGCATTAAGAGAAATTCTGGAAATACTGTAGTTAGTAGTAATGTATGTATACTTGAAATTTGTCCCATACATATAAAATCTACATAGGGTCTTAGGCATTCTCATTACACATAAAAAGGAAGACTATGTGAACTGGTTTTATGTTAGTACACTTATAATTATTTCACACTGAATTCATGCATAAAAACATCATATTGGCCTACAACAATCCATTAATTATTACTCAATCAATCTAATGGAAAAGGATGCCTAATTATTTATTAAAGAAAGAAGTGAAGAACCAGAGTGATGACACAATGAGTAAGTATTTCTTTCCTGGTTATCTGAGTGTGACCCCTGGAACTCCCAGTAGAACAGAACTGACTCCCAAAAAGTTGTTGAACTGACTTCCACAGAAGAGCTAGTGCATGCACATAACAATACTTTCACATACATATATATACACACATACTAAAAACAAATAACATTTTAAAAGAGAGAACTAGAGGTGACTCCTTTACCTAATTGGTAATTTATCAACCAATTAGTCTAAGTTATATCTCAGTACAAATTAAGAGCTAACACACTATCCAACAATTACATAAACAGCAGTTATTAAATCTGAGTAATTTCAGACATTCTAATACAAATATCTTGAATGTATACAAGGAAATATATCAAGCATTTGTAAAATAAAGCCTAGAGAGGAAGCAGAGCCTTATAATAAGCATGGGTTTAACATACTTCTTTTCAGTAGTTAGTAGAACTAGAGCAGAAAGGAATTCAAAAGAATATAAAAGATAAATGCCACTCTCAAGCAGTCTGCTCTTACAGATATGTGCAAAAATACTGTAACCAATAGCTGTAGAAAATACATCAGGTTTACATACACACAAGAATTCAAGGTATGAGCTCATCCTAATGTAAACAAGGATCTTACTTATATCTTAAAGACGTCCTAAATGTGGAGGCAGAGGAATGATAGCTGTCATCATGAAGAATGCATCAAAGAATAAAGCTCACCAGTAACAAAGATGCAGACATGAAGCTGGGAAGAGATTCAAAACTATCAAGTCACAAGTTAAATAAGAAGAGAAATAAGAATATGCCATGTGAACACAAAGTACTTGACTAAATGACTGAATCAAGTTCCTATTCATCAATAATGACCATGAATGAATATGATCTAATATTGCTAGTCAAAAGACTTGATGTAGTTGAGTGGATTTAAAAAAAAATGCTCCTAACAAGAAACTCAATGCACTAGAAATGATACATACAGGTGTACATAAAAAGCTAAAAAGAGACATTTCATATAAACAGACACACACATAAAGAGGAATACATTTAAATTATATGATGTAGGCCTGTAGGCTACAAAGCAAGACCTTGTTGCAAACCCAAAACCAAACCAAAACCAAAACCAATAATAAACTAACAAGGTGGGCATGGTACTTGAGAATCATAAGTTTAAGGTCAGCTTGGCTTACATAGCAAGACCCATTTCAAACAAAACAAAACAAATGGCCAAATAACCTTATTTTAAAATGGTCAAAAGACTAGATATCTCTCACCTTTCACAGAGACTCTATCCCATCTCAGTTGGAGCAGACATCTTTAAGAAGGTAGAAAATAAAAAATACTTGCTGTGGAGATAGGAGCTCTTAGGCATGATGGTTATGGATGTAAATTACTATAGCCATTATGAAAAACAAAATGAGAGTGCCTCAAACCATAAGAAATAGAATAGTGATAGGAAAGCAATGATATTAATATTGTGTATCAAAGATACATCTGCATGCACATTTATTGCAGCACTAATTTCCATTTCCAACATATAAAATCAATCAAGATGCCTGCCATTAGATGAATCGAGTTTCTACTGTGATATATAAACAATATGGATATTATTTAGCCATGTGTGGCAACACTGATGAAACTCAAGTACATTATATTGGGTCAAATAAGCCAGGTGGACAAAGACAAAGGCCACGTGTTCTTATTGATCTGTCAAAGAGAAAAAGGTGATCACACTGAATGAACAACAATGGTCACCATAAGATAGGAAGTAAATGAGCAAGGGAAATGGTGAAAACATAACTTTGGATGCCAAAATATAGCTAAATAGGAGGAATTAGTTTTCATATTCTATGTAGCATAGTAAAACAACTATTGGATTACAATTTGTTATATACCTCAAAATAATGAGAGAAGAGTTATTCTAACACATAAACAGTAGTGTGTGTTGCCAGTTACCCTGATATTATCATTATATTCCTCAAATGACCTTATTGTACCACATAAGCATAGACATTAATTAAAAATGAATGAATAAAATTAAAAATTGCTTTAAAAGGAAAAACAATTTGGGAGAAGAGATATAAAAGAAAACACAAATGGCGAAGTACATGAAAAAGAATGCTTAACAGAATGAGCTAGAAGTGCAAACTAACTTTCTATGCAAACCTCAAGTACTGATTAGGATGCTGGAGGAAATAGAATTTACAGATGTTGTTGGTGGGAATGTAATATGAATATTCAGTTTTAACAAACATCTGGCAATTTGTTTGAAAATTCAAATCTCACCTGTGTTATTGCATCGTATTTCATTCTGGTTCATCCCTCAAGAAAAAGTGAAATGTTCATAAAGACCGAACAGACCATTCACGTCAGCTTGCTCATGCATGACAAGTGAAAACTAAAACAACCCAGGCATCCACACACAGAAGAAGGCAAAATAAAGTGATAACTACAGAATCCCACTCAGCAATAAAAAGACTGAACTACTACATATCACAATACGGATGAATATTTTAAAAAAGCACAGGCTAGAAGTAAGCCCTGCAGAAAGAATAATGGGCATCATTCAACTATATGAAGTTCTTGAGCAGGCATAATTAAACTATATAAGAAAAATGAGCAATGCATGCCTCTTAGAATGGACAGTTGACTACTGACTGTGAAGAACTATGAAGAATGTTTTGGAAATAAACATTTATGTTCTCTCCAAACTTCTATGTTCAAATTCTAAGCCCAATATGATTGTACTTGAAGGGGGAGCCCTTGGGAAGTAATTGGACCATGAGAATTGAGCCCTTATGAACAGGATGAGTGTTCAGAAGTTTTTCCCCTCTTGTGTCATGTAAAGTACAATGAGAAGATGGTAGTCTGAAACTCAGAAAAGAGTCCTCCTCAGGACTCACCCCTGCAGGCATCCTGATCTTGGATTCCAGCCGACAAAGCTGAAGCAGTAAGTTTCTGTTGCTTTAGACCCTTAGTCTATGAACACCAGTTACAGATCTGAACCAGTAAAGACTAGAGTAATTATGGAGGTAATGGTGGCATTCTGTATCTCACTCAGGATTCCTGTGTATATGCAGTTGGTAAAATTCAGAGAAAACACAGGTAAGATATTGTCCATATTCTCATGGCAAAAGAAAAAGCTGAGAGAAAAACTAAATGATGGCCAATGACACACATGCTAAAGCATTCAGAAGAAAATAGCTACAGGTTAGTTCAAAATGCATCAAAATCAGGATGACTAGTAAATACCTAGATAGATGAATCTGCATCCATATAATAAACTGATAAATAGTAAAATATTGGCAGTGAGTACATAAGTGTTATGGCCTAAACCTTTTAAATAGTCTGTTCTTACATAATTTTAGAGATGGATTTTATAAAATAGTGTTTTTTAATAGTACATTAAACATTTCCACTCAACAAAATTTAGTTTATGTTTTAAAAGTAAAAACCTCATCTGCTTAATGACAAATATTAGTCTTTGATGTATTTCCAAAATAAGCACCAAAAATGTTTTCAGACAATGAAAAACATTTAATCTAGCCAGGCATGGTGGCACATAATCACAAGCCCATCACTCAGGAAAGTTAGTCGGTAGGAGAGTGAGTTTCAAGCAAGCCTGAGCTACATAAAAAAATCTGTCTCAAAAATAAAACAAGAACCTCACCTAATACAAAAATTAAAATGGGGCCAGCAAGTAAGCTTAGCAGACAAAGATGCTTGCCTCCAAGCCTGATGACCTAAGTTCAATCCACAGACCCAATAAGGTTGAAGGAGTAATCTGACCCTTGTAAATTGTTCATATAAGAGTCTTGTGCTCATGTGTGCACACACAATAACATTTAAAAAAAAAGCAGTTGGAATTGGTTGAGCTGAATTATGCTGGCATATTTTGTTTTAGGGGATAACTGTAAATATTTGATGATTATAATTTAACCCAGGAAAGTCTTAAACAGAGCTCATATTTTATGAGTTTTATGCAGATACTTATTTTCTAGGATTTTTAACCTGTTAAAGAGAATTGTCTTTTAAAATATAATTTCTAATAATTTGTAAATTGTTACATATATACTATCATAAGAAAGTCAAAATATGAGATCTATAAAATAATATAAGCATTTTTTTCCTTGACTAGCAAATACTAATTCTAACTAGCATGTCCATGAAGGTCTGAGTGTGTATACATGCTCTCATGTTTGCAAAGTGCTCTGCTGGATCATACATTACCTCCAGTATAGGGTTTCCAGTTATAATGCTTTCCCCGGAAAGGCATACTGTCAAAGTCTGCACACTGTTTTTCTCGAAAATCTCGGGAACCCAAAGGGCATGGCTAAAATAAAATAAAATCATAAATGGTACCATTGTTGTAAAATACCAAAACCAAGGGACAGTGTCCCTGAAATTTGTACTTTCTAACTGTTACCCTATCACTTCTGGGTGTCTTTCTGACTGACTATCACCCTATCAGCTCTGGGTGTCTTTCTGACTGACTGTCACCCTATCGCCTCTGAGTTTCTTTCTGACTTTTGTTTTACCACTTTACAATAAGGATTCACACTGAGATATCCGAATTATAAGCTAAAAGTTGTAGACAAGAAGAAATGACTACAGTGCTAGACAGTTGCCATGGAACTTCACACGTGTCTTTACACAGCCATCTTATCACCTTACAAAGACACACAGAACCCAGACAAGAGAGTAAAACACAGAATCTCTTGGCAACAGTCTTTGAAGTCCAGGTGCCAGAGTGGCTTGTAGGTAAGCACTGAGATACAGAGTATTAAGACAACTTTCAGCTTGTAAATTGTGATTTGTACCCTGATCACTACAAATGCTTCCTAGAGAAAACCATAAGTTGACCTGGGAAAAATACTAGGATTCAACTATAAGCACCTTCAAATTAAAGAGGTTCGGACTTACTAAAATGTAAATTTCATCTTTTAACCTCACAGAAAATGAAATGTTAAATTGGTACCAAATGTGTACATATTTTTAAGGTGTATAGAAAATGGTAAGGAAACAACAGGTTATAAAAGTCTGGAATGCTTCTTCTACCTGAAAATTTTAAAGAGAAAAATCTTGCCAATGTAACTAGGTCTAAATTATAAATTCCACAGTCACCCTTTACTCAAGTCTATTGTTGATATAACCCCATAAAGATTCAAAGTATATTTCATGGAATGTTTTAGCAGTAGAACAATTTGATTCATCTTTTAGAATTCTATGGTATTAAAAAAAAAAAAACTAAATTTTTGAAACACCAAGAAAACTTTCCCCTTAAATACAGAACAAAATATTTCATGAAAGAGCAAACGAGAGGAGGGTAGCATTGGAAATACAATCTGGACACACCATTCATGCTGGATAAGAACTGTGAGGTGCTGAAAACACATTCCCAGCCCTGGAAAGTCTTAGCTCAGAATAAATGACAAGGGAGTTACAAGCATCCTCATAGATAATCTTGAGGACCTTCTTAGAACTTTCCTTGGACATCTACCTTTGCTTTGTAGTATCCAAGATCAGTAAATGATAGTAGATAGTTGCTAATTAGTCATAAACAGTAAATAATAAACATAAATATATGACAATAATAGATCATGGTATACAAATATTTACATAGCTATCATTATGTATATAGATTATAGCTCAAAACTTTTAGCACACTAAGTCCAAAGCCTCAGATTTAGAAATAGTGGCATAGGTTTAGGTTATGTTAGAGCTTTAAATCTTAAAATATACTTAGTGTAGTGAAATACTATACCATCAATTCCACACTTAAGGCCTTTTTCATATTCTTACTCTTTTGCCTACTTTTAACAAAGATGAAAAAGTAGCTATTATGAACTGTGCTCATGTGTGCCATGCTATGCTTGCAAGGCCCTCCTTTCATAGTCTGGCTAATATTTGAATTTTGGAATATTCACATTTGCCATGTCATTGTTACCTATAAGGTTCCATGGTCAAGAACCCATACATTCAAACAAAATGTGCAGAAACCCTCCCAATGTTTTAAATGACTATGGTTTTTGTGGAGGCATATTCGTAGTTGGTTATAGATATCAAAAATGGCTGGGCATAATAAGGAATGTCTGTTGTTCAAGTTATTTTTCAACATTTTAAAGACTATTTTTATTTTTAATTGTGTTTATGTATTTAAGGGGACAAGAGAATATACACATGCATGCCAGAGTGAATGACAGATCCCCTGGAGCTAGAGTTACAGGTGATGTAATTCACCTAACATGGCTTCTGGGAATTGTATTTGTGTCCTCCCAAAGAACAATACATGCTTTTAACCATTGGACCATCTTACTGGTCCCTTTCTAAGCTATTTTCAAACATTTTTATGAGAACTAAAGTTGTCTGTCAGTGGTTTTACCAAGCACAAAATCTGCTTTTAAAGCAAATACTAATTTTAAAAATATATATAATTTAAACTGTAGATGCAAGTTTTCACATAAAAATCAACCACTTGAAAGCTTATTCAAGTACAGTTTTAAATCTTGTTGAAAAGACAAGATTGAAGTGAAAAGAGTGCAGAACTGTTTCAAAATATGTAAGTGGCAAACAACAGCATCTTAACTTGTCTGCCGGTGCTGCTGGGGTGGGAGGCAAATGTGCCATTTGATAAGTTAGGGAAATACTGACTTTGAAAGAAAACTTTGAGCATGTCCCAAAGTATTGTAATTGAGATACTTAAGAAAGATAAAGGAAATGGGGGAGATTATTAGGGCTGTGTTGTGGATATTAAGAGGAGAGACAAGTAAAGCTATGCAGGCAGGAAGGAAGAGATTATGTATTCTGAATGGTGGGAAAGGCCAACCTATACCAAAGAGAGGAACCATACAGAAAGACAAAAAGAAACAACAGTTCTTATACAAGGATCAGCACAGACAAAGCCTTGAGGTAACACATTAAGGCATTCACTGAATGCAAAATTAGAAATGCTGTTTTCTAATACTTTCTAAGACATGGTCAGTAAAAGATAATGCCATTTAATGAAGCACCTGGATGACATTACATGAAGTTTCTAACTTATTCCTTTTTTTCTCAGTGCCTTTCCTAAGGTCAAATACAATGAAATTAAACCATAGTTATAAAACATTATTTAACTAGTCCTAAGTACTCTATGACAGACTTCAGAGATCTTTAGGTGTGTTGGCTACTTATTCTCTTATAGCATTCTCATAAAGTAATTATAATCATTAAATAATATTTTATAATAAAATGAACTGGGAGTACAGAAAGGTTGATTCATAAAATAAATTTCAGAGTGTAAAGATATCTCCTTCATCTGAATGGGAGCATCCTGCTTCATTCCAAGTGGTGTAATAATAGTATAAGGCTTAATATGTCAGTAAATGGTCATATCAGTGCTCCAATACAAATGTTTTCCAGAGAGAAAGGAAGGGAGAGAGGGAGGGGGAGAGAGAGGGAGGGGGAGAGAAGGGTAAAGAGAGAGGGGGGAGAGAGGGAGGGTAAAGAGAGAGGGGGGAGAGAGAGAGGGTAAAGAGAGAGAGAGGGAGAGAGGGAGAGGGAGAGGGAGAGGGAGAGGGAGGGTCAAATTTGATCGAGGCAGTACAACTTGGCACTCCTGTCTTCAGCATTAATATGATAGACATGCTTGGTGGGTAATATTCAAACTTCATTATTAGTTTTTGAGCCAACACAGAATCATATCTTTCAAGTGTGAGAGGTGATATAATGCAGTTTGAACAAGATGCTTTGACTTTATGTATAATTATCCCCAAAGTAGTCACCAAATTTGCAGAAACATTTACAGATGAATAAACATTTTTCAGAGAGCTACAATTGTTAGCAACTTCCTTACTTTCTGTCAAAGCTTGGCTTCCTACAACCAAGTGATTTTTATTCTTTCTTCTGAATCTATACTGAACAAACATTCCTGGACAGAAAGATACCAGGGGCATCTTATTTAGCCAGTAGTCTCCTTAAAACAAGGCACAAAGAAGTGGACTAAATTCACTTAAGTATTTATGAGTTGCTCAATATGTGTCAGGTATAATCTAGGCTTTGGGATTACAGAGAAAAAACAAAACCTCAAATCTCCACTTTCATGAAACATATCCTAGTTTGGTATGAGAAGAATGATGAAGCAGAGGACAAAGGCCAGAGTAGTGAGGTGGGAGGTAAGTTGTTTGAAGCTCTGAAAAAAATTTAAATGAAACTGAGAGAAATGCAATAATAAAGCTCCCAGGCAGAACTGTGCTGATATATTCACAGAAGACTCTAGAGTGTGTGTGGTTTAGGAGGATCTGGATGGAACGGTTTGCATATCTTGGTTTCGAGAATAAATGCTCTGTTCTGATTTCAATGTTCTCACAAGGGAATGCTCTGAATATGTGATGATTAACTATACACTAAGCAGGAATCATGTTTGCTGTTTGGAAAGTGATCAAAGGAAAGTAGTATTTGAAAGAAAAATTTTGTAAAATCTATCTTTGCTTAATTAAGAAAAATGGAGGGTTTAACATACAGTGTGCTTTTTAAATGACTTAATGATGGCAATGCCAACACTATCCTCAAGCCAGTATAGAAAACAAAGTAACCAAATATGCTCTCCCAAAACCAACAAGTAGAGTCCTATGACTCCAAGAGCAATTCCAGAAGCCTCAGTTTCCAGGATTTGTAAGTATTTCCAAATTAAACCACAAAATAATCCAATACCCTCGTTTATTACCATTTTCCCAGGTAGGCAGACATTAACACATTCTATAAACTATATTGTACTTTCAACTATTCAGATAGATAAGCATTTAATTTTGCTTAAACTTAACATTTTATTGGTAGATCATTCTAGAAAGAAGGTTAATCCACTAAGGAGGAAAAACTGTTACAGAGAGAAGCTTCACGTCTGCTGGCAAACTTGAAAGTGGTATTTCTATTACAAGATTCTCAGCCTGGTTTTGTCTGAAAGAACAGGATAACCTTGGAAAATTACAATTTTTTTATGTCTTTCTTGCATTTGTAAAATACACTTGTATATCTTATATTGAAAACCACATCCCAAGTATATGTCTTAGTGGACATTGAGTGTGGAATGGGCTGAAAGTGAAACCCTTTATTTTCCTCTTTCCTCTTCAGACCATGAAGGAAACTGGCAGACTGGATGGCATAGACTTCCCCATCACCAGAGAGTGTCAGGAAAGCTGTTCCATTTTCCTGTGCTACTTCTTTCCCACATTTTGCATTTTCTTCCTTCCTATATGTATGCTAAATGCACACATGCTTCACTCTTACTACACTTGACCAGTTTCAACACTCTCAGAGACTTCTTTCTTCAGGAGAGCAATATAATCTTAGCAGGTTGTATCCTGTTTTAGCTGAAGGCATTTGAAACTGAAATGCTATTCTACTTAGTCATGCATTTGGCAAGTTGATGTGAAACATGGACGCATTTGGTTACATCTTTGTCTAAAGTTAATGTAAAACATGGACGCATTCGGTTGCATCTTTGTCTATATTACATAAAGAT
Source organism: Mastomys coucha (assembly GCF_008632895.1). Classification (NCBI taxonomy): domain Eukaryota; kingdom Metazoa; phylum Chordata; class Mammalia; order Rodentia; family Muridae; genus Mastomys; species Mastomys coucha. The sequence continues at coordinate 64,796,714 of NW_022196914.1, read as the reverse complement.
ACAATATGGGCTAATAGAGGTCTAGCTTCTGGACTTCTCATCACAAATCCAGACAAGATCCCTAACTCCCCAGCCTATCACATTGTATCTACCAATTGAATTAAAGTGATCTACCCGTGCACATTCCCAAAATTAATTAATTACTGTAGTGGTCAACACATACAGTGAATGTGGTGATTTGAATGAGAGTGGCCACCATAGGTTTATTTATATATTTATATATTGTTTCTCAATTAGTGGACCTGTTTGAAGAGGATTAGGAGGCATGGCCTTTGTTGGGTCTCTCTCTCTCTCTGTCTGTCTGTTTGTGTGTCCGTCTGTCTCTCCTTTTGTAGATAAGGGTGTAAGCTCTTAGTTACTGCTCCACAACCATCTGCCTGCCTTTTAGCATATTCATTACCATTATGTTCATGATCCCTAACCCTCTGCACCCCTGAGCCCCAGATTAAACATTTTATTTTATAAGTTGCTTTGGTCATACTGTTTTGTTGCAGCAAATAGAAAGTAAGACATTTGGTCTAACTCAATTCTCATTTTAATTTTTAAATTGCATCTCTCTCTCTCTCCTCTCCCCCTTCCCTCTGTGTGTATGTGTGTTTGTGTGTGTATGTGTGTGTGTGTGTGTATGTGCGTGCGCACACATGCACGCGCCTCACAAGTGGAAGGTAGAGAACAATTTGCAGGAGTCTGTTCTTCTATGTGAGTACTGAAGAGTTTGATACCACAACCCTATAAGCAAGCTTTTCAAATTAAAATTATTTCTACAGTATATATCCTGAATTTCAAATACCTATTTGTAGCAGAAAATTTCCCCAAAGATAATAAAATGTTTATTATGTTTTATGATACTTAAGCTTCTTGTAAGAACAAAATACATCAAGTTCTATTCTGTATTTAAAAGTTAATCCCTAATTCTAAAAACACCTGCAATTCAGATTAACCTAGAAGACATACAGATATTGCTCACTCAGACACACACCTGTATACACATGTATATTGGATATATTTCTAAGAAAAAAATAGTTGGCACATGACTATTTCCTAATTATAATCTGAGACACGGCATAGTACTGATAACCAATGGACCAACTTTATGTTGTCATCACTTAATTCTGCATCTCTGTATCTGGTGAAAAGTTCTGTAGTTTCAGAATGTTCTCAGCTATCTGGTTCTGCTGCAGAATAAGGTTAGACTGGAAGTAAGACAATGTCAAAAGTGACCAAAGGCTTTCAGAGAAGCCTGCTCTGCTACACTCACTCCTAAACCTCCATTTGTTGTAATAGCACAGATAACCAATACGCAACGCTTAACTTTATTAGATCACTTCCACAGTGCTAGTCTACTCTTGAGATTTGGTTTATATATGAAACTACATTAAACCTACAAGTAAAGGTGTAATAATAGCTATATTTGTCTATTTAGTACTAGAAATAGCTTTAAGATACCTTATTTAGTTAAAACCTTTCATTCTTAAGATAAACAAACAAAAAACCCTCAGAAGTTTGGTATAGTTATATCCTATTATTTAAAAGCTGACAGAACTTTGGTGAGGTTAGATAGCTTGCCAGTGTCACACAGAAGTAGAGTTGGTGTCAGGATTCAGACTCAAGTCAATTTTATTCCCAAGTGAACACTTTTTTTTTAAACCACAATTCTAGCTCCAAATATATGCTATAATTTTCCTGTCTACACAACCAAGACAACAATACTATTTAAGATTTTGGCAAAGAACTGAGAAAAAGAAACTGAATATGAACATATAAAACTGATGGAGACCACACCCAATTACGTTACACAATTTATACTTGAATTAAGACAGATTACAAAAGACCTAAAAAGCCCTTTACAACAGACCATTATTGCACATTGAGTATACAAGAGGCAAGAAGATAATTAAGAAACTAGAAAATTGTAACTTTCTACTCCAGGAGCTTAGGCATGTTTCCAGTAGTTTTATTGTAGTCTTCTGTAACAATAAGTCACAAATAACAAAGACTAAGAAAACAAAGAAATTCTTTCTAAATATGTAAGCAAATGTTTTATTTAGACCTTATATGAAAGTTGGTTCATCTGTTGTGAAGAGAAGTTTCCTTAATAAGGAAGACTACCTTCTGTGGTAAATATGTACAGTGCAGTTAGCTATTATACGGGGTGAGTAAAGTGGAGGTTGTAAGTTCTCCTCCAAGATCCATGACTTCACTAGCCCTGAGTAGTTAGCTAGATTCCAGTACTAGGCATGGCTTTTTTCTTGTTGAGTCTTAAGTCCATTGAGAGAGCTGTTGGTTATCACCAAAATATGGATGCCACTACTAAAGACCACTACAGAAAATAAAACCAATCAAAATGCATAGTTTTGAAATCTAGTTTCAATGAACACATGTGTAAAATAATTCCCACACCTAAGCTTCAGGGAACATTGTTGAAAGAAAAAGACAGAAGATCAAGGAGTTTCCTGTGTGATAGTTCCTCATATTAAATGTCAGAAGCTACACCCATCAAGCATCACTAACATCACTGCCTAGCCATGAGTTAAACAAGAACAACACACATATCAAAACAGATGAAGGAAAGTCCACAAAGCATCAGCCCTATACAAAGAACTATCAGCAACTAAGGAATGGTGAGAGCAGAAGAAATAGTGAATACTGGTTTTTTAAAGATTTATTTCTTTTATGTATGAAAAGAACACTGTGGCTGTCTTCACAACAGAAGGGGGCATTGGATCCCATTACAGATGGTTGTGAGCCACCATGTGGTTGCTGGGAATTGAACTCAGGACCTCTGGAGTCCTGAGTTAAGTCATTGCTCTTAACCGCTGAGCCATCTTCCCAGCCCAATAGTTAATATTACTATCCAGGAAAAATCATACCAACTGGTTACTAACACCAAATGGTCATCCCTAAAACAATATATATATGTTAACATATATATACACACACACACATATATATATATATATTAACAGGTTATATTTAGGAAGATGTATTCATACATATATATGTATACATATATGCATACATACATATATATGTATACATACATATATACATACATATATATGTATACATATATATACACACACATATATATCAACAATTAATAAAAACCCATAAATTTGAATAAGAGCAAGAATGAATATATTTGGAGGAAAGGAGAAATTATATAATATTATAATGTCAAAGATGAAAGCAACAATTTTAAAAATTGGTTCAATGCCTTAATATATATAATACAATCAAATTTTACTCTTTCTATACATTAAATTGTCCACTAAGGTATTCACATCATTAACTTAAATCATGCTAGTTAAATAGTATAATATATACAAGGAGTTTCACATTATACATAATAGATTTAAGAAAGAGCAGCAAAGAAGCTGTTCAAAAAAACAAATCTATCTGTTTAGTAGTCAATAGCTTTAGATGCCTGTAGATAGGACATTCCAACAACCAAAGCCAATTTTTGAGTAACCTTTAAGCAAACTTCTTGTCAGAGGATTAAACGCAGACAAATATCTTTACTTCTGACAATGGCCTGATGGATAGTCACATCATTGCTTACTTTTAAACATTAATAAACATTGTCAGAGATCAGCTACTTATAGAAATGTTACTTGAGTTAATAAGCCCTTAGTTTTATGCTTTGCATAAAACTATGCTGAGCAAATCTCTTAGAGACAGAGGGGAGGAGGAATAGGATAAGGAACTATGGGAAGGTGGACCAAGAAAGGGGTAACAACTAGACTGTAAAAAAAAAAAATCAAGGTAATAAAAATAAATTTTTTAAAAAGCAAAACTGAGCTGAAAACATATAGTTCAAACAGTTCATTTTTAAAAAATATAAAAATTTCTAAATGAAGAAATGCTAAATATGTTGAAATGAGTTAATATGGACAAGTCAAGGCTATTGAGCTATAGGTCAGGAGGCTAACATAAACGGGCACGCAGAAATCTCCAAGGACTCCTATGATACAGAGCTCTTGTGAAAGGAAAAGGGGTGGTATAGTATAATACTGCTTTCTGTGTATGTTCACCTGTCTTACTAGTTAGTGGTCCAGATTAATGTAATCAAGGTAGGACCTATTTTTGTTCTACAAAAACAAGGCTACAAGAGAACAGATTACACCAATAGTTTATCATCATCACAGCTTGTTTAAATTTATATTAAAAAACCAAAAAAATTAAATATCCCAAGCCAACTAACTACTGGGGAAAGGGGGAGAATTCCTTTGGGTCCAGAAAGAGAAGATGATTGCAGTAATAGGTCAAATACACATTTAAGCACTCAATAAAATCTAGCACCACCCCATTCTACTACTACTTGTATAATTGCTACTTCAATTGCTAACAATGGAAAGCAAAGTGTTCAGAGATGAACATCTGTGCTTTAATCAACGTCTGTTGTTTCCTGATTCTTCTTAACAGTGCTCTGACAGTTTGCTTAACAATCTACTTCTCAGAAAAGGTGACCATAAACCCTACATTGGAGGTAAATCAGAAGTAATATAAGTGAATTATCATATGTCCATTCTATTTGCTAGTGACTGGTTTAAGGATATGCAAACAGCTTCCTGGCAAAAAAATGAATGAATACAATAAATGCAATAAAGTTGATTGAGGGAACAAAGTCCGCTGCAATAATGTTTGCCCTGTCTCTTTTAGACCCAAGGAGCTGAAGGGTTTGTAGCCCCTTAGGACAAACAGCAATATGAACTAACTAATACCCTCAGAGCTCCCAGGGACTAAACCACCAACCAAAGAGTACACATGGTGGGACTCATGGCTCCAGCAGCATATGTGTAGCAGAGGATGATTTAGTTGGTCATCAAGGAGAGGAGAGGCCCTTGGTCCTGTGAAGGTTCTATGTCCCAGTGTAGAGGAACGCCAGGGCCAGGGGGAAGGGGGAGGGAACAGGTTTTTGGGTTTTTTCCGGAGGGGAAACTGAGAAAGGAGATATCATATGACATGTAAATAAAGAAAATATCTAATAAAAAAGGAGAAAGAATCACTATGATAGTTGAATCTCCTTTCTTCTGAGAACACTACCAGGGTGAGAGTCTACTTCTTTTTGTGTTACTCTCACTATAGAAACCAAGAGCCACAGATTCTGTAGTGTTATATCATATGGTATAATATTTAGATGTAACATATGGCAGATATCCTCTCATAGAATTGAAAACATTTCTAGATTACTTATAATGCCTAAAGAAGTCTGTGTGAAGCCCACAGATACAGAAAACAAATTATATTTCTAAAATGAGTCAAGATATTTGCTTTGAAAACCTTATGTATAACATTTACAATTTTTATGATTTTTCTATTGTAGAGGTAAATTCTAGTTGTGTATTGACCAATTGATCGCCACTAGACACATGACTGTTCAAATTTAAATTGAAAACTGTTCTTCAGTTATTCAGCCACATCACACATCAAATGCTCATTAGTTAACAGAGCTAGTGTGAGCAGCTACCAGACTCAACAGTAGATATAGAGATCATTTCTATAACTTGAATCAAGTTCTTTTAGATACTTCTAAATATTAGATATTAGAATATATTCTACAAAATTTTAATATGTATATATTAGATAAATTAAAGCTTGTCCTTGAGCCAAGTTATATTCATGAAGCTTTATTAATTTTAATACATGAAAATAAAGTTTAGTACAGCAATTGAGTTACTTCAAGTTCTGAATCAATAAGGTCAATATTAATGAAGAAACAATTAATTATATATGCATCATGATTCAGTTATACTGTAACTATCTCCTTACAGTTCATTAAAAGTTGAAATAAAAGACAAAAAATAATAAAATAAATTCCAGCATACCAATACTACCTTTTACAATTTGAGCTTCTAATACAGCCCTGAGTACAGGCAACGGGAATAGGAATGGGTTTGACATTTTCCTCATGTTCAGTTGCCTAATATGCATTGATTATATTGAATAATGTATTGAATAATATATTATTGTATATTAACTTCTTCAATTATGTAATAGTAGAAGGTAATGTGAAGTGGGAAATGGGTTTGCGTTTCTTACTCCTCCCGAATAGTACGGTACTTGATAGTATGATCCCTTTTATCCTGTATAAAATCTCTGTTCTTCTGGCATTGGTGAATGCCATTAATCTAAATCAGTTGGGGGCTTAATGAATGAGGGTCATTTTATCACCTGGAGGGGACATTTGAGCATATGAGAATGAGACAGTCTCACCCTATACACCAAGTTCTGATATCCTGAGTGTCTTCAACATTCACAGGAAAGAACCATCATTCTTACAAGCTGGGAAGTTCTTTCAGTTGCTTCATCTCCACTCAACTCTGCGCATATATCCCATCACCACCTTCTGGAATCTGCTCACTTGTTATACCATAAATTCAAATATATTTCTGATCTCAACTCCTACCCAGTTCACTCTATTTTCGTATTATACTAGCCTTATTTTGTTTTGATTTTGGTTTTGGTTTTACTTTTATGGCTTTTTAAAAGTCAGTTTCTAATTTTCTCTCACATAGCCCTCCTTAGACTCCACTTTCATTCCCTGTATAGAGTCTCTGTCTCAGCACTTCAGTAATTAAATTCCCAGTGAGGCCCTCCCTGGTATGCTGTACTCTTGTCTTTTTCCAACCTGTTCATATCTAAAGCTCAATATATATATAGTTCTTTCAGGGGCTTCTAAATGCCTCCAAACAGATACCAGACTATTAGAAAACTGGTTTGCACTTCATTCTGCTTTAATAAAGTTTAATAAAATTCATTTCTATAGAAATGAATCCTTAAATTCCTAATCAGCTGTGTGCCAATTTTACATATGTTTATAACATATGACTTGCATCAACAGATTGTTATTATTCTGTTGTGAATCCTGCATTTAAGTGATTTCTTGGAAATATAGAGTTAGCAGTGCTGAAATTCACTGACCCTTACACACATGGATTTCTGATTAAATAACCTAAAGTTAAAAGCTTTCCCTGCCTGGAAGAAGAGTAAGTTAATTATTCACAGCAAACTTTTGGTTTACTTACATCTGTGTTGCAAGAGCGATAGCGTTTCCTTTCCCCAAGGCAATATTTTCCACCTCCTGAAGGTCTGAAAAACAACATTTGTTTAATATGAGATTATAACATATGTATCCACACATATTGCTTGATAAAAATATCAAAGTTTACTTTAAGAAGATATAAAATGTAGCATTTTATCAATTATTAAAATAATCATGATGATAATTGTTAACAATGAGTATGGTTACTCAACATGAAATTAAGGCAATATATATAAATAATTCATAAGACTTAAGAGTTATGATTTATATTCTTATAAAAAATAATTAAATTAGTATATTTAATTATCATAGTACAGTAGTACTCAGTTCAATGACTTTTAAAAAACATGTTTAAAATGAAAAGTCATTTAAATTGTATTCAATAAAACCTATAATCCTTTCATTTATGTGGGAAGCAAAGAGATAACACTTAATGACTTCCTGGGGATAGATCCAGTCCATACTAAATAATACAAAAATGCATTTTCATTTAATTTCAATATAACATTTAAAACATCAAATTAAAAATAAGATGGCTTTGCATTATATAGTAGTATATTACTTCCAATATCATGAAATATACAATATCAAGTATTTGCTTTCATAAATTAGCCTTTAAAATATTTAGAAGTAGGGAAGAATACATGCCATTATTTGGATGTGCTATTACTGAGTAGAAACCATCTTCCTTTTTGAAAGAGATGCAGATCATTCTCTTATGTATCTGAGTCTTTTACTTTATCATAAGGATTCACATTTTGGGATATTAGTTTATAGCAACATATGCTAAATTTAGACTTGGACTTGTTTAAGAAGGGATCAAGTATCAGTAGATTTGAAGTATATTTTGAAGACCAATGAACTGATCAATTTGAAGCAACTTGGGAGAAACGGACTATGAGGTCAACACAAGACTGTGGTTATGGTGGCAGTCATGGTTAGTTTATGAATTATAAGAGGAATCTCTGTTTAGGGTAATAACTGCTGGAAAGTGGGAAGATGGAATTCAGAGCTATTATAAAGAAAACTATTTCTATGTTAAAAAATAGAAATGAGGCATTTGAAGAAAGCCAAGAGTCCTGGGTTAAAATGAGAACAAATAAAAAAAATTAAACAAGATCATCCTTTATCCAGATGGGGGTGGATAAAGATGTTATAACATCATTCTTCAGAAAAGACTAGTCAGCGAAACGGTCCCCAGCCTCAGTTCTAGACGCAACGGGTCGGGCGGCAGTTGCACCTGAGGAGTCTTAGGCAAAATAGGAAAAAGCAAACTTAAGGAACTGTCCATCAGTCCATTGGTAAGATGGAGAAGAAATAGAGCTGCCAACTAATACTGAAATGCTGGGCTTGCCCCACAGGGACACTGGCTGGAGAGAAGAACAGTGCTGACTGATGGAACAGTCCTGGAGAAAGTAGCTCTGGGAGGGGATCAACAGGAGACTGTGAATGGAAACCACTTTAACATGTGGGCAGGATTGTCTTCACTGGGATTTGTGATGGGAATCAAGGCATTTCAACCCCTGAAGTCCTCTCATTGGTCCTTTTAATAGTAATGTGGCAGTAATAATTTTATGTGACATGTGAAAACCCTTCTTTTTCCGGGGAATAGTGGTAATGTAGCAAAAAGCCAGGCCTGCATTCATCCATAATTCAGGAGTTTCAGAGGAGGAGATCTGATTATTACTAACTTATCTAGACAGACAATGCTTTTCAATGTTAAAGGTTTGGGTTTTTTCTTTTTCTTTTCTTTCTTTTTAAATTCTTTTTTCCCTAATTTTTACTTGCACAATAAGGGGAAAGGAAGAAAAAGAAGTCTGTTTAACAAAGATCCTCCACTTTCCTGGACCCATTGCTTATTCTGAAGACAAGCATTTGCTAGCTAGGGAACTGTTTTTACAGATAACATGGGAAACCACAGCTTTGAGTCATTTCCAACTGTGTCTTTTTGTTGGCTCTGGCTTACTTTAGCTACTTACGCTGGACTGTCACAGTGTCTTAGGGACGAGGAGACGCCTCCTCCACAGGTCCTGCTGCACTCGCCCCACAGTGACCAGGAACCCCAGCCCCCATCTATGCTCTGGGGCCAAGTGCCAAAAGGAACACAGTCTCCCTGATAACACCACTGTAAAATTGCACAGAAAATACAGAATTAGTTTTGAGGCACATAGAGCTATGAAGAGAGAAGTCCATATACGTCATAAAAGTTAGATAATGACCACTTTTAAGCATTAGCATTCTTGAAAGTACAGAATAGGCTTTTAACTGTGTTTAGACAATGGCAGAGGTGCATGTGACTTGCAATCTTTAGCTGGGCAGATTTATAGTCTCCAACATGTACCAGTTTAGAAGCCCTGACTTTGGTGGGTTTTCTTTATTTCTCTTCCAGACTTTTAGTGTTTCTCATTATAGTGTTACCTATAGGCCTCAAAAATCATTTTTAGATATTGTAGTAATTCTTTGACAAATCTTTATATTAAAATGATAACACATTATGGAAAATTCCCCACTAAGGAGATTTTATGATGGTAATTGTTCATTCCTTAAAAAAAGAAAGAAACTGGTTGAGGCTATAATAGTAAAAGAATGCTTTGTGGCATTTCATCCAGGAGCAGGACAGACATAATAAAAGTAATGCCAAGACACTAGAGACTGGGCACAAACACCTTATATGTATTGACTAGCCATGTGTAAGGCCCCTGTATGAACACTCATGCTGGAATTCGGCTCAGCTTTCCTCTGTGCAATAAACCACACATATTGCATCTAAAGAGAGAGCCTGGAGTAATTTATCAGAAATCAGACATCACATAATCAGCTCATAAGTCTAGAATGATAAATCTTATTTGCAGTACATGGGAAAAATAAAAGTTTTCTTTTAATCCAAGCATTTATAGGCTTTTGTTGGTGTAGTTTATAAATTACTAAACATTAACAAATTAAACATGCTATGAAAGTGATATGTTTATACGGATAACAATAGGGAACAGTTATATAGTTAAATAGTGTCAGCAGGATCACACTATTAAGTTCAACGTTAAATAAAATATGGGACACTTCGAAGTTAATCATGTCATCATACTAATTCTATCACCAAGTTTGTTGTTTTTTTACCTCTGAGATACACTGAATATTCTGTCACTTTCAACTTATTGCTGTGATCCTAGACAACAAGCAGTAACAAATGCTGATTCTACCTCCATCTTTCTCTAATGGAATTGATTTCACAGAAAGCATTAAGGTGTGGCTTATGAAAGCATAGCATTACACGTTGTCATTATTTTGCTTAAAAGACTTCCATGTTTTCCCATATCCCTTCTCTCTGGGTTTGCTGATGGAGTACTTCTCTCTAGGTTTGCTGATGGAGTACTTCTCTCTAGGTTTGCTGATGGAGTACTCACGTCTTTCTGTAGCTTCCTCTCCTTTGTATTAAGAGCAGCGGCCACACAGGCTTTCCTTTCTTTCTTTTCCTTTCTTTTCCTTCCCTTTCCACCCCTCCCTTCCACGCCCCTCCCCCTTCCTTTCCTTCCTTGTTCTACACTTGCTCCCTCAGCACATTTTCTCATCCTTCAGGAAGCATTCTCCTAACAATGGACCCCACACATCAGAGGGCTGCATACATGGCTAGGTTCTCTACACTGAGCCATATCCCTAGTCCTTTTTATTAATTAATTAGTCAATCAAGATAGGTTCTCGCCATATAGTCCAGGCTGACCATGGAAACTAACGATTCAGTCTCCTAAAGGCTGGGTGCCATCACACCCAGCTTCCAGTTCTCTACACAGAAATCTTCTGATTACTGACATTTTACTCAGACCATGTATCATTTCGTCAGACAGCTTTTTCCAGGACTCCCCTGATTCAGATGAGCCCCTCAGCGCCCTTTCTTGCCCCAGTGTCTTCCCTTCCATGATGGAGCTGTACTTGTGTCCTCCATTTCAACTCTCTTACCATTTGAAGCCATATCATTATCTTACTGATTTTCTTCTTCACTCCCCTACTTAGAATGCAAAAGTCTTGAGAGTATCACATGGCTTTTATTAATTTGTAAAATTCTGTTCCTCAGGCTAGTCATATTTTAAGGATGTCATAGCAATATATAGCAACACATTAGAAGAAGTGAAGAGCCTTTCCAAGATTGCAGGTACCTGCTGAAGTGAAGACTCCCTCTAGACTATTTGCTATCTAGTATACATACAAAAATCATTGCATGAACTATTATAGTTAAATTATGGAATTTTTTGTGTCACATTTTAGTCACTATATATCAGAAAAATTCTAGAAAAGATTAAGGAAGACAAACTTATATTTGTTTCCTTGTAATTTCAGACTTCCTTGAGAATGCATATGATTTATAGAGAAATGTTTTACTTCTTAAATCTCTCTTAGGATAAAAGAATACTGAGGGCCATAAAAATACTAAAAGACATAATTTACAAAGTATTTAACAATTATTGCTGCTTATATTCACAAAGTATAGGGCAGTGAGAGAGTCACACAAATCATCTTGTTTCCTTTTGAACCTTATTTTTGGGCTAGAGTGGAACTCAGTGGTAGAACAGATGCTTGGTATCCAAAGATCTAAGCATTCGATCCCCAGCATATACATAATTTTTAATTACCTTACAAAAATTGAATTTTCATTGTAATGTTTTCACATATGCAAGGAAATATGCATATATATGTATATATATACACATATATAATTATATTCTGTTCTTACTTGACCCCAGCTTTCCCATGTCCTCTTCCTCCCCACAAATAGTTTATCTTCCTTCTTACATGACATATTTTTCATTATCCTCTCTTGGTTCTCACCCCAAGTTTTACATAAATAAACCCCTCAAAGTAAAAGATAGATATATTAGGTAACTTACAAAATGCTGCTCAATTTTCATCAATTTTGGGAGATTTGGAGACTTAGGTATTTTAGAAACAGGATCTCATGTACAACAGAATAGCCTTGAATTTGCTGTACAGCCAAGGCTTACTCTGACCTTCTGATCCGCCACACCTAGTTTTCTCATTATTACTTAATGTCTACACAATCACAGTATGCCATAAATAGTTTTCTAGAAGGCATTTAATGTATAAATTGTTTTTATAATTATACAACGGGGTAATAAAAACAATGATAACAGAAAGCCAAATAACAAGGAAGGACAGGTAAAATGATCACAGTGTAGTATAAGTATCAGATACCTCATATCCACAAGGCTGGTCTCCAGTTTGATAACTAGTTAACGCACATAACTGGCTCACAAGCTACCAACTTCAACTCGAGGAGGAAGCTTTAAGTTACTGCTCTCAGTTCTCATTCTAGCAATGTTTTAGGCTCAAGAGCAATTTACCTGATTTGATTTCTTTTGTTTCCTTAACTTTAAAATGGCAACTAATGTTTAGATCTTGACTACAATATAGATTAGAGTAAAAAAAAAAAAAAAGAAAACTTTACAAATTAGTTTAATGCAAGTGACATATATTAAAAAAATTTCAAATCTACCAAGCAACTTGTTTGATTTTGATCGTCACCAGGTATATCCCTCTGCATCTTGTTTGATTTTGATCGTCACCGGGTCTATTCCTCTGCATCTTGTTTGACTTTGATCTTCACCGGGTACATTCCTCGGCATCTTGTTTCATGTCTTCCTACTTTGTACCTACCATTTTTGCAGTTATTGCTACTTCTCTCTATTGTTAGTGAATATCTTAATGAAGTATATTATTTTTTTAAAAAAGAAAGCTATCTAACTGAATAATTGGGGCTTTAAAGACACCCATCTGAGACTTCAAATGGATGAAGTAATAGTTGCATTAATCAGGATATTTAAAGATTTCAGTATATATAAATCATGCATAGAATAATTATACCAGGCAAAGCAACTTGAAGTGTATAGACCAATACTCATATAAAAATGAAGATTTTGAGTGTTCTATTGTGTTTCTATTCTTTATCACAAAATTGTCAAACAAATGGTCTATTTTTTATATATAATCCAGCTTCTAATCTTGATTCTCAAAGGTTATGTCCAAACTAGTAATCTTCGATGGCTCTAAATAGTAGTCTTGTTACTATAGGACCCAATTATCTAGGTAAGTCATATATTTCTTCTTCCTTCTGCTAATTTAAGTGTAGTTAGCAAAATTCATAAAGCTGAGGTAAATGAAACTTCATGGTTCCAAAACAAATTTCATATTGTTTCTTCTTAATTTTCACATTTCTTTTAAATTAAATGAATATTCTTAAGCATTACCTAGAAAGCAGTGATCCTTTTAAACATTTTCTTTAAAAGCAGTCCTAATTAGTAAACAACATCACTTATTATTGAATTACTACATTGTTTTACTGTATAATTCTCATTTGTAAATGAGCTTTTGTATTTTGGGCTTATTGACACAATCTTACTCTGTAGCCAGGCAGGACTAGAGTTAACTTTGTAGCTCAGCCTGCTCTGGAATTCATGATAATCTTCCTGCCTCTGACTCCTAAGTGCTGGAATTATAGGTGTGAGCCACAATGCTTGGGAATGGTTTTCTTTTTGCCTAGAACTATTTTAGGGCATAATTATATGATATCTTGTTATAAACAGAACTAGAGCAAATCAGTACATGGAATAGGATAACTCTAGAGAAATCTTCAAATTTTAAAAGAACTAATAGTGGTGATTTAATCTAGAGCAGTTTCAAATCAGAAGAGCAGAGGGCTGGAGCACAGCACTTCTAAAAGCCCAGTGTTCCCACTGAGCAGTTGTGTGGCTGTTTAGAATACATTTCAGCCCAAATTCCCAATCAGAACTTGTAATCCATACACTTCACACTTCTAGGGCATTTGGAAGAACTCTTTTGTCTTTACTCTGTGTGTTTATTTGGTATCCAGTAAAAACATATTACACTCTACCCTAGGTGAACCAAGAATAAGGTTGCAAATGCCCTGCTATATATCCAGTGCTTTAAAAGGCACGTAATAATCTCTTCCTAATCCAGCCCTATGTTTCCATGCAAAGAAATTAGGGATCAATGTCACTTATATGTAAACCCAAATGCTGGCCTATATCTCTAATTGAATCTTATAGAATCATTAAATGAATCTTCTGGCAATAAAACAAATATTTAAAACTTTCTTTGTGGTTATGAACAGGGATTATAAGGATTGGGTTTTGATTATCCTCAATATCCTGTTCAGTAACAATGCCAACACTACTACTGAAGTTCGTACAGTCTAAATCCTTATTTACTATTTCATCAAATACAGTATCCCTAATTCCTACCCAAGGGGCTATAGTTAATGCTATATCCAAGTAAAGTTCTTTGGCTGAAAGTTATATAGATTTATTTGTAGGAGACTGACCCATGGACATGCAGTACCAGCACACCGTCTGGGCTCATCAAATTTCCTCCTTTTAATGCTACTGTCCCTGAGCACATCCATTCAGACCATATGGTTCTTATTCAGTTTGTGAATGGCTTATTCAGGCAAACATCCAATGGCTGTAATAGCAATGTCAGACCCCCCAGGACTCACGCAAAGATCAGTTTTTAATTTTTTGGCCATATTTCTTATTCCATCTGCTAAATGTGCATGGAACAGTTGTGGAACATTTGTGGAACCGCGCCTCCGGGCAAGAATCCCACAACTTTTGCAGCCAGAGTTTGACGAGATCATCATGGATCCAATCCCTTGGCTATGTCTATGCTATCACTCAAGTGATACTTCTAACTCCTCCCTTTAAAGAATTTATTCAGACAACTATGAACAGCTTTAGTTTTATCCACTGGCTTGGATGGGTAGATTGGGTATAGGTTACTTCTTACTCTTTTTGATGAGAGTAGTTTTGAAACTCAAGGCTAAGATCATAATTTATGGAGACTCCATTTGCATCTCTAAAGCCATGCCTTGTGGCACCTCCTGCTCCTGCTTAAGAGGTTTAAGCCTGGCACAAAACAATGCCAAGCAATGAAACTGAGAAAGCCTGTTTAAAAAGCCCACTCCCATGTAATTCCCTTATCCCATTATCACATCAAGTATGTAAAAGTTTGTTTGCTCTTCTATTAAGGTTCGCATTCTTTTATCAATTTTCATATAAGCACATATTAGCTCAGTATTCTGCCTACATTGACTTCCTGCTGTAATTTTTTATCAAGCAATTCACTGCTATATGTTGATAAACAAGAAATTCATTTACTGGAGTAAATTATATTGCTATTGCCTACCTCATGAAATACTTAATTTTATTTAATTTCTATAGCAATGAAATACTGCTTTTTTTCAATACAAACAAATTGTTATCAGAAGATAAGTTAAAATGGAAGGACTTCAGCTATGGCTTAAAAAGGCCAGTACTGGAGAATCAGATATGTTATGAGATTGTTGTGTAGTGTTAGGTTCTTCAGGCTTTCACTTGTAAAATAATATTAAAACAGTATCTGCTTCATTGAGCTTTGTCAACAGAAAAGTGGATGTAACTGGCATAGTATAAGTACTTTTAAAAGAGTATTATTGCCATCAGTATTATTGGGAATGTCACCTATATTTACATGGCTAGATTAAACTAACCACAAGGTTGGTCAGATCAATTAAAATTTCCACTTTAATTTTGTCACCAGGGCTAGGCACGGATTTTCATTTTTTTCAGTCAAAATTCTGAGTCCTGAGTTTTCATTTAATTTCCAAATAAACATTTAAATTTCAAATAAAAGCTCTAAGTCTAAAATCTGTATTTAGTAACAGTAAACACATATCACTTTTAATAATAAAAATTTATACAAATAATAGTAAATATAGTCGATGAGTATAAAAGTGCTCAGCTCACTCATCTTTGCCTTTTATTTTTGTTTTAAAACGCAGGTTAATTTAGTTCTCTAAAGCCTTTTTTTTAAAATCAAACATTGTATGTCCATGTATGTGTGTACATGCATACATGATGTTCTACTGTACTAGGACTTCATACATGACAAGTAAAATATTATTTCATTAAGCTATCCTCAGCAATCCCTCACTTTTAAACTTTTTATTGAATAGAGTCTCACTAAATTGCTCAGGCTAGATTAGAACCCACAGTTCCCATGCCTCACAAATAATGGCAATTACTGCCATGTGCCATCATCACACTTCATAAATTCATTCTTGGTGACACTTTGAACTAAATTGGGTTTTTTTGTATTATTGTCCTTCTAGGTAGAAAATCTGCATTGTGTTTCCCCCACCCACAGATTCATTCATTTTAAGGTTTGTTAGTACCATTCCTAAAACTATCCATCATTCATGCTTCTGAAAAAATGACTAAGATGTGCTTTATATGTGTTAGCTTTAGAGGATGACATCCACCATATTGACCTTATGATAGTACATTGTTGTGTTGTGAATAAAACTGGCATCTTGATTCACAACCATCGCTATACTCATAAGGTTCCTAAATAGTTTTTCATGGAGTCCAGGTTATTCTGTGGAGGTATGTCTGGTCTGGGTTCTAGTAAGGTCTAGGAAGACAAACTAAGGCCCAGCAATGAGCTCTTGAAACCAGAGCCATCCTCATTTCAAATGCATTTTTTTTTTTTTTGTTTTTTTTTTGTTTCTCGAGACAGGGTTTTTCTATGTAGCCCTGGCTGTCACCATCCTCATTTCAAATGCATTTATTAAAATTATGCAGGCCTCATTTTAAAAAAGAGATCTGAAAGTCTACTAAATTAAGAATGTAAGCCTTAGCCAAGTGGTGGTGACACACCTTTAATCCCAGCACTTGGGAAGCAGAAGCAGACAGATCTCTTGAATTCAAGGCCAGCCTGGTGTACAGAGCTAGTTCCAAAGCAGCCAAGGCTACACAGAGAAACAGTATCAGGAAAAACAAAACACAATGTAAGCTATTAAGAAGGAAATGTATTTCTGTCCTATTTTATTCACACTGTTTTATCTATACTTATTTTTATTCATGCTTAAGAATAATTCTGACTCTATTTACTTAAATAGCTTAAATTCAGTATTGTCACCTTAACCTTGTAAATGTTTTCTGAGCATCTTCCAAATTTGTAATTTCAGTCTTCATCACACATATGCACATAGTCCTATGATGTGATAGTTATCAAGCACAGCACACATACACAAAAATAGTAAAATGTGTTTGCCCATAAGTGATTAGTGACCTTGAGCCATGTATATTCAAACAGCCACTGCTCATAGTATAATAACTAATATGTGAAGATTATATAACTTCTAGAATGTTTGTCAGAAGGAGATGTTTACTCACTGTCTCTTTCTGTAGTGCTCGGAGTCAAACCCAAGACCTTATTAATGCTAGGCAAGTATTCTATCTCTCAGTTACATCTCTAGATCATGAATATGTAAAGACAAATATTTTTCTGCTTAAAAAAATAAAGTAAAGCCGGGCGGTGGTGGCGCACGCCTTT
>NW_022196914.1:64770465-64779038 GCF_008632895.1 Mastomys coucha | reverse complement strand
AAAAAAAAAATAAAGTAAAAGAAAAACCCATCAAGTCTATTGATAGTGCTATTCTAGGAGAAGAGAAACTGTAATTCAGGCCAGACCATGAAAAGAACAGTCAATCAGTGCATGGCTAATAAAGCAACAGATCCCCATTGCGGCTTCCTCCTTTACTTGTACATTTCTTTGCAGATGGATGTAAATTGCTACTTGTCCTTGACAAGGACTGGCAGTCCAAAATAAACCTAGACTGTTGTTTCAAGAATGTGGTTCCTAATATTTTCTATTACTTAAGTGAAAAAAAAAAAAGCAAAAGAAAGAATTTTTGTAGTGTATGAAGGTCTCTGTATTTTTATTGGCTACTTATAAATTTTGAAAA
The DNA here is from genome assembly GCF_008632895.1 of Mastomys coucha. Taxonomy (NCBI): domain Eukaryota; kingdom Metazoa; phylum Chordata; class Mammalia; order Rodentia; family Muridae; genus Mastomys; species Mastomys coucha. The sequence continues at coordinate 64,778,677 of NW_022196914.1, read as the reverse complement.
AAAAATCCCTAATCCTTTAAAAATGGCCTTACCAATTCTTATATTTAGCATAATTTACCAACATTTCCAAACCCAGCATGGAAAAGCCATCAACATGGCACTAGGTCATGGGTCCTGAATGAAGCCGTCAGCAAGAATTAATAAACTGTGACAGCTGCCCAAAAACTTTCATTCTTTTTATTTAAATATCCCACTGCAAGCTGAAATTCAGTGTGATCTTTGTTGAAAGTAGCCAAGCTCACATGGAAGGAAGCAGAACAGAGAAGAGATGACAAGTATTAGTTATAAATTCACTACATAGAATAAATTCTAAAATTTATGTATATAACAATCCCAGAGAATTTTTGTAGCAGGATATAACTGTTTTTCTATCTGTTTGAACAGTTCTTTCTTCTGTGGTGCTGAAGGTTGAGCCCAGACCTTTATATACTTTAGGAAAGTGCTCAGCATTTCAGTTACATCCCCAACTCTGCATGAACAATCCTTAGAGAAGATATTTTTAAAATACTATCTAGCCATAATTTCCATGTCCAATAAAGTGCTTTGCTTTATTTTATTATTATTCTTTTATATGAAACTGACACAGAAAAGCTAACTCCTTCTATTTCATAAGTAAGGCACATTTGTAGATATAAAGAAAGGACAACTACCACTTGATTAGAAATATATTATTTCAAATATACATCTTAAATGATATAGATTTCCAGTGTGTAGACATCAACACTGGAAATTTATCAGTTTAATCTATGTGACAAACAGTTAACAAATCACCTGTACTTACCCCTTTCTCAATATTCCCAGTCTGACAGAGTGTCCCCTCAGCAGCTGGAATACTGTTGGTGACACAGCGGTTGCTTTTGCTGAGGCACCAGAGCTCTCTACACACTTCCTAGGAAAGAAGGCAAAAGCAAGTTGATCAGGGCTAGAGGGTAAACGCATGTGTATTTCTTTCATAGAACACACAGTCATTCAACATCACTTGCATATAACGCACAGTCATTCAGCATCACTTGTATAGAATGCACAGTCATTCAGCATCACTTGTATAGAATGTACAGTCATTCAGCATCACTTGTATAGAATGCACAGTCATTCAGCATCACTTGTATAGAACTCAGTCACTCAGCATCACTTGCTGCTGTTGAAAAGAGGATGCAGGGTGATATTTTCTCAGAGGGTCAATTACTCATGTAGAAGGAACACTTAAACTTTAATCTAATCTTGATCTAGTAGATAAAGTAAATCTTATTATTTAATACTAATGAGGATCTTTTCATAAAAGTATTAAGATATGTCATTAATATGGAAGAATAAGAAAAAAGGATATAGAAAAATTTTATGTGTAAAAATATATAATAGCACAAACAACAATTATTAACAAAGCATTATCAGGTAAATAATTCCTTTACACAACATTCAAATAAAAATTATTTTAAAAAATTGGTAGGAGGGGAGAGAGGCAGAGACAGACATACTGTAGAGTGAGTAAGAATTTAACATATAACTGTAAAGAAATATAAAACACATTTTTGGAGTCATTTTGTAATCTAAAATCTAAATTTTGTACATCTAAGAATTATCCAGAAATGTTACTTTCAGCTTATCACAATGACAGGTTAACATTCATAAAATACTGCTATTTATGACATTTTAAATACGAGCAGCCACCTTTTTTCCTTCCTTAATTAGTTTCAGTTTCCTAACTCAACAGAATTATTACTTTTCTAATACTGACACTATAAAATATTATGTTAAGTCATAAGATTCTAGACTATCTATGTCTAAATAGTATGTCTCTGTAAACTGTTATACTTATTTTTAAAACTAACTTTAGATGAAAACTACTCAAAAATGCTATTCTTTTACATGTGATTATCAATTAATATCACTATCATTGATTTGAACTAGAACTATAAATCAAAATATATTTTCAATAATATACAATAAAAATATAGATAAACTAATATATAGCACTTAATCCTTTTGCCTTTATGTCTCAGGTGATGTTTTAACTCTTCAGAGACAAAATAAATCATGTGACAGAGACAGAATTGAGACGTTAAAGAGTAGAATATGGAAACTGATGACTGTACAAATGGAATTGCCCACAGTATACTTTAGCACATTCCTGGAACTCTTTTGGATTTCTGTTAGGGTTGTCCTCTATCAATTGGGAGGTGAAATATAATATATATTAAACAACATATTACAATTACAATATATATTAAAACACTTAAAAATTGGGAGCTAGAGAGACGGCTCAGCAGTTAGCAGCACATGCTGCTCTTGCAAAAGACCTGAGTTTGGCTCTCAGCACCCTCATGACAGCTCACACACATCTGTAACTATAGTTCTGCGGAATCCAATGCCCTCTGGCTTTCATGGGCACCAGGCATGCACATGGTATACAGACATACATGCATCAAAACATTCATACACACAAAGTAGAAACTAAATTTAAAAACTTTAAATATACTTAAAAATTATAACTTCTATTTAGAAACTAGTAGGCAAAAATGAAAGCATTAGAAGAGCATCCTTATTAAATATCATATATTCTGATATTAGAAGGGATCATAATAACAATCTAAAATGCTTCTTTTATAATCATGCAGCTCATTATACTTCCTTCCTCAGAAGTAGGTCTGCAAGGGCATTTTCATGCAATTGAGATCACTTTAATAAAAACTGAGTCTGAAACCCATTCATCTACCTGTTTTTTAAAAATTAACATGAAGCGAGTAGTAATCTGGTTACTGCCCATCCCACAGCCCTATTACAGTGAGCTCCATAAACTTATCTTTAAAAATTAATATAAGGGGCTGGTGAGATGACTCAGCCAGTAAGAACACTGACTGCTCTTCCGAAGGTCCTGAGTTCGGATCCCAGCAACCACATGGTGGCTCACAACCACCCGTAATGAGATCTGATGCCCTCTCCTGGTGCATCTGAAGACAGCTACAGTGAATTACACCAGAACAAGCAGGACTGGAGCAAGCACGGCCGGCAGAGGTCCTGAGTTCAATTCCCAGCAGCCACACACATGATAGCTCATAGCCATCTGTACAGCTACAGTGTACTCATACACATAAAATAAATAATAAAATAAATCTTTAAAAAAATTAATATAATATATAATGTATCTTTTCTGTTTCTTCACCTGCTCTCATGACTTCAATAGAATCTGGCTTTAGAAATGAAGCTACCAACCCATTTACTATGACCAGTAAAGAAAGCAATTTCTATAGAATTTTCAAGCTGTTTTTTATGTCTCATGATTCCTCTATAATTATGAGTAGTTTGCCTGCTACCTTGAAATCATAATCATGATAATGCATTACTGTCCACATTGGAAGAAGCTTTAACCTTTTGCTCTGTTGGATCATTGGTAGTAATTGTACAACAGTCTTGGTGTCAACATTATACTATCAGTGTTTGCAACACCATCAATATCTGTTTGCAAAAACTATGGCCAATGAAGGGAGCAAAGCCCCAAAAAGGTCAAGAAGAGCATATGCAAACGAAAATTGAAAATACTAACCCTATAGCCTAGATGAAGTCTATGGATGTAAACAAAAAAGGATAGGACATCCTCACTTAGTACTTGAAGAGAATAATCCCTTTAAGTAGGTAATTTAAACGAAAGAGATCCTAGCAAAGGAATAAAACAAACAAACATGATTTAGAAATTCTAGTTAAATAATCACTAATTTGAAAGAATTTTTAAAAGAAAACTAAATAGTTATAAAAAATGAAGGGAAACCTGGAAAACTCATAGTTAATGCAAAAGTACTGACCTTTAAGCCTACTTATGACTCTGGAACTAGGATTTGTCTTGGAATGTGGGAAAAATAAAAGCCAAAGCAAACTTGTAACAATTATATCAAACATATACGTTTGGATTCCAGAGACTATTGAAGTACTAAAATATTTCAGTGTCTTTTACTATGTAAGTCCATATTAAAATCACACTGTGCAGTTTACCTCAAGATACGGTGCATATTTACCTTAAGATATCTAAGAGAAACAATTCTATGTTTCTTAGTACACCCATTACATACTTGACACTTGAAATTTTAATAACTAATCTGTAGATCTTCTGCTTTAGAAATTAGATTGCTATGAGTTTTGAATACAACAGAATAGAGAATAAAACAGCATTAGCTTTAAAAGTAAACACAAGGTGAACAACACTAACCCCAAACTACCTGACCTCATTTTCTGCAAACTTTTCTCATATGTGTTTTTCAACGTTTTTCATTATTTCAGTAACATTATCTTCCAATTTCTCTGCATCTATTTTTAAAAATTGTTCAGAGCCCGAAATATTTAAAAAAAATACTAATAAAATAACAAATAATTCTTAATGATAAAGCGATAATGACTTGAATCTCAATTTGTAGTAATAAAATCATAAACAAAAGGGATAAGGCACGAAAGCATTAAAAACTGTGGCCTGTAGACATTAAGACCCTGTGGCTGAAGACAACAAACACTTCGGATAAAGAACACAAAGATATCAAGCTGGAACTGACCTGGAAGCTTCCCTTTTGGACAGCACTCACAGTGCAGGTAGACGCTATACAAGCTATTGAGGTGGTGGGTACAAAAGTCATCCATAATCATCTCAAATCATAGACCTGGTTAAGAACCTGGTGTGCTAACAAGAGTAATTTTCCAGGCAAGATAAACTCCCATTGTGAAATGACAATTTTTTGAGGGTAAACAGCTGCTTCTTTATTGAACCTAAGTCCTGCTCTGTGGGAGAAATGCATAGCTGCAAGAATGTTGTCACAAGCCCTACAATGATGGGAACTGTTCTGAATGCAAGTTATATAGACTCCAGTAAGGAATGGAGCAGTAAACAAAATGAAAATAAATATTATATTAGAAAGTAATAAACTCTAATGACAAACAAGGAAAAATTATAGGACTTATTCATGTTTATGCATAAACATGAATAAGTTTAGGTAACGTTAACAAGGAAGGCATCATTTAACTAAAAGTAATCAAATAAGCAAAGCAATTATGGAATAATAATAATTCCATAATAATAACACAATATGATCCAGAATTACTGGGAGAAATTTTTGTATAATGATCAAACAGCAGGCCTGTCTCAAGGGAATTTCCATTTCCATAGAGTTAAAGGAGAACTTGAGTCAGTATGTGGCTCAGAATCTTCCCATGTTCTCAGCACAGAAGGTTCATCTCCTACTACTAGTGTAGCAGCTCTTCAGGAATAGAACAGCAAAGACAGATGTTCACAGAAGAAATGGGAAAACTTATTTTGAATTGAATGTCTCCCAAGTGCCCAGTAAATGAAAGGAATATGGAATCTTTTCACTTGCTCTTGCTATCTGAAGTTTACTGTTGTTCACTGAAAAAGTTTCCTAAAAATGAATAAAATTTACTGATGTCAAGTTGACACTATAGGTAATAGTAAATGCTGAACAGATTTCCTTTTTTTTAATTTGAAATATTCTGTTAAAAATTTTATATTCTGGGCTGGAGAGATGGCTCAACAATTAACAGCACTGACTGCTTTTCCAGAGGTCCTGAGTTCAATTCCCAGCAACCATTTGGAGGCTCACAACCATCTGTAATGGGATCTGATGCCCTCTTCTGGTGTCTAAAGACAGAGACAGTGTACTCATGTAAATAAAATAAATAACTCTTAAAAAATGATGTTCCATTATAAAACCATGTGCTAGATAATGTGATTTCATTTGTGGATGAAAATATCTTGTTTAGAACATCATTCAATGTATTAAAATTATACTTATATTAAAATAAGTAATTAGGATTGATACCATACTACTAAGGATTTATGAAATAGCTCCATATAAACAATGACAATATTCACATATAATAAAATTATTCACAAATGAAACAAAGCTATGATGCCTACAAAACTTTTAACGCTTAAATCTACCTGCTAATGAATAATCATCCCTTCACACATAACAGTAAACTATACACTATGCACTACTGACCCATATTACATTATTAACTGTTATCTGGAAATTGTAGTTTAGAAGTGATTTAAAAGAATAGAATGAAGAAATAAGGAGCAAAGACTGAAAAGGTCCTAATCTAAAGATCACATGTCACATAACCTATATGTGAATTCCTATGTTTAACATTATTGTTGCAATCTGTTTTCTGCCAGTTTAGTCTCATGATTATTTTCTAATTAAAAAAAAAGTCTATTGAAAATGAAATAAAAGTGAGAAGTGCAAAAAAAATTATAAGAGATTCTACAGAACTTTGTAGGAGTTTGTTGCTCTGAACAAGCAAATAAATAAATAACCAACTATTTCTGGAGACAGTGGTTCAGTGGTTCTGTTGTTTTATTTGCAATGTCCTTTTTCTAAAAATCTACCTAAGGCATCCATAGAGTCCGAGTTGGCAGACAGATGAAGATAATATAGTAAGGATCTAGCTTTACAAGCTGTACTTCTGTACTTGCATCTTATACTAAAGACACACACACATACTTCACAGACAACAATGCAGGGAGGTCAGAGAACAACTTGCAGAAGTTAAATACCTCCTTCCATCATACAGGTACCAAGATTAAACCCAGGGACTCAGGCCTGGTGGTAAGTGCCTTCACTCATTGAAGCAATCATTTAGCTGGCCTCTAACTTTTTTTTTTTTTAGTTAAACATGACTGAGGATGCTATTTAGAATGAGGAGCATCTTTTTCATCTAAAGAAGGCTCTGAGTTTAAACCCAGCACCGCATAAACTGGGTATGATACTACATGCCTATAATCCCAGAAATGCTGTGCAGTAAATGCAGTAAAACATGAGATGCTGTCAGTGGCGGTGGTGGTGATGGTGGTGGTCGTAAGCAAGGTCGTCATTCTAAGACTTCACAATTTTGGATTTCAGACATCTGAGAATGTATGTCCCTAAACAGTAATTTTAGAGATGATTTCTCTCTGAAAAGATGGAGCTAAGATGAAGAGTTTGAGAATTTTACTGACCAGTAATGAGTCATTACCTGAGGGAAACTAAATAAACGTTCTCCTAAAAAGATGGTCTAAAAAAACTACAGGGACAAAAATGGAGACTAGACTGAGAAAAAGGCAGTCCAGTTATGGTCCAACTGGGGATCTACTTCATGGGGAGATACCAACCCCTGACACTATTATTGAGGCTATGATGTGCTTACAGACAGGAGCCTAGCATGGCCATCCTCTGAGAGGTCAAACAAGCAGCTGACTGAGACAGATGCAGATACTTACACCCAACCATTGGACTGAAGTCGGGGACTCCTATGATTGAATTAGAGGAAGGATGGAAGAAGCTGAAGGGGAGGATGACCCCATAAGAAGACCAGCAGTCTCAACTAACCTGGACTCCTGGAATCTCCCAGACACTAAGCTACCAACCAAGTAGCATACACAGGCTGGGTCTGAGACCCCTGACACATATACAGCAGAAAAATGCCTGGACTGGTCTCAGTGGGAGAGATTTGAGGCCCCAGGGAGAAGGATGGCCTGGTGTGAGGGAGCATCCTCTCTGAGACAGGAAAGGAGGAATGGGACAATTGTGGGAGGGGCAACCGGGAGGAAGGTCAACTGCTGGACTGTAAATAAATTTTTAAAAAAATTTTTAAAAAGATGAGGAATCATCAAAAAAGAAAAAAGAAAAAGAAACATCTACAATCTTTATCTTATTAACAGAATGACTCTACGTAGAAGCAGCAAACATGACAGACTCAAACCTTTACGTGCTTTTAATCTTGGAGTGCACAAATCACACACTGTACTTTTACTTTTCCCATCTATAAAATATTACAAAGTCATTATAAATTTTATCAATGTAGTTCAAAGCATCTCATAAAAGGCACTACATATCAGTTAAATTTTTATCACTGCGTACCACTTATAAATTACATTATGTCAATATGTTAATATATTGTACTGAGATATTCTGTTTTTTGTATTTAAAACTATTATACATTTTAGCTTGCTATATGCTATGGATAGTTTGAAAACAAAAATAGATATTATGGAATAAAAACCAAATAAGATAGCCAACTGTGATTAACATGTATATAAATGAATGCATATACTAAAACCATGGAGCTGGTCATTGGTAACTCTCAATTACTACATAAAGGCAAAAGTGAAATTTATGAAATTCTTAGGGAAATGGGTGGATCTGGAGAATATCATCCTGAGTGAGGTAACCCAATC
>NW_022196914.1:64764513-64769842 GCF_008632895.1 Mastomys coucha | reverse complement strand
GCGAGCAGGGGGAGGGGGGAGGAGGGAGGGAACAGGGGTTTGTTCTTGTTGTTGTTCTTTAGTTTTTGGTTTTTGGGTTGTTTTATTTTGTTTTGGAGGGGAAACTAGGAAAGGAGATATCGTATGGCATGTAAATAAAGAAAATATCTAGTAGAAAAAGTGAAAGGGATGAAAAAATCTATCACTTAGCAGTTATGGTTCATTCTATAAGTGTTTCAAATCTTCCCCGAAGTCATTATCTTTTAAAATGGAAATCACTTTAAGACAGCTGTTGTAGTCAGCGTGCTCAGGGCTCACCTTGTCATGCAATACTGAGATTTATCTTTCCCTTCAGCTTCTTCATGGAGCACAGCTTAGTTCCCTGACTGAACTCCTATATTTAAAGGCTGAATTGATTTCCAGAGTAGTATTCAGAATTATTAAGAATGATAAAAATATAAGATAAAAAGCAATGTAAACTGGATATAATAATTTGTGGACCCAATTCTTTAGATACAAGTTCAACAGGTGGAAGGACTTTAAAGAATCTATTAGAGATCAGTAATCCTAACTGGAAATTTATAATAGAATATAAAAGGATATAAGAATTTCATATACTACATGAATCTAGGAAAACCATCATTTTGCTGCAAAACAAAGTAAAAAGGGATTGTGAGAAAGTATAAATATTACAGTGTTAATGTTTTCACCATGCTTTCTGATTTTATTTTATTGATTACAGAAATGTGCATGAGCATAACACAGAAAGAATCAAAAAGCAGAAAAAAGTTTCAAAATTAGTACTTGTTTCATTCCTATCAGTTTGGAATGGGTAAGATTTCCAGATTAAGAAGAATCAACTCAACTTTAATTTCATCAAAGAAAGCTTATATCCATAAATCCCATAAATGTAATAAGAATAACAATAATAATGATAAAATCTATAATATAAGCTTATTCTATTGTTCAAATATAAGTTTCCAAAATAAAAGTTCAAACATAGTTTCCAAAATAAAAGCTAACATGTAGACTTCCTTGCTGACAGAAGTGAGACCCACTATGAGGTAAGGTGAAAAGCATCTCTTAATCTCATTGGATCACTGAATATATGTAGTGACTGTGATTAACACTTGAGTGACTTTGTTTTCAAAAACAAAAACAAAACAAAAAAAACCCTCAAGAATAAAAGAAACTAGATCCATTCAAAACTAAGACTTTATAAACAAATGTGAAAAACAAAGTTTCACATGGGGTTTAACATCCCAAGATAATCACATACAATCTTGAAAGGACAGCCAATGTCTACCAAGAATAGCAATATATTTGTCACCCAAGAGATGTTCTTAAATTGCCTTCTATTGTTCCATGCCCAAGAGGAATAACTAGTAGCATACAGTGTGTACATTGTCTAGTCGTAGCTATGGTAAAACTTAATTCCTTGTATTTTTATCCCTCTTTAGAACTCAGACTATCTGTGTGTACCACAATAAGAACCAAACCTTCAGATTCAGTTTTTAAGCCTAAATGTTTTTGGCACACAGACTGATATTTTAGAATCCTATTTTTTCTATTACACACACTCTTATATTACACACCAAAATATTTATAAAATTATAAAAAGAACTTAACTATTTCTAATATGGTACTGTGACTTTTTAAAGCAAACATTAAGAGAGAAATCATGATGCCTACACTTTCTTCCCATGGCTATGTCCTGTTTTTTTCATTTTGGAGATAATGTCACCTTGTTCCTTCTTGGTTGTTATATTGGGAATTGGGCAGTGGGTGAAGAAACGAAATGACTCAGTTCTAGCTAGAATGAATTTAAGTAAAGGCAAGACGCCAGTAAAAAATGCCCTTTAGCACAGTTATAAGAATGCCAGGAAAGGAAGTAGAGAGGTTTCTGAAAACTAAAATATTTTAAAAGTCAAAATAAAGTTAACATCATGAACTCAAGATTTAAAAAAAATAAAAGAATGATAATTTATTAAAATTCTCTTTGCTTCATTAACAAAATATTGTGAATCATAATATTATATAATCATACAATATTAAATATTTAAAATTAGAAATTATAGTATGATGTAAAAAACATATCAAAAGCATTATGTAAATTAATAATGCTTCCAAGGCAAACTAAGTTCATCATTATTCTACCTAGACATGTGTTATAGGAGAACATTTATTGGCTGAACATAAGGATTAAGACCTCTTACCCCGTATTTGCATTGGCGGGATGTTGCTCCATACTGGAAACGACATTGTTCATCAGCATCATACACCTGACCTGGAGCCACAGCTGGATAAAGAAAGTCACGCTTTGGAGGCTCATTATCAAGGCAAGTACCACGGCCTGAACTGTTCAACACAAAGCATCAAAGGAAGTTAGGTACTCTCCATCTCATTCAAAATTATGAAACCATGTGCTGAGATCTTTGTTTTAATAGTTTGATGCATGAAAAACAACACATTCTACAAATAATCATATAGCAAACTAGAATCATTTCACTGACATCTGAATGAGAGCTCCAAATTCTTTTTCTCCAGCTCCACAATACAATGGAAGCATCTCAGGCAACAATCTGAAAATGTCATGTTGGCCTTTAAAACACCAGTTTATAGTACTTCTAAAGGAACAAAAACAGAATTCCATATTGCTCTAAGTTTCTTGTTTGTTTTCATTGATATAACTGCATCTGGTAATACAATTACAAACATGAATTGTGGAAAATTAAACAAAAGTACTTATAGTTGTAATCATAAAGACTTAATTTCTATTCTTCACCCTTAGCTAGAACACATGTGCTATGGTAAGACATGTTGCTAGTTAATGGGCTGAATGACAGCTAAGGTCCAAAGTGCTTGCTCACAAACACAAGAAATGTTTAGTCTTTCAGAGAGTTCATATTTCATTTAGGGTCATCAGAACTAGAATAAGGGAATGTTCTTCTTTCTACATAATTTCTACTTTATAAAGTATGCCTTCACTAAAAAATAGTATTTTAATTCAGTGGAACAAATAACATAAAGGTTGCCAAAAGCCAGACAGAATACCTTAGTTTAAAGAGCTTTGCTAAATATTATTGTTCATTTTTATTTATTCAGTGTGCATAAAACAGGACAGATGCTTTTTTACTTTCATTTCCCATGTGAGTTAGAATTTTTAAAGAATTCCTATGCCAACACTTAACATTTTTTCCAACATTCCTGTCCATTGTGCCAGCACTTTTGCTTTTTTTCCCCCCAAATCTTTTCCATCCACTTTGCCAAAGGAAAATAACTTCACAAGTTGAAAGTTCCTCAACTGTTATTTAGGACAGCACAAAATTTCATTTACAAACAGGGAAGAATATTACAAAACAATGAGTTTCAAATTCACCTGCAAGTTTTTTATACTCCTAAAATGTAAAAGTTAACTTGTTATATAACAGTATATTTTCACAGCAGCAAATTAGTCTCTTTAAAACCTGAAATGTCCTCTTCTTAAAGGGACCCAGACCAAAGAGATACAAGACTGTCTTCTCTGCTTTATGCTCCTCTGTGTTAGTTTTTAAAAAGAATACTGATGAGAGAATAATCCTGCACTGACACAGACAGGCTGTGCCATCGCAAAGAGAACTGTTCAAGGACTGCAATAGCCACACTTGTTCCTTTCTGTTTTAAGTTTAGAAAGTGCTCTGTACCTCAGTAAGTTCATTTATTGGTAGATGAATTTTAAAAATAGTACTTTCGATATCATGATGTACAAACTTTAGCCAAGTAAAACCCAATTAGTAATTTCAAAAATATATTAATACGAGGGGGGTCATATTTGATAGTAAATAGTAAACAAATGACAATTTTGATAATATAGAATATTTGTTTGAAGACTAAATTAGAAAATTAATTTTTTCAAAATTTAAATTCTATCTTCATTTACAATAAAACTATAAATATATTTATGAAAATAATTGAGTATATAATAAAAATAAGTAAATATTACCATAAATCAACAGAAAATATATACTGAATAATTTACATAAAGATGTTGAAGGTTATTAATATTTATCAGTCGTACAACAAAAAGTATAGGACATAATTACCTAACTGGAGCCAGGACAGAATGCAACACAAATATTATATACAGTGACTTTCAGAAATACAGAAAAGTAAACTAAAAAAATTCAGAAGTAGAAGTATATGAATCTCAGAAGAGAATTTAAAGATAGATACATAGAGGAAGTAACTCTTTCCTGATGATAAAACTGGCTTAATTTAGGAAGAAGCAGCCGGGCAGTGGTGGCACACGTCTTTAATCCCAGCACTTGGGAGGCAGAGGCAGGTGGATTTCTGAGTTTATGGCCAGCCTGGTCTACAGAGTAAGCTCCAGGACAGCCGGGGCTACACAGAGAAACCCTGTCTCAAAAAACAAAAACAAAAACAAAAACAAAAACCAAAAAACAATTAGGAAGAAGCAAAAATAATTATTTCATTTAATGTTCTTGTTTCAAGGTATAATGATCTTGTAGCCAATGTTCGTATGCTTTTTAAAAAATTAGATCAGGTGAGTGAGCACTGCCCGGGCCTACAGAGCCAACAGTGCCAAGCATGATTGGGACCTGAGGCTAAAACTCTTGAGATTCAAAAGTTAGTCCCCAAAGCATATTCCTGGGTCAGTTCTCTGGTAGCATCTATTTCTTTTGGATTAATAGCTAATTAAATAGCTAGACAAGATCAGTTCTCTGGGTTGATTAAATTTTATAGAAGAGTAAAACCCTCCATGAAATAAAATACAAAAGAAAAGCATATGTATGTTTTTAAAATAAGCCTGTGTTTAGGAACACCACGTCAACAAAGGCCTTTGAAATGTGCTGGCTCCACCTGTACACAGCAGCATGGCTTTTCAGTCAAGTGCCCTGAAGTAAAGCATGTATCTGTGCAGATGATTAAACTGTTTCTCCACCCCACATGCGCTCTCTGTGTGTAGAGACAGCACTGTTCTCCTAACAACCACACTTGTAGCACAGCAAAATTTTGATGAGTATATTTGAGGAATGGGGCAATTTTGACAAATTTTATTCTTAACTGAGATTAAGCATTACAAATGTTTTGTTGTATTATGTAAGTCAAATTTGTCTACTGTTTTCTCGGTGCCTTTTCTGCTATTTTCAATTGAGAAAACACTATAGAGCATAATTATTATTAATTGACTCTTAAGAACAGTAATTCAGGATTTTATGCTCTAAGTTATCAACTACCATTATGAAATAGTATAGAGACACAGAGGCAAAGAATATGGATCTATGAGATGCAGATTTAACTCTATTTGAAGGGTCTCTCTCTCTTTCTCTCTCTCTCTCTCTCTCTCTCT
>NW_022196914.1:64749602-64764503 GCF_008632895.1 Mastomys coucha | reverse complement strand
TCTCTCTCTCTCTCTCTCTCTCTCTCTCTCTCTCATGTGTTTGTGAGCCACATGCATGTGCACATGTGAGTGTTTAACCAAGAATTCCTGAGCACTCAATTCTAATAAACTCTTCCTCTGAGTAACTCTTGTGATTTTCACTGTTTTGAGGGTAAAAGTCTGAGTTCTAAGTTTATACTAGTATCTCTTCCCTCTATGCCACTCACCACCATGGCGTATGCAAAGGGGCAAATATGTGTAAGGGTGCACTCGCCCTTGCAGTTGCTGGAGGCCAGAGATTAGTGTCAGATGTCTTCCTCAATTATTTCCATCTTATTCTGGAGACAGTCTCTAACTGTTTTAGATAGACTGGTTAGCCATCAAACCCCAGGATTCAGCTAGACCCAAGCCCTCTACATACACTGTCTGGCTACAGATATATTCCACTGTTCCTGGCCTTGGCATGGGTTCTGGAATCCAAACATAGGTACTTAAGCTTGTACACCAAACACTTTACTCACAAAACCAGCAGTTCTCAACCTCCCTAGTGCTGTGACAGTTCCTCATGTTGCAATGACCCACAACCATAAAATTATTTCATTATTACTTCACAACTGTAATTTTGCTACTATTATGAACTGTAATGTAAATATCAGATATGCAGGATACCTAATATGTGAACCTTATACAAGGGTCACATAATCTCCCTGAAGGGGATTACAATCCTCAGGTACAGAGCCACTGCACTAAGCTAGGTCCCGATAATTTTTAATATTATTTTATTATACAAAGAGTTTCATTGCAATGTCTCCATACATTCTCATGCTTTGCTTTTACTTATTTCCCTCTAATAGAGATCAGCTTAAGAATATACATCTTCATTAATTATGAAAAATTCATACTAAGTCAAGGTATATTTATTTATATTTCCAAAACTCACTGCATTATGATTGGAAAGTAATTTTATATACCTCACTTCTAATTTAGTAAGCCTTTATTCAGAGTCCCAAAGTCAACCCTGAAAACAAGTCAGGAACCAAATTTCAGTCTTACACTAACATTTATAGAACTTTATACAATATGTCTTCCTGGTTTTGTTTCCAGAACACATGAGAATATATTACTAATTGAGATTGAAGGTTTACTCCTACTGAAAAAAAAAATGATATAAAGAGTAGAGCTTTAGTCTATACAGTGGTGTTGCATGTTTTTAAGATGGGACTTCCGAGTTCCAGGAGGAGGAGGAAGAGCAGCCGCAGGGAGAGAGGAAGTGCTCTTCAGATCAGGCTTTGGAACCAGGAGGATACAAGGACCATGTAAGGTCTTAGGGCAACCAGAACCAGCAGCCTCTGCCACCAGTGGATGGCTGATACAGATTAGCTGATACATTTAGGGCTAGAGGTTTCTTTGCCCAGCAATTGTGCTACCTGGCAAGTTTTAAAATAATAAAGCAGTCTAGTGTTTTTCTTCCGTGGAGCTAAGACGGGGCGATTGAAGGTGGCTTGGCAAAGCTAGCCTGGAGGGGCTTGGGGAGCCATCCCAGTTCTTGGAAAGCTGGCCTTTAGTAGAGCTAAGCAGGGAGCGCGCCCCGGGAAAAGGAGAAAGCGTGTTTTTTAAAATTACAGGCAACACAGTGGGCTAGTCTGAAAGGACATCTGCCTAAGAATGACATATCTTACAGTGCCTTAACAACAGCAATAGATGTAATTTAATGCTACCCGTTTTTTCACAAGGTAAGCTGATACAAATGAGTTAAACATGATTTAGGTTTATATCATTTACATCAAATTAAATGTCTTTTATCTACTATCTTCTCATAAGTAGCTTTATCATTTTTTATGAAACTAACAATGTTTCAACTAAATATAATAGTGTAATGACATAATCAGACAAGTACAAGCAAGTATATGATTTAAAATCAAACATCTTTTTCCTGTCATTCACTGTGCAACATGGATGTTTGAATATAATTAACTTGGGGTTTCAAATATACAAATTTTGTGTTATTAATGGCTTACTCTATACCTACTGTACATATAATTACACCTTGTCAAAGATACACATGGTTAGAACAAGGGTCTCAACGCGTGTCACATCTACTGAAGGAAAATTTGTTCTGTCAGGTTGTTTCTTGGACACTACATTTCTTTTTAGGAGGAGGGAGGCTCCAATTAAGAAGATGCTTTCCATTTAATGGAGTAATGTTAACCTTCAAAAGCAACTTTTACAGAGCAGCCGTGAGTGCTTTGGCCATCTTGTCCATCATACATTACTTCTCTCACCCTCTTCCTAGTTCCCCTTCAGTCCTAACAATGCCACTCAATGCATTCAATCAGTTTCCATCCTTGTGTGAAATGGATTCTGTATACAACTTGAAATGGCAAGCAACTGTGATTGATTAGCTACCTGAGAGTTCAAGCAATTTTACAAAATTTAGGTAGGGTAAAAGATGACTCACGAAGCTCCCGTATCTTTTAGAAAGAGTATGAAATTGCTCTGAACTACTACGTGGTCAGAAATGAATGGAGACTGCCCTAGGTCACAGCTACCTGTTTCTCACAGCCTGGTAAACGAGCCCATAGTCAATGAGTTAAGCCTTCATACCAGGTTGATCTTTTTTTATTTTCTGAATAAGTAAATAAGGGAGTCCCGCAGGCAGATAGGAAAGACACTACCTGCAAAGCCGTCTTCGGAAAACATCAGAAGCTGGCATAACACGTCCATTTTAACGGAAATGGGTTCTTTATTATTTAATCAGGACGGCTTCTGGGCGATTCATGAACCACTTATTGAATCACCGAGTTTAAGAAATCTGAAAAAAAATATTGGGAGTTGGTAAACACCATCTCCTGACTGATGAACAGCACCGAGTGTTGCAGAATGACATGAGAGACTGTACTCTAGTGGCATTTTAAGGCCATGTCTTTTGTTTTTTTTTTGAGTTAAACAGTGAATAATGGATTTCTATAAATCATAGAAGCTCATTGTTAAGTCTTCCATCACATTTGTACTGTACACTCTCTAAGTAGAGAAAGGTATGTATTTTGTTGACTGGGTAGCAGTTCCTTAACAGTTATTCTTTCAAGGTTTCTTTTTCTTGAAAAGAAAAGCTAAAATAAAGTCCTATGAACCTTTCGATCCAACTACAAAACATAGATGTAAACTTAATAATCGCAAAATGTCTCTGGATTTAAATAAAGATACAGATATAGATATATCACTTATACTTGTTAAAACAATTAAGGTCTTTAAATAGGAAATAGAACAAAGACTTTTTAAAGTTACTATTTTATCTTTGTGCTCCAGTGAAGTGATCTTTTTAATGAGGCTAGTGTTTAAAATCCTTTATTGCTTGGACAAATTATAAGATTTAGTTACTTAGTTTATTGTTAAAGAGGGAGACCTGATTTTTCTCCCAAGCTGTTCTTCTGTCTTTTTTTTTTTTAACATTTATTCATTTCCTAGTGGTTTAAACTTTAGGCATTTTCATGAGATTTTACAAAAGAACTCTTGTAAAATATCGGATAAATAAGCCTATTAGAATCTTGTCAACACTCATTTTGCTTAAATATACAAAATACAGGAAAGCAATGAAGATTAAATAATACCATTGAATTAATTGCTTTAAATAATTCAGTGGACTGTTATAATGCAAATATTAATAGTTCTGCATCTCTTACCAAGCCAGTGGTCATTTCCCTGTATATCACTAGCAATCCAGAGAGTCCCTTTTGTAGTGTCTTAACAGCCATGATCAGTTCCAACTACATAAGATGTGGCAGGAGGTCAAAAGAGGACCATATATCTATACTTCTGTATGTTTTTTTTAGTACATAAAAACACAAAATTTATTGTTTATTAGGCTGTACTCCTTGTATTTAGTATACAGAACTGGTACTAGCTAGAGAGCTTTGTAATTGCCAATGAGACAGAAACAGAATAAAGAGAGGAAGAAATTGCCATTGAAAATACACACAAATACTGAGCATGTTACACTATGTGTCTTTATGATTATAGAGATTAAGATTTTAATCTGAACACAAATGCCAAGATAAGAGAGAAATTTCAGATCTGGTAAGGTTTCTACAAGAGGAGAACTTCAATAGTGTTTACAACTTATGTAAATTAATTCATCCAAAACTATCTTGAAAATGATGTTGTTGGTGCTTTGTATTAAAAACTACAAAACATATCAAATAAACTCTTTTTATAGCACTTCACTCAGTCTATCACAAGACAAGTATAATATTATAATATTTTCTAAGATTAAAAATTGTTAGTCCATAATATAGTTGTTCAGGATAACATTTTTAAATTAATTCCAAGCTGAATGATTGTACAAATACATTTTTAAGATCTATTTTCAACATTCATCTTTTGATTTTTGAAACAAGATCTGTGCTGGGTAATTAAACTTTCTTTTCTATGTAATTATAAATTCTCAGGCTATATGACCTGGCTATTATTAGTTAAACAAACTTTTAAGACATAATTTTATCCTATGTAAGCTGTCCTAATTTAAAACAGCTAAAGTAATGGTACAGCAATAAACGATTGCAACTTTGATGTTACTAAAATAGTAATGCTTATAATTTTAATAAATATCAATTGATTTACATATTATAGCCTTGAATATTATTATGTATAAAACCTCTATTAAAATAGGCATTATGATTTAAATTCATGTAAAAACTCAGAACCTTAAGATTAAAAAGATAAATTAACATATAAGGAAGGGCTCAAAGAAAACAATAGTCAAGTCCATAGTGAAATCCAGTGTGAGAGTACAGAGTGAGTTGAGAAAAAACTCTTTTCCTAAACATCATCATAGTTGTGCTCACTCACATTTATAACATGCATAGAAGCAGATTCTCTAAACATAGTCATGCTTGTGCCCAATCACATTTATAACACGAGTAGAACCAGATTCTGGGAACTGAGATGGAAGAAGCACGAAGAAGCACCCCAGCTGTGCAGAAGATGGACTGCTTAAACTGTTCCTCAAAATGCTCCCTTCCTGGATGCTTAATTTAGTTGTTGTTTTTATTTGTTATTATTAAATGCTTTGACACTCCTGAAGAATTCACTTTTTTCACAAACATTATGATACTGAATTACTGAATTAAAGTTTGAGTTATTCTCTATTAAATTATATGCATGCAAATTATTTCTGAAAACGCTTTCCAATTTACTGAAAAATTCCAATCATTCATTACATCAGTCATACTTTTATTCTCATCCCACTTCTAGCTTATTCACTGTTTGTATAAGGCCTGGAAAATGTGCCATGATGATTTATTTAATACTGTGGGAGCAGCCTGAAATGTAAGTGGCCCTATAAAAGCTACTCATACAAAACTTGAAGCACTGCACATTAGGCTCCCACAATGAGATACTTCTAGCACACTATATCATCCCTCTCCAGAGATTACTTACTCTAGAAAGCTGGTGATATAGTCTCTGCTGCAGGCAGACCAGGAAAAGGGATTGGTGTTTGCAGTGATATGAGCTGCCATAAGTTTTGCTGCCTCATGACCTTTCGTCCCACAAGAATTTCCAATTCCGTCATGGTTCATACCAAAACTGTTTTAATGAGGAAGAAACAGAAGAGACATAAGAGAAATAAATACAATAAAACAACAGACCATTACACATCCTATATTTTCTTATTGGATCATTTATTATTTACATCAATAGTTGGCTTTGATCAAGATAGACCAGTACTTTAAAGCAATGTAGATTAATATTAAAAAGACAAAAAAATTATCGTTTACAATGTATGTCTGAATCTCTTTGCATTTATCATATATTCTCACATGTTATCAATATCACATGATTCAATTGCTCCTATAGCAGAAAAGGGCATGTATGCACTTCACAAATGAGAAAACTTAAATTTAGCAAAATGAATGACCCATTAAAGATAGTGTTAACTTTTTTTACATATTAGTATTGTTCATTCAACACAAAAGGAAATTACAGAAAAAGACAATGATTCATTGAAGTATAGGTGATGGCCAATCATAGAAGCCTCCTTTTATGAGCATTGGTGAAAGAGAGTGTAATACATAACTTATGTCCCTTTGTGTTTTCAAAAGACACTTTAAAATGCTCTTTAGAGCATTTTATATTAGAGATTGTGGCTTTTCTCTACCTTGAGCTCCATTTTTCAAAGAGGTTCTTTCTTTGCCATATTTCCCCCTGTCTTAAAACCTAGTGAACTCAAAATACACTTTAATTAAAAAGTCTGAGATAGATATGTTCACTGCATAGGAATACCCTTTTTAGATAAGGAGCCAGATGATTAGGTTAACTATTACTTCAAAAATAACTTATATTTACAGTATTACATTCTAATAAATGTGTCATGGTGGAAAACTAACTTAAGTACAAAATAGATAAGGAATGTTATCGGAAAGCCTGAACAGG
The DNA here is from genome assembly GCF_008632895.1 of Mastomys coucha. NCBI lineage: Eukaryota > Metazoa > Chordata > Mammalia > Rodentia > Muridae > Mastomys > Mastomys coucha. Next base: position 64,758,095 of record NW_022196914.1, on the reverse strand, counting down.
TAGTTCAGAACAAGCAAATAAAAGGTAGTTAATAAATACAAATATAAACACCTGTTCTTTTGATAATGAAAGCACGAAGATTTTCATCCAACAGGTGAGATTAAAGCTATGTTTATAAAAAAGATAGGACGGTCATCAAAAGGACATTGTGAGTGAGTGAAATGAAAGTATATTCTATACATACATACAGGGGTAGAAGGGAAGAGCTGTAAATTCATATGCAGGAAGTAACAGAAACAGAGAAATATGAGAGTACCTACAGCCCTCAATTGAAACAAATTGCCTTCCCCAAACACTGACATTTATCATTCTAATTTGACATCAATACATCATTCCATAAATGATCTTCTAGGAATATTAAGGCAGAATTTCAAGTGGAATTAGGTACAGTCAGACCCACACAATCCAGTACAAATAGTTCAAATGTAAAATTCAAGAAACTTTAATATTCCTTCTGTGTAAGGCTGACAACACTTCTGTATTAACCCAAGTATTATTCTTTTCATACGTGACAGAGTTAAAAGTGAGTTCCTTTTAGGTGGAGTCTCATTAGTGTTATGTTGGTAGGCACAAATAGCTTTAAGGGAACCAATACTGGCACACTACTAAAAATGCATAAAAATGCAAGGTTCTACTTTTAATGTCATATTTCTGTCATCTCACAAAAGAAAGACATATCTTTCATACATAATACAAAGCTATATTGCTTTGGAGTACACAAGCCCAGCTGCCACAAAAAAAAAAAAAAAAGACAAATGGAATCATTTGGTGTCAGAATTTGAAAAATAATTGATTTGATATAAGTCTGACACCCTGGCTAGTACTAAATCTCTTTTCAAGTAGGGATTCCACCTGTCCTTGAAACTGTGTTCCTACCTGTATAGTTAATCTAGCCTCCATTAGAACAAGCAGGAACCACCACAAGGAGACCAGAGACATAGAAACTCTAGGCCCTTGCTTGTTTCTCACAAAACACATCAGTCCACCAAGTAGAATGCTTACATTTGAGGAGCTGCTTCAGATTAAACCACGATAGAATCACTTGGGTCTGAGATAGCTACACAAATGACAACACCAGCAGCTAATGGAACCAAAGGAAAACCTTCAGAAAACCCTCTAGTTTTGCTTGTTCTTCATTAGCTTGGAAAATCATACACTGGAGGACATATAGCAGAGCAATATACTATTTGTTCCTCCTGTCTTTGAAAATAGGTCTGACAGTTTCACGGGTCACTTTGCAAACACTTGACAGCTTATTTTGTTAACAAATGAGGCCTTCTGTTTCATTTCGTGAGACAGGCTGTCTGTGTGTTTGGCTCGAGTTGGCCTCACACACATGACCTTCCCATTTTCATCTACCAAGAGATATGATTACAAGTGTACACATTTATTCAATTATTTATTTTATAATTTTACAAATGTACACTACATATGGGCAATCCTCACCTCCTACCCCTCTATAACTCATTTCCACTCTCTATCCTCCCCACAGAACTCCCCAGCAAGCTCTTGTCTGTTCATCAAACTCTGTTTAGTAACTGAAACCTATAGCTAGAGGATAGATGATTAAACTAGGATTATAGATTTGACATCTCCCCGTTCACACCACACCTGCTCATTTAGCTGCCTTCAGATTTATATCACACTATTCAGCAATTTCATGTGGAGATGCTAAACATCTCAGAAAAGATTTATTACACATGAAAAAAGAAAGAGTGAAACAAAGAAAGAAATAGAAAATTAAAATGGAAAAGGAAAAGAAAAAAGAAAGAAAAGATTTGTCCAATATTATAACGGAAGGCTAATTAACTACTTTGCCTACCTACTCACTAGAACAATTGTCTGTCTTCTTTGCCACCCTTGTACTTTCTTATTAACTCCAGCACTTAAAGTCCATCACCCTATCCATAGGGTTAGGGCATTCATACAAGATGATGATGCCAGACAGAACTCAACACTTTCTGAATCAATGTTAATGACCCATTAGCACAGCAAGCCTAATGTTTGCACACAAGAAGAGAACCTTTGGAAATTGTCCATGCATGACTAATGGACAATTACAAAACTTTGGTTTGTTGAGGAAATTAATAAAAGCTGCCTGATTATGTCTGGTCAGTGCTGGCTCCCTTTGACTTAAGTCGGCTGGCTCAAAATAAAGTTTTAATCAAGAAACCTTGTCTGTCCTGTTCACATTACTTAGTCTCATTCTATTATTTCTATGCCAGAAAAACTCAACATCAATTATGACCATTATATTCCATGTTCTGAAGAAAAACTTACAGCTATCCACAGAACCTCTAAATGAACAATTTCTTAAACATATCTTTATATAAGTTCTATTTTAATTTTAATTATGGTTAGTGTATATGTGCATGATGTGGACATGAATAAGCCGTAACACATGAATACTCAAAAGTGAGAAGAGCATGTTGTTAGGCTGCTTTTCTCCTGGAACATGGTTTCCAGGCTTGCTCAAGTTCTTTTACCTGCAAAACTATGCAGTAGACTTTACCAAAGTTCCTATGATAAACTTAGCTCATTAAAGTATTATAATGTAAACTGAATATAATATGTTTATTAGTATCAAAGTTTTCATTAAACAGACCCTTGTTGATTATGCAGAAGAAAATGGTGGAAACCATGCTAACTTAGTGTTGAAAAAAGAGGATTTGTTGGTGATATGAAAACATACTTTATTAGACTATTACTATATTCATAATTCTACAATTTTTTTATATTTTTCATGAACAAATCTATTTCTGGTGTTGAAGGATGGTAAAGATACTTAGAAACATTTTAGAGTACATTAAAAAATGACTTTTAAATAAATTACATGAACATTTCAGTAAGTGCAAAACTCCATTATAAAATTTGGTGGGTTTTTTTTTTTTACAATATAAAAAGTCACAATAAATAATATCTGTGAGCAACAATAAAGTACAATTCAGGCCAGAAATCATAAGCTCATGCCTGACATCACACTGGCGATGAGTTTCTCATCGATGGCTGAAGATCAAACAAGAAAATTTGCTCTCCTCACATTCATTCAACAGAAGTACTAGAAGTCTTATCCAGAGCAAAGCTCTTGATTCTTATGCCTTGTCCTACTCCATGCAAAACTACAATGTCACGTGCAAAGGAATAAAGACAGCAGCTGTGAGATGTGGCTTAAAAATGAAAACAAGAGTGACCCAATGAAGTTTGCTTTGTAGATTAATTTAAATATTAGCAATTTACCTTCTGTTGGAAATTATGAATTTAAAACAATAGCTGTTAATCCAACTTTTTTCCCCAAAAACATGAATATTTATTCTTTAATTTTTAAGTATAATTTTTATCTCAGGGTGTAAATGGATATGCATTCAAGTGTGTAAGTTCATTATATGTGTGCCATAGTATGAGATCAGAGGTCAAAGGACAATCTTGGGTGTTAGTCCTCACCTTTGATCCTGTTGGAACAAAACCTCTTTGTTGTTTTTCCACACCATATACTAGGCTAAGTGGCCTTGGAGCTTGTGGGGATTTTTATGTCTCATCTCCCATCTCTCCAAAGAAAGCACTTGGCCCTTTGGCTATCTCCCCAGGCCACAAGCAACACCCTTATGTGCAATTTTATTTATTGCACTTATTTACATATAGCGCTATCCATGTGGAGACCAGAGGAAAATGTGTGGGAACTGGTGCTTTCCTTGCACCCTGTGGATCTCCAGGATCAAACCTATCAGGTTTGGCAGCAAGGGACTTTAACCGCAGGTGCTGAGATCTTAAGGACTACAATTCACCCATCAGATGCAGAAAAGAAATTAGTAATGCAGCTTCATTCTATCACCTGCCCCAAATTAGAAGACTATATCATTTCTTTGGGGCACTACTCTCCTCAAATGACTTGGCTCTAATAGTCATTCCATCTATGAAAGCTGAACTGAAGTAATGTATCTTATATTAGATGAGGAGAGGTCTTCATTCAGTGCATAGAGATCATTCAGCAATCATGCAAATTATGTTTTAACACAGCATCAAGATTTTTAAGGAATAAAAACTTGAATTCATCTATTATGAAACTATAGTATTTAAAGCAGTATGACATGGGCAAAGGGAACTTTTAAAATGACAATGCAGAGAACAAAGCTGGAGAGATGCTTCAGTGATTAAAAGTGATTGCTGGTAACTATGACAATTCAAGTTCAAATCCTCAGAACTCATGCAAAAAGTTGGGTGTGATGTTGATCAATGGAATGAAATTGAAGAGCCAGAAATAAACCCACACATCTATGGTCCCTTGACTTTTGATAAAGAAGCCAAAACCATATACTGGAAAAGAAAGCATCTTCAACAAATGGGGCCAGTCTAACTGTATATCTACATGTAGAAGAATGTTAAACACTCTGTACAAAACTCAAGTCCAAGTGGATCAAAGAACTCAACATAAAACTGGACACACTAAATCTCATAGAAGAGAAAGTGGGACATATCCTTGAATGCATTGGTACAGGAGACAATTTTCTGGACAGAACATCAATGGCTCAGGCTCTTAGATCAACAATTGATAAATGGGACCTCATGAAATTGCAAAGCTTCTGTAAGGCAAAGCACACTATCAATAGGACAAAGTGGCAGCCTTCAGATTGGGAAATGATCTTCTCCAACCCTACATCTGACAAAGGGCTAATATACAAAAGTTATAAAAAAAAAAAAAAAACTCAAGAAGTTAGACACTAACAACCCAAATAACCCAATTTTAAAAATGAGGTAAAGAGCTAAACAGAAACTTCTCAATAGAGGAATCCTGAATAGCTGAGAAGCACTTAAGAAAATGTCCACAGTCCTAAGTCATCAGGGAAATGCAAATCAAAACAACTGTTGAGATTCCATTTTACCCTGGTCAGAATAACTAAGATCAAAAATGCAAGTGATATCATCTGCCATAGAGGTTGTGGAGCAAAAGGAATACTACTCCATTGCTGGTGGGAGTGAGAACTTGTACAAACATTTTGGAAATCAATTTGGTGGTTTCTCAGAAAACTGGAAATATTCTACCTCAAGACCTATCTATACCACTCCTGACCATATACCCAAAAGATGCTCCACAATCTCACAAAGACACTTCATCAGCTATGTTCATAACAGCTTTATTTGAAATAGCCAGAAACTAGAAACAACATAGAGGTCCCTCAACTGAAGAAACAGATAAATAAAATGTGATGAATCTACATAATAGAACACTATCCAGCTATTAAAAACCAAGACATCATGAATTTTGCAGGCAAAAGGGTGGGGCTTGAGACTATCATCCTAGTGAGGTAACCCAGTCCCCAAAAGACATGCATGTATGTACTCACTTATAAGTGGATATTAGCCATAAAATGCAGGTAGCATGTTACACTCCACAGACCCAAAGAGCTAAACAAGAAGGAAGGCACAAGCAAGATGTTTGAATCTCACTTAGAAGGGGGAATAACAGTCATAAAAAGACGAATGGAGGGAACTGGGTGGGTGAGGGGATTGGCAGGAGGAATTGGGGGTTTAGGATGGGAACAGGAGAGATGTCCAGATGGTCATGAGAATGAATGGAAATCTGCAATTGATGGGAAGATGGAATTCCAGGACGTGACAGAGACAAGTGATAAAAGAAGGTGGGGTATAGGCATCCCAAAAATCAATTGGGATAACCTTAACTACAACATACAGCACTGGAGATATGGAATCTGAAGAGACCACCTGCTGTAGACAGGCAGGAACTCCAGTAGAGCAATAGGGACATCAATCCACTCAAAATACTTTCGTCCCAAAATTTATCCTGTCTACAAGAAATGCTGGCACGGGAGGTGGAGACTGAGGGAATAGCTAACCAATAACCCACACAACTTGAGACCCATCCCGTGGGGAAGCTCCAATCCCTGACATTAATAATGATACTCTGTTATGCTTGCAGACAGGAGTCAAACATGGCTATCCTCTGAGAGGCTCAAACCAGCAGCTGACTCAGACATATGCAGACACCCACAGCCAAACAATGGGTGGAGTTTGAGGACTCATGGAAGAATAGGAGGAGGGATTGGGGGCCCTGGAGGGGATAGGAACTCTACAAGATGACCAACAGAGTCAACTAACCTGGACCCTTGGGGCTCTCAGAGTCTGAACAATCAACCAAACAGCATACATGGGCTGGACCTGGGCCTCCTACACATATGTAGCAGATGTACAGCTTGATCTTCATTGGTATTCCAATCAACTGGAATGGGGCTATCCCAAAAGCTTTTGCCTGTACATGGGATATGTTCTAGCATGGTTGCCTCATTGGGAGAGGATTCGCCTAGCCTGGCAGAGACTTGATGTGCTAAATTGAAGGGATGCCAGGGGGGCCCCAACTGCTCAGAGGGAAAGGGGAGGGAGAGGATTGTGGGAGGGAGTGCCTGGGAGGGAGGCAGTGAGCAGGATGTGAATAAAAATAAAAATTTGGTGTGGACATGCTCGTATAACATTGGACTGAAGATGGGACACATGCACTATCATACACTCTATGCATATTCATGCGCATGCACACACACACACACACACACACACACATACACACACACATACAGTAAAACATTTTTAAAAGGAGCAAACATCTAATAGTGATACATATAGAGAGCAGTTTGTTATACAACTTTGAAATTGATTTTTCCTCTCAGCTCAATTATACAAGATGGCCACATTGACTTTGTAAACTTATTTATGCTTAAATATTTGAAGCAAATCAGTGGATCATTTGATGACCATGAAACAAAAGTGATATAAGTAACCATGTAAATTGTTATTGTTTTCAGGAATGGCCTTCATAGCACTATTTAATTTATTTCACAAACTAAATTAGAGTGTCCAAGGTACTAAATAGTATATAACATTTTGGAACTTAAGTTACATAAAATAGAATATATTTTAAGTTTCTCTACAGAAATTTAAACTTACTGAAGAAGTCTCAAATGGAATTAGTATTATCAAAAAGTTTTATAGGTTCTAATTCTACTTTATGTCTAAATATTAAAATTTTGTATTCTTATTTTAATTATAGATACATGAATACTACAAATGCCTAGTTGGACAATTTTGCTTTCTATTTTGGTTTCTGAATGAAAGTGGGTTAGAAAACATGTACTTTAAATAAGTGACAAAGAGTCAGAAAGAAGGAAGAGAAAATTAATGAAAGATGCGTTCCCACAATGTAGGCTCTTTATCATCACAGCACACGTCACAGGCTCCACAACACATCATATGTAACTCAAAATCCACAGCTAGGAGCTCAATAAATCTTAAGTTAAAAAAAGTTTGCAGTCTGGGCCTGTGCTCTGAGCAGACCTTGGTCACATACTCCACAACACCCAGAGAAAGCTCCACTCCCCGGGGCTCTAACAAGCCCAGGTTCACAGGATCCCAGAATCACAGGACCCCAGAGAAAGCTTGACTCTGAGGAGTTCTAACACAACCAGGATCACAGGAAGGACAGGCTCCAGTCAGATTTAGCAAGGGCAGGTAGCACTAGAGTTAACCAGATGGCAGGAGACAAGCTTAATAACAAGCAATAGAAACCAAGGTTACTTGGCATCATCAGAACCCAAATATTCCACCATAGTAAGTCCTGAACATAACATCACACTGGAAAAGCAAGATTCAGATCTAAAATCACTTCTCATGATGATACAGGACCTTAAGAAGAACATAAAGAGCACCCTCAAAGAAATACAGGAGAACACAGGGAAACAGCTAGAAGCCCTTAAAGAGGAAACACAAAAATCCCTTAAAGAACTACAGGAAAACACAATCAAATAGGCAAAGGAAATGAACAAAACCATCCAGGATCTAAAAATGGAACAAGAAACAATAACGAATCACAAAAGGAGACAACCCTGGAGTTAGAAAACCTAGGAAAGAGATCATGAGTCATAGATGCAAGCATCACCAACAGAATACAAGACATAAAAGAGAGAATCTCAGGGGCAGAAGATATAGAAAATACTGACATAACAGTCAAAGAAAATGCAAAATGCAAAAAGCTCCTAACCCAAAACATCCAGGAAATTCAGGACACAATGAGAAGACCAAACCTAAGGATAATAGGTACAGAAAAGAGTGAAGACTCCCAAGGTAATGGGCCAATAAATATCTTCAACAAAATTATAGAAGAAAACTCCCCTAACCTAAAGAAAGAGATGCACATGAACATACAAGAAGCCTACAGAACTCCAAATAGATTGGACCAGAAAAGAAATTCCTCCTGTCACATAATAATAAAAACACCAAATGCACTAAACAAAGAAAAAATTTTAAAAGCAGTAAAGGAAAAAGGTAAAGTAAGATATAAAGGCAGGCCTATCAGAATTAAACTAGACTTCTCACCAGAGACTATGAAAGCTAGAAGATCCTGGGCAGATGTATACAGATCCTTAGAGAACACAAATGCCAGCCCAGGCTACTATACCCAGCAAAACTCTCAATTACCATAAATAGAGAAAA
>NW_022196914.1:64748942-64749407 GCF_008632895.1 Mastomys coucha | reverse complement strand
AGCTTACATATTTCAAAAGTATTTATACAGCCAAAAGAAATGTAGACAATTAACTTGGGAGGTGGCTTCTAAGAGAACAACAAAGAGTGAGACTGAATGGTTTGCTTGACGTTTGTAACTATTGAATCAAGTTTGAAGAAAAGGACTTTATAAGTTACTCTTTCTCTGAAATGAATGTTTTTCCAAAATATCACAGCCAATGAACCAGATTCTTACCCTCACCTAATGTCTGTGCCACCCTCCAAGCAGAACCATTTTTGTTCATTGAAACAGTTGGTGAATGGCATTATGGACAGACCATCTTAATACATACATCATTTCTTAAACGAATGTAACCTGTTCTCTGTGGGCGGAGAATAAAGTCACTTACTCAAGTCAAATAGTTTTGACCATAGTTGGAAGCCTGTATCCAAAAATCGTGCCTACAATTCATTCCTTGGCGCAGCAGAACTGTCAACTCTCAGC
>NW_022196914.1:64740357-64748690 GCF_008632895.1 Mastomys coucha | reverse complement strand
TTCTTATTTTGGGCTTGTACCACAGTAAGAGCCAAGATTTTAAGCTCTACTAACTACAAAACAAACAAAAATACTTTGTATATTTATGTTCATTTAAAAAATATTAGTAGTAGGCTGGCGAGATGGCTCAGCGGATAAGAGCACTGACTGCTCTTCCGAAGGTCCTGAGTTCAGATCCCAGCAACCACATGGTGGCTCACACCCACCCGTAATAAGATCAGACGCCCTCTTCTGGTGCGTCTGAAGACAGCTGAAGTAAATTATGCAGGAGCGAGCCCAGCTTGTAGAGGTCCTGAGTTTAACAGCAGTCACACACGTGATGGCTCATGGCCATCTACAGTGTACTCATACACATAAAATAAATAAATTAAAAAAAAAAACTTTAAAAAAATACTAGTAGTGTTGTATTATTGTAAAATGTACACTTAATGTGTTTGGAATTATTCAAAATTTATATTAAGAAAAACATGTATTTTCAGTATTGCTGTAGACAAACCATCTACGTAAGATTGTTAAATTGATTGTTGTTTTATATAAAACAACTTTTATAATATTCATTTTTATTGTTATAATATTTTATAAATTTTAAAGAATATGACAAAAAAAGATATTGTAGGCACTGAAGGGGGGTCTCTGGGAGGAGTTGGGGTACAAAAGGAAAACAAGCCTATGATTTAATTCTACTTACTTAAAATGTTTTAAAAAGTTAACAAATTCAGATAAATTGAAATCATGTATCTTTTCTCATCATAATGCAATAAAACTTAAATCAATTAAAAAAAGTTTGCTTGAGTGACAGATTAACTGCTGAATAAATGTTAGCCATGAGAGAGGAAATTTGAGACTGTGTATGTGTCCCTTAAAAGTGAATGACATTCCCTGAGCCTTGGGTGTGGAAGTGTCTTGTAGCAGAAACTGGTCTCCACAATGCCACATTTTAATTGGTTGTGGGTTTTGGTAGTGGCCTCTGTCTGTTGCCAAGATAAGCTTCCTTGATAAGTCAACTTCACAGGGAAAAACTCAGGAGACTTCAACGCGAGAGGTGGGCCTCCCCGAGGAAAAGCACACCAATTGGTTGTTCAGTGCCAAGTAGCCCTGAAAACAAGTCACAATATAGGGACTGAACAGGTTATATTTAGGCACTTATATGTAAAACAAACACATATATGCATGCAGTAACAGCTAAGAAGAAAGAGGCCATGAGTTCAAGGAAAGTAGGAAGGGGTATATGAAAGGTTTCTGAGAGAGAAAAGGGAAGGAAAAAGTGTTGTAATGAGTTACAATCTCAAAAATGAACAAAAAAGAGTATATGATGTTCTGAAAATATTGGTAACAAAGGAGAAAGGGAAAAGTTTACTCAAAATTCATTGCATCCCTAATCAGAGACCTGGTAGTGGTGGTCTAACTGAGACTATTTATTAAGCTATATGTCTAGAGCTAAGAGAAAGGCTATCATGTATGACAAGACATGGACATAATGCTTTCCTTAAATATCTTATTGTAAATTAAATTATTTTTTCTAATGTTTTCATTTGAAACCATATTAACAGAGCAAAATTTTCTCTCATACGGCAAATATATAACCAAAAAAGATAGACCTTTTAATTTTTTAAAAACATCTATGAAGCACCTTACGTGTAATACCCTGTTTTTCTTCATCTTACATTATATGAATGATTACTTACCAAAAAAATGCAATATATCTTGTACCACAAAAATATGTGCTCTTGATTTTGGTGCACAATTTTTACTATGTTTTTGTGGGGAGATTTGTAAGAGTAAAAATAGTAAACACAACTGTCTGAATATAATCTGCATTATTACATATAGTCTGCTAAAAATGCCACTTTTATATCAAATTCAATGTGCAGAATCCAGATTTATATACATATTGTCATGTTACATAGAAGTAGAAGGATAATTATTTGGGAAGAAGGAGGGAGGGAGGGAGATGACAAGTGGATTAATGAACAGAAGGGCAAGCAAAGGCCAAACACCATGTAAATGAAAATGTCAAGACACATTAACAAGACACATTCACTGGTACACTAACCAAAAACCATATTTAAAAAGTGCCTAGTAGGACTGGAGAGATGGCTCAGTGTTTAAGAGCACTGACTGTTCTTCCAGAGGTCCTGAGTTCAATTCCCAGCAACGCACATGGTGGCTCACAAGCATCTGTAATGAGATCTGATGCCCTCTTCTGGGGTGTCTGAAGAGAGCAATGGTGTACTCATATACATAAAATAAATAAATAAATCTTTAAAAAATGTGCCTAGTTTAAAATTTGCATTTTAAATCTGAAGATAATCATGTTGCTAATACCTCAACCTCACTTTTTGTTAGTGAATAATAGTACTTAATACTGTCAATCACTTAATTAAATGTATATAGTGTATTGAGTACATTTTTTAATTCAGCCACTAAAGAAAAAAAAGTAAATAAATATGATCATTCAGTTATTCAAAAGATTCTAACATCACACGATCAAAGTACTGTTTCTACAGTTATTTAATATGATACAATTGGTTTTTTTTTTTAATGTAACCTTCTTTTCCAGGGATACTAACTCACACCTATAATCTCAGAATTTGTGATGCTAAGCAAGACGACTATTGGGAGTTTGAGGCTATTTTGGAATAAATAGTTTATTCCAGACCAACAATGATAATCCATCTGAAAAACAGATGGGAAGGAAGGAAGGAAGAAAGGGAGGAAGGAAGAAGGAAGAAGGAAGGAAAGAGGAGAAAAAGAGGTAACTTTTAAAATGATGTATTCTAAATTTTTAGAACTATAAAATATCAAAATTAAGTAGTCCCATTGTATCAGAGAAAATTAAAAAGAATAAGATATTCTTTGAATTTTTTCCATTCATGATCTGTCTTTACTTATGACTGATTTTTGCTATGAAACATTTATTGTAATAACTACTCAGTTGTCTACATCTGGCAAATGTTTTTAGATATAGTAGCATTTAAATATAGATATACATGTTTTTACATATAGTAGACACTTGTGAGATAGTTATACTCTGTTCATGTGTTCTTTTTAAAAAGGCTTTGGAATTTTGTTCTATTATATATACAATTTACTAAAGCAAATAATTCAAGTTAGCAAATCTATATAGGAATATATTCAGTGACAGTGGTACCTAGCAAAATTTAGAACCTAAAATCTTTCCAAATGTGCACAAAACAAGTATAAACTAACTCTAAGTTGATCAAAGCTGATGCTTAGATCTCCAAAAGTCCATAAAATCACTGTGATATATTTATACTTATTGTTACTAATATTATGTCTACTAGGAATAAGTCAGGTAGGCTGGAGTGGTATGATATGGCTAAAGATAACACTGCTTGCAAAGACAGAGAAAAATAGATGCAGTAATGCAACTTTTGCAATGATAATTCTCCTCAATTATCATAAATTTATCAGTTATACAAAAATGTTGTTAATTTGGTTTAAGGCAGCTGAAATTTTTGGTCTATTAGTATGATTTTATCTACCTGCAAATTGATTTATTTGTTTTTTTTTTTTTCAGGACAATGAAGGAGAGAGAAAATTTATCAAAGTTTCTAAAGTTGGTAATAATACTTTACAAGGTTTATTTCTGTAGTATACACACCTACACACACACACACACACACACACACACACACACAATTATTCTGAAATCTCAGATACTGAACACTAAAATCATCAAACTGATCTGAGCTATCTTTTGTCATTAATTCCTAAAGTAACACAAACACACACACAAATAAAAATAAAGTGAAAAAAACAAAGTTAAAACCCATTCAATTGCAATAGTGAGTTAAGTTACACTGTACTCATTATCTAGAGCCTGTTCTGTGTGAAAATGTCAGCTACATACAATGAGAAAGAGAACAGCATGATGAACTGCCAATAGACTCAACTGGTGCTAGAAAATCAAAGATGTTATTCTTGTTTTATATTTTAGACTTAGGTCAAACCTAAGACATCCTGTCTCTTTAGTTTAAAAAACTTTGATATACATCCCTAAAAACAAGGAATAGTATTGTGACCTCCTTCAATAGTACTCTGTTTTTATAATTAGACACATTAGACATTTTGTAATACATTGGATGTCTGATTGAATTCTTGCCACCCTTCTTTGACATCCTATTTTTAAACTTGTAAAATCCATAAAAACAACACAATTACTCCTAAGTCTTTTTTCAATTTTTATTGAATATTTTCTTTATTTACATTTCAAATGTTATCCCCTTTCCTGGTTTCCCTCCCTTCCAGAAATCTCCTATCCCATCCTCCCTCCCCCTGCCTCTATGAGGGTGTTCCTCCACACACCCACACACTCCCACCTACCCACCCTCGATTCTCCTATACTGGGGCATCTTTCGAGCCTTCATAGGACCGAGGGCCTCTCTTTCTATTGATGCATGACAAGGCCATCCTCTGCTACATATACAGCTGGAGCCATGTGTACTCCTTTGTTGATGGCTTAGTCCCTGGGAGCTCTGGGGGGTCTGATTTATTGCTATTGCTGTTCTTCCTATGGGGTTTCAAACCCCTTCAACTCCTTCAGTCCTTTCTATAACTCCTCTACTGGGGACCCCGTGCTAGTTCAATGGTTGGCTACAAGCCTCTGCCTCTGTATTTGTAAGGTTCTGGCAGGGCCTCTCAGGAGACAGCCATATCAGGCTCCTTTCAGCATGCACTTCTTGGCATCAACAATAGTGTCTGGGTTTGGTAACTGTATATGGGATGAATCCCCAGGTGGGACAGTCTCTGGATGGCCTTTCCTTCAGTCTCTGTTCTACACTTTATCTCCATAATTGCTCCTGTGAGAATTTTGGTCTCCTAAGAAGGAGTGAAGCACCCACACTTTAGTCTTCCTTCTTCTTGAGTTAATATGTCTTCTTTTCAGCTTTTATTAAGTGCCTTTGATTTATAACTTATATTAAAACTGGACATAGCATAACATAAAGTCTATTATTCCATTTGACAAGAAAACTAATTTCTAATTTTTCACAAAAGTATAAAAATACATTTTTAAAAGGGGTGGATATGGGGAAATGGCTTAGTGTGAAAAGTGCTGACAAGAAGCCAAGTTCAATCTCTAAGGATCTACATTTGTCTCACACTCACAACCCCACCTTAGATAACTGGAAGTCACTACCCAGCCAGCCTAGCCTACATGGCCAGAAGAGACTGCCTCAAAAAGAAAGTAGGCAATACTCAAGGAATGATATCAAGTTTGTTTGAACCTCCATATACTTGGGTGCATACACATGCACATGTGCAAACACACACAGGTACATATACATGCAGAGAAAGAGACAGAGAGAGACAGAGAGACAGAGAGAATCATTATCTAAGACTTGGCCAAATAATCACATTAACATATACTCATTATGAAAATACAAGTTGGGCACAAAACATTACAAACAAATTTTGAAAAGTAGAAAATTATTCACATATCCTAGTCATTCAGAAGGGATTCTTCTTAATGACGAATGATCAAAGATTCTTACAGCAAGGAATCTACAATATATTACCCTATCACTTAAAATTCTTCACCATGATAAAAAGCACATGGTGACACACACTTTTACCTGGGAGGCAAAGGCTCAACAATCAAAGCAGGAAAGTTTACTTGATGCATTCTTACAGCTGCCATTTCATTTCAGGAAGGAGTGTTCTCACTCATTTCCTTGTTTGCTTTGAGGACTTTTACAAGGTGCTAGGGATCAAATATTAAGCTAAAAGCCTTTTACATGCTAGTCAAACTCTCTATCACTAAGCTAGCTCTACAGCCTGTATTTCTATATTTTAGTGGTATGAATTGTGCCAGAGTATGTCTGCTGAGTTAAGCACTAAGATCTTAAAAGTATCTTGGGTATTCTGAACTTCTGGGCTAATATCCACTTATCAGAGAATGCATACCATGTGTGTTCTTTTTGTGATTGGGTTACCTCACTCAGGATGATATTCTCCAATGGATATTAGCCCAGAAGCTCGGAAGACCCAAGATACAATCCACAAATCACAAGAAACTCAAGAAGAAGGAAAACCAAAGTGTGGATACTTCGATCCTTCTTAAAAGGGGGAACAAAATACCCATGGAAGGAGTTACAGAGACAAAGTATGGAGCAGAGACTGAAGGAAGGACAATCCAGAGATTGCTGTACCTGGGAATCCTTCCCATATTCAGTCACCAAACCTAGACACTATTGTGGATGCCAGCAAGTGCTGGCTGACAGGAGCCTGATATAGCTGTCTCCTGAGAGGCTCTGCCAGTGCCCTACTAATACAGAAGTAGAGGCTCACAGCCATCCATTGGACTAAGCACAGGTTCCCCAATGAAGAAGCTAGAGAAAGGACCCAAGGAGCTGAAGAGGTTTGCAGCCCATAAGAGGAACAACAATATGAACCAACCAGTGCTCCCAGGGTCTAAACCACCAACCAAAGAGTACACATGAAGGGACCCATGGCTCCAGCTATATATGTAGCAGAGGATGGCCTAGTCAGTCATCATGGTAGGAAAGGCCCTTGGTCCTGTGAAGAGTAGGGGAATGTCAAGGCCAGGAAGCAGAAGAGCGTGGGTTGGTGAGGATGGGGAGGAGGGAGGGAATAGGGTTGTTCCCACCCCCACCCCCTGCAGGGAAAACCAGGAAAGGGGATATCATTTGAAATGTAAATAAAGAAAATATCTAATAACAAAAATTATCTTAAAAGTAAGTAAAAGGCTTTTTATGAAACAATTTTTCCTGACAAAATAATGGTCTGGCACACACACTAAAATGATGACAGGTAAAAGCATCTTGTCTAGGAGAAGAGGAAGAGAAGAAAGCAATATTGTACTCATCTGGTTATGAGATACAAGTAGTTGTTTGCTTTGTTTTGTTCTTCCTGTCAAATGGTACATTTGAATGAAAGTATTAGCTCTCAATTCTAAGGATTTTGTTAAATTTCCATGTTTCATTTTTGGCACATTTTTCCCATTAATTTATTTATTTTACATCCTAATGTAAACAGCAGCTTTTCCTATATTCCCAATCCTTCCCTCTCCCCTCCCCCTTCTCCTTCAGATATCAACCTGCCTTGGCACATCAAGTTGCAGTAGAACTAGACTCATCTTCTCTTATTGGGTTAAACAAGGCAGCCCAGTTAGGGAAAAGGGGTCCAGAGCAGGCAAAAGTGTCAGAGACAGGCACACTTTCAAACAGGAATTAACTATGAAAGAACATTACTCCAGGTTACTAACTTAAGATGAATGGCCTACATTCTCAGTTATTCTATGGAAAGAATAAACCATTAATCTGTGGACTCTTCCAAAGGACAACACATAGGCCAAATAAATAAAATTTGGAAAGCTTGTGAGGTGGTGAAAGTGTTAATAAATGGCATAAAGAAATAACATTTTTACATAAGCTATGTAAATTTAACAAGGGATCATGGAGAATAGATAGGCAATAAAGAACACTTGTTCTTGCCAAGGACCAGAGTTCAGTTTCCAGCACCCACATGGTTGCTCACAAGCAGCTGTTGCAGGGGATTCAAGGCCTTCGTCTGACATTTGAGTACACCAGACACACAGTGCACATATGTACATAGAGGTAAAACATTAAGGTATATCTAAAAAAAGGAGTAGGATTAAAACAACAAAAACAAAATAAATATGAAAAATGTGTGTGCAAGTGTAGGCACTGGCCTAGGCTAACTGGTGACTGTATAGGATGACAGTGAATTCATACCACATTATTCATCCACTATTTGGTATCTACCTGAACCTTTCAATACAACTGACTCTAGCAGAGCCTATTAAATGTGGTATGGAGCCAGACATAGGCAGGGAGAACTCTGTAAGTCCCAGACCAGCCAAAACTACATTGTGAGATTCAGTCTCAACAAAACAAAGCAGAACAGAACAGAACAGAATAGGTCAGGACACGACACAACATGACACAACACAGACTGGTACGATTGCATAAGATTATGAGTCATTAGTGAGCTAGATTTTGGAGTGAGTTAAAGATGAACTGACTAGTTAGGTTTTTCTTTTGTTCCCTGATGTTTGTTGCAACGGAAACTGGAACACCAATGTTTTAAGGCACTATTATAAAGATATTAGTGACTTATTCTGTCTAAATCTAGTCAGGGTTAAAACTTGCTGGTTACTTGGATTTATATCCAAATCAATTACAATTAGAAAAGAAAAGGAAAAGGAAAAAAAGACAACAAACTGCCTCAAATTTAGTTAGGCCTAAATTTTAAGAGAGAGCAATAGGAAAGGAGGAAGGGAGGAAAGGAGGGAGGGAGGGAGGGAAGAAGGGAGAAAGGGAGGGAGG
>NW_022196914.1:64720766-64740065 GCF_008632895.1 Mastomys coucha | reverse complement strand
GAAGGGAAGAAGGAAGAAAGGGAGGGAGGGAGGGAAGGAGGGAGGGAAGGAGGGAGGGAGGAGAGGAGGGAGGAAAGGAGGGAGGGAGAAGGAAAGGAGGAAAGGAGGAAAGGAGGAAGGGAGGAAGGGAGGGAGGGAGGAGAAAGGAAGGGAGAAAGGAAAAGAGGGTGGGGGAGATGGAGGGAAGGAGGTCAGGAAGGAAGGAAGGAAGGAAGGAAGGGAAAAGGACCCTGAACTCTGGATTTTTCTCAGGAATTATCTCTGAAGCATAAATATTAATTTTTATTTGTACCTTTTTTTTTATCCATTTCACCATTTTAAAAAAAGATCATTAACTACAATAAGGCAAGTGTTATAGATCCCCACAGACTGTTGCCTCAATTAAAGCTACTTATCTTTCAAATTTTAAAGTAGTAGATATACTAGCCATTTGCTTAAAGTTAATAACTTTTGCTTAGAAGTAAGTAGGATTTGGCTCAAGAGGTAACTCTATCAGTAAGAAGAGGGTTTTTTTTTGTTTAGTTTTACCTGTATGAGAGCATTAGTTCAAATTACATAACACTCACTAAGAACAAGTCATCTTCCAGTTGTAAGAACACAAATATGAAAAATATTATCAAATCTCTCTTTCCACATCCACAGACTTTTACATTTACCTTTGTCTGTTCTTTGAAATAAGGGGTTTTATTGCCAATTGGGGGTTGGGAGAAAGTATCATTTTAAACATTGGCATTGATTTATTTCAAATAAATATTAAAAACTTAAGGTCCTCCTAAGAACCAAGGATGAGTTCTTACATATAAAGTTTTCTGAATGGCATGTGAGTGCACCTGATAGTACTAGTTATCTACAGAGCCATCACACCATGCTTCCAGCTTCATAAAGGGTGAAAACAAATGTGCATTTGAAGGAAGTAGTGTCAATGAATTTAAACAAATATTTAGAGCCAGAAATAGTGGCTCATTCTGGTCACTCCAACATGCAGAAGACTGAGGCATGAGGATTACTGTGCATTCCAGCCCAGCCTGTGTAGATCAAGGAAAGCCTGGACTATAGAACAAGGGTCTGTCTCAAAACAAACAAACAAAAAAACAGAACAAGAAAACAAAACCCCAAACAAATGACCATAAGACATAAATTATCCCTTGATGAAAAGAGAGATTACTTGCATAATTGGACTTTATAAGAACTACATGTAGAGAAGACATCTAAAGCTCAGTTTTAAATGCCCATGACAATACTTAAGTGTGGTATGTTTGGCTATTTAGCAAGTCTCTACTTCTTATGATGATTTATCCCAATACTCAAAATGATAACATTCTCTCTTGAAAGATATCAAAAAGACCGTAAAAAAGAATTGAGTGCAGGCTTTCCACACAGTAGTTACAAGTGGCTTAAAGAGGTGAGTTGTCCAGTTTGTTTTGGTTTCCTTAAATGCACTCACTTGTGGCCGATCTCGTGTGCGATGGTGAAAGCTGAGCCCAGGCCAATGTCTTCGTTAATGCTGCAGCTCCTTTCAGGCTCACACATCCCAGCCACAGAGGCTAAGCCTGAAGAAACAGAAAGACAGCAAGGGTCAAGCCAAGGTGCCTCAGCCTTTTAAGGTCCATGCTTCTAAAGGCCTGGATTCTTTTTAATAACCTCCACACACAGAAGGAGCAGTTGGCAAAAGGTTAACTTTCTAGTCATTTGCAAACTCACTGAGGGAAATTTCACTTTCCCGGCTAGACATTAATATTTTTTGAACTGCAGTCAGTGCTGGAAAATGTCTAGACTAGGGGTTAGATTTATAAATTTTACTTCTGGTAACTTGGGACCACCTAGTAAATTGAGCCAGAAAAGGGAATTCAAGAAAGCATTTCTATTTTAATATTCTTCAGGCTGTAGAAAGCAAAATATATCCACATTATTTTTCTAAAGAGATCTGTTTAAGTTTAGTGGGTTCATAAAAATATACAAGCAACATTTTAGTTAACAAAAAGAGGGAATCCCAAATGGTTTTATAAATGACATTTTTATAAAAACAAAATGGATGGTTCAAAACAGGGGAAAAAAACTATGAAAGATGGGAGACCTTTGTACTTTTTTAATCCCTGAACATCAGTCCTGATGGCAGCAGTTTACATTGTTGTCCTGTTTTTTTTATGGAGGGAAGTCACTCGTACATTCCACGTTGTTTTCTTCCCACCCAGCCCCCTTCAGTGCTTTAGAGTTCTTACTAATAAAGCAAAACCATGGTGTTAATTGGCTGGTGTTAAGTAATGTTATGTTACTTGAGGTATTTCCCCTTGGAAGCTTTAGTATTTACTTCCAAATGAATACCATTCTCTGTGGATTATGCTCTGTGGATTAGTACAGAATGTTAAGTCAGCACTTAGAAAAAAGAATTTTATAAGAAATGAAAAATGACATATGTTATAAGAAAGCAGATCCCAAATACTAAATGCAGAGAACAGTCATTTAGAGAGAGGAGGGCATTTTGTGTAGTCTGCCATCCTGCCTCTCCAATGTCAGGAACTGCCTTCCCTCAGCCCCTCAGCTCAGTGCACTGGATATTCACTGAGTGCAACAAGAGGTGTTCTGTGGGAGGTACGGTTCCCCAGAAGCACTGAGAACTGTTTGCACTATTCAGTCCATATTTTCTACATAGGGAGTTCTAGAAATTGTGTTGCTCATTCTTTCTGATATATTAAAATAATGAACACTATAACAAAGTAAAGGTGATTGATGGGTACGCCTACTGATTTATAAGGATGAGCAGAAGGTAGGAAGGGGGTGGCTCCTGCCTCAGAATTAGTATAAGCACCCCTGACACAACTGAGCTGAACTTCCATTCCACTAAATGGTACTGGGACCTGAAAAGAAGACAATAAAAAGAAGAACCACTTGGGGCAAAAATAATTCATTCTTTGGATAATGAAAAATATGTTATAAATGTTATATTAAATTTCCACTAAAAAACACACATGTGCATGTACACAGGCATGCTCCATGCAGATAAAAACAGGATTTGGCTCTTAAGCTTTTGAGTTCAGTATGGAAGAGCATTTGGAAAGAACAAAATAACAGTGAGCATCGTTTCTGTTCTGAGTCATGTTTAAAAGCTCACTACTTATAATTATTGACAAACTAACATCTCTTATACTTCTACAGACTACCCTTTTGTTTTCCAAACGATGGTGGTGCTGGAGTGCATTGTTTTTTGTTTTGTTTTTCCCTTTATTGGGTATGGGATGGCTTTTCTTTCAGTGTGAGCTCTATGATTTTATTTTAGTGATAAGCACATGTTTACTCGATATCCGACATAAAATTGTTAACTCTGCTAAAGAACAACTTTAGAAAAGATGTATTTGGAGGGAAAAGGTAAATCTTACTAATATAAGAATAAACACTAATACATGCTTATTAACTCTCCCCATTTCCTAGTTTCTGAACAATAGCTGTTTTAAAAATTCCTAAGTGTGCTAGTGTTAATCAGGGGTTCACTACTGTTTGGGTCATTTGGATTTCCTTAGTTTGACGATCAGTTTGCAACCTTAACCCTAATTGCCATCATAATACAACTGGCCATCAGAGTTATTAATCAAGAGATTATAAAAAAATCATCATAAACATCAATACAAAATAAATTATTTATTTAAATAAATAAATTGTAAGTAAATAAATTACCTAAAATAGGTAATAAATTACTTTAATTAAAATTAAATTTGTAACATAGTAATTAATTGATTGATTCTGTACTGACATTTTCTACATAGCAGTCAATACAAGTATCTATATATATATATCATTCTGTTTTCAAAAATTATAATTTTAATTTACAAAAAAGTAATTGAGCTTCAAAGCACATTCAGATGCATCTTGCAATAATTTATTGACTATAGAAATTAATTACTAAAGTTACAATATGTATATTACTTTGAAAAATAATTTAGACAGTAAGCTACATCAGATCCTTAGTAATGACACTGGAAGCACTAGTATGCCTATTTCATAAATAAAAAAACCTGAGAAACAAGGAGGTTTAAAAGATTATAAAAAAGCAATAAGTACACTGAAACTATCAAAGTTAGTCTCAACTTCAGATTTTCCCAATTGGCCTTAAAACACTCAAAATCCTAATATGTGTTGGCTCAGCAAAGAACGCGCTCTATGATAGGTATTAACTAGCAAACTTTACATGCTTAATACTAGGTATTGGCTAATTGCGATTTCTCCTATAGTTATAAATCTCAAGGAAAACAGGAAATAAGAGATATGAAAAATAAACAAGAAAAAAATCCAGTCTTGGAAGGGATGTATCACTCAAACATCAGGAAGCTGGGAACACTGTCTCTCCTAAGTCAACTTTAATTGGATATTCCCTAAAGTTTAAGATGTTAACAGGAGTTGACTTCAAAATTATTCATATACAGATAAGAAAACTGAGATTTGACCTAGAGAAGTCAAAAAATTCACTTTGTCTTGTGTAGCAATTGAGTCTGTAGAAAGTCTTTGTGACACTAAAAACTTCCTGATTATCTGGTCTACTGGAAAGTGGCCATATCAATTCATTTATATTTGTATTTAACTTTCAACCAATACCAACTATGGCTTCTTAACAAAATATCCTTTTTGTGGAAATTCAAGATAATTGCTGAATTTTTTTTTAAAGCAAAAGATATTTAGGGAGTATAAGAAAGAAAGCTCTCCCTCCTTTCTCCACCTCTTGCAATACTGTTTGATTAAATTCTTCATTGACTATACTAACATTTTTAATAATATCTGTATTCATAGAAGATAAACTTTCCACAAAACAATTGTACTAGAAGAAGTATTACTCTTTACACCTTCTCTCTAAGTATCTCAAGGTGACTATTTTCTTTTCTTTTAATTCATTGTCTTATTTTAAGCAACTTTCCCTTGATCTCAAACACTTCATTTTTGTTGTTGTCTTAAACAAGAAATTAGACAGACAGAAAATATGAAAATGAGTGATAATTTTGATTTATAATTACTACTGATATTTAAATCATCTTCTAATTGTTTTCACTCATACCATTTGCCAGAGAACATAAAGCCAACAAAATAATTAAACTTATTCATTATTATGGGGAGAATAATTTGTTTCTAGCAAATTATATATGCAAGAAAGTTCATGTTGTACAATTTTAGTGGTAATGCCCCATATATCAGAAAGAAAAATAACCAAATTAATGATAATCAAGAGTAACATCATTACCTTAAAAAGACAATCTAAACTATCCTTTTATCAACAAACAAATGAAAAAACTCTCAAAACAAAAACAAAAACAAACTTACCCAGTGTTCCACAGGGCTTATTTTTATAAGTGCAGATATCATATCTAGAGAGAAGAAAAAGAGATAAATTTGTAGAACATTTGTATGTTAGTTGCATTTTTTTCTGGAACTCTGCTTATTCAGATTAAAACTGGTACAATTCTGGGCAGCTAGGTGGAGTGTCGCACGGCCAGCACTCTGGGGGAAAGGCAGACTGCAAGCTCTCAGCTCTGCCTGCAAGTCAACACCTTGCAGGTGTCCACCTACCCGTAAGAAAGAAAGAAGACACTTCTAACAAACCCTCTATCACCTTGTTCCCAATAGTGTGTCTACAGATTGTAACTGCTTCTATTCAATGAGTAACTCTTATTATTAATAATAATCTCTTTAATGCTGCAGGAGTATTTTCTTGTTACAGCTACAGCCATTATGTCTCTGAGAATTACCTGAAGTTCTTTCAACTCTAGCATAGGCACTTGTCTTAAACAAAACAAAAAGATAGTGTAATAAATATAGCAGTGGGAATTAAATCAGTGTTACATATTTTTCCTACTTGTACACTAGAATTTAGGATGGTGAAAATACAAAAATTTTAAGTGATTTATCAAATAAATTAATCACTGAATTGAATGTTTTTTTAATGTTAGACTATTACTAGAGTGCATCATAACTCAGTATAAAAGATATTAAAGCAATTTACTTATTTAAAGTATATTATATTTGGGATATTAAGTCAATATTCATAAGTTTATTTTATTTTATTATTATCCCTTAGAATCTTGTCTGTAATCAAATGAGAGGCAGAAAGGGAATGGATCTGAATGGAAGATGTGGGGAGTAGAAGGAGTAGAAGGAAAGGAACCTGGGTATATTATGTGAGGAAAAAATCCTACTTTCAATAAAAGGGAGAAAAAAGTACCACAAAGGATATTCTGAGTGTCATGATCAATTTACCTTGTGATTACCATGTTACATATTATTTTCTAGAGACACAATTCATCCTATAAATATCCAAGTTAATTTAAATAAAGTCATTTCAAGGGTGAAATATATTTTGGAACTAAACGGAATGTCTCATTCATACATTTACCAAAACTTGTCTGCCTATGGAGTACGCTTGTACTGAAATCCAAGTTTTCCTTCATCTTTTTTTCTTTCACAATTACTCTATTTCTACATTAAAATAAAAAAGTATACTTCAATCAATTATCTTAAGCCTTGTTATAGTACAATGACTATAGAACTCTCCAGAAGACAAAACGAAGCAATTCAAGGAAGAATTGATGATAGAAATACATTAAGAACTAAGTAAGAGGCTAGTGAGATGGCTTAGCAGGTAAGAGCACCGACTGCTCTTCCAAAGGTCCTGAGTTCAAATCCCAGCAACCACATGGTGGCTCACAACCACCTGTAATAAGATCTGACGCCCTCTTCTAGTGCATCTGAAGACAGCTTCAGTGTACTGGTTTATAGTAAAATAAATCTTTTAAAAAAAAGAAGAACTAAGTAAGGAAAATTGGCAGGGGTTGGGGGGAATCTTGATTTCATCCTGGAAAGACTCTATACCTTTCTGGGTGTCTTCCTGTTACAAGTTAATTTATATATCTTACAATTGGAATGCACACATGGACTATTTCATAGAGCATATTAACATGTTAAAATAAAGTCAAATTTGTTACTGACAGACAAGTTGTACCATAAGAACAGAGTCGGCAATGATGACTGGTTTAAACAATTAGATTATATAGTAAACATTTTTTTATAATTGAATGAGTAGAGTTATATATAATATTAAATTAATTTAGGAGGTCAGTTAAAATTTAAATGATGTATACATTTTAAATTTCATACTTATCAATGTTATACATTGCTTATAAACTTTAATGGATACTGTCAAAATTTTCAAGCTTCAGATTTGCCTCATTCAATTTCTAACACTAGGAAAACACACAGGCAGGCGCTGACATACATGTACATGCACACACAAATGTAAGTTAGGGGTTATCTTGCTTCAGTAGGACCTGGAAAAATAACAGACCAAGGAAAGCAAGTGGACTTCCCTTCACTCTCAGGATCCTTTGTAGGAGTCGATGTAAATCCTAACTTACATGACGGAGCAGGAGCCCTAAA
The DNA here is from genome assembly GCF_008632895.1 of Mastomys coucha. Taxonomy (NCBI): domain Eukaryota; kingdom Metazoa; phylum Chordata; class Mammalia; order Rodentia; family Muridae; genus Mastomys; species Mastomys coucha. The sequence continues at coordinate 64,732,655 of NW_022196914.1, read as the reverse complement.
ATAAGGGTTAAATCAAAGTCTCGAGGTAAGCCAAGAAGTACAGTGAAATCCAAAACAGGAGTACAACAGTTAAAGTGCTATTTACACACAAACATACACACGCACAAATAGGTGCATCTGCATGCACACATGCAAATATATAAAAACATATCACACACACATACAAGAAACTTTGTTCTAAATTCTGAATTTGGATAGAAAAATAAGATCTTATCATTGCGTAACTTCTTTTGTTTTCTTTTTCCAAAAGAACAACAATGTTTTAAGGACATGTCTAATTTGCTTATTGCTGCTATGATGAAACACTAACCAAAAGAGACTTGGGGAATAAAAATGGCTTACACTTAAATGACACAATACATTATTGAGGGGTGTCATACAAGAACTGAAGCTAAGACCATGAAAGTAAGCCATTTATTGGCTTATTCTCCATGGCTTGCTCTCCACCTTGCTTTCTGATACAACCCAAGACCACCTACCCAGGAGTGTTACTAACCACAGTGAACTGGACCCTCAACATCAGTAACTGATCAAGAAAATGCCGTACAGACATGACCACACAGAAGCTGACACAAGTCCTCACTTAAGGATTCCTCTTCCCAGGTGACTGTAGTTTGTGTCAAGAAGACAAAAACTAACCACCACAGGGCAGATGATGAAGAATTAAGAAATAGGTTAGGAATGTGGTTCCATAGGTAAAAGGCTTTCCTTGCAAGCACAAGGACCTGAATTTCCATAATCAACTAAGTAAGCACTGGAGAGGTGAGAACAAAGGCATTCCTGGGCCTTGCTGGTGAGCTTCAGGCCAGTGAAGGATACTGCCTCAAGAATCAAATGGAAAATGCCAAAGTCTGTTCTCTGGCTTCAACATGAAAAACATCAGCACACACATATGCCTGAGCACACAGGCAAACACATATATGAACAGACACACAAAGAATTAACAAACATGATCATTAGGCAATTGACAAGTGCCAGATAGTTTTATGTCAACTTGACACAAGCTGAAGTCATCTGAGAGAAGGGAAATTCATTTAACAAAATGTTGCCATAACACCCAGCTGTAGGCAAGCCTGTAGTGCATTTTCTTAATTAGTTATTGATGGGGAAGTGCCCTGTGTATTGTGAGTGGTGTGCCATCATTGGGCTGGTAATCCTGGGTTCTACAGCAAGCAGGCTGAACAAGCAATGCAGAGCAAACCAGTAAGCGCATTCTCCATGGCCTTTGCACCAGCTCCTGACTCCAAGTTCTGTCCTCTTTAAGTTCCTGTTCTGACTTCCTCCAATAATGAACAATGATGTAGAAGTGTCAGTCAAATAAACCCTTTTCTCTCCAACTTGCTTTTTAGTCCTGGTGTTTGATCACAGTCATACAAACACTAACTCAGACACCACACAAAGCCTAGTGTTTGTAGGAAATAAAGGTTCTAGTTTGGGGTAAATAATGCGTTTGGCTAAGGATGCATTTCTTGCCATTCTTCCACCTTAATTCATAATGTGGTTGGACTAATTAAGTAAAAAAAAATTTTTTTAAATGTTGAATATCTCTGGCTACAACATTTATATCTTTCTGCTGTGAATGTTATTGACTATTAATTTTTAAAATCAATTTTGTCAGCACATGAGTATCAGAAGAAACTGACGAAAACATCTTCCTTTGAGGACTGTAAGATACAGTACTGCCTTACAATGATAAAAGGCCTATATTGTAAAATCCTGATGTTTATACTCATTTCTGGGTTACTCTCAATCTCTGTCAAAGAAGTTACCTTTTAGAGTGGATAGTAGTCAATGAAGAGATGTATACCTGGTCAAAGTGCTTAGAAAAAGAGAATGAGGACTAATCCCTAAATGGGACACCTCCACTACCACCAAGCATGAGCAGCTGCATTCACCAGTACAAGTTCTACACAGTATGTAGTCAGACAAAAATTTGGCATAGATAGTATAGATGCCCTCAGGGTTCCATCCTGTACTGAAGGGCTATTAACAGTTGATAGCTACTGAGAGTGGAAGAATCAATGTGTTAAGGATATGCACAGAATAGGTATCAAAGGAAAAAGAGAGAGAGAAAGCTAGGAGGAGCCTATATGAAAATATGGGATTATCAGCAGGGGGAGTATAGATAAATGTAATATTTCATTGTGTATGTATGTATGGAATTCTCAGAAATAAAGACAATTTATAACAACAACAACAACAACAGAACACCTGCAAGGGGATGAAGGAAAGCAGGGGACACCTACTTTGTTCTTGAAGACTTTGTACAAAATTAAATTCTCTTTTTATCTTTATACCAAGTCATTCACCTCCAGCCAGTATGTCCTATGTATGATGATGTCCTTTGGTTCTATTAGATATGGTGGTGACATTGATAACAATTGTTGAAAGCCAAAGAAATATGCAGAATCAATACCACTTCCCCCTGCCCCTAGCCCTCTAGCAAGTTGTAAAAGATTTTCAAGTCTTGTACTAAAGGAGCTCATAAGACTCTCACATGAGACACATGCCTGAATCCCAGGAGAAATTTCTTATCTCTGAAAACAAAGGACCACAGAGAAGAAATGAATGACCTCTCTAAACTTTGTTTTTCAACTTTTATAAGAAATCAATCCCCCTTTTCAATATTACACTGATCCAAAACTGTTTCATTTTCCAGAAACCTACATAAATTATACAAGTACATTCCTCCCTCCTGGCCTCCTTCCCTCCTACTCTCTCCCTTCCCTCACCCGAGTGTGTGTGTGTGTGTGTGTGTGTGTGTGTGTGTGTGTGTTCTCCAGTGAACCTACAGGGTCCAGGAATCAAGTCTTCCTCAATCCACCTGAATTTTTGAAGCAAGTACCTTAGTGACCCAGTAGCTCTTCAGTTCAGCTGGGCTGGCTTATGAGCCAGTGTGCTCTAGGGATCTGCTGACAAGATGCCTGTAGCACAGGGTTTAAAATTAATAACTTTAAAGACCTCTAAGACTACTGCATTATTTCATATATATACAAGCCTTTTTTGAAGTTTTAAATTCCAAATAATTTAATAACAATTCTAAATCTCAATACCAATTTCCACTCCCTAAAAGCCATTAATAGAAATAAGATTATTTTTAAGTTGTCAACAGATTATCAATTGAGTATATTTAATGTACTTTATAAGCACATAGTTGGGTAAATTGGATTCATGGAACGATTTACTAAAAGATAATTTTATGGTACTAAATCTAACTTTAAATCATTTTTTTCAACAAAGATTTACGAAGAGCTTACCATGTAGTAGAGGATGGGAAAACATGAACAAAACTAATATAACTTATCTTAAGATGCTAGAAAAAGTTATATTATAAAGAGCTGAATTAGATATAGTTGTCATTCTGTCACAGCAATGGAGTATAGTTTATTGGAGTGAGCTTTGACCATTTAGAAGTAGCTTTGTATCTTCTTTCTTTTTTTGTATGGCAGAATAAATATTCCTGGGCATATGTGTCCTTTACACTACATCATTAGTTGCCTCCTGCTGAGATGAAGCAAACATCTCATCATTAAGTCTCTCTTATACATAAGCTCTGCTTTTAAAGACTTAGTTATACATATGGGATAGGGAACATGTGCACTTGTGTTCAGGAGTCTAGGGACACCAGAGGCATAAGATTTCCTGGTGCTGGAGTTAGAAAGAGTTGTGAGCTACCTAATATGGGTGCTGGAAACTAAACACTGGTCCTCTGCAAAAGTAGAATGGACTGTTAACAGTGTATCCTTATCTCCCCATTACCACCTGCAGCTTACTAACACAGCTGTGCACATGCCACTCTCATACTTCAAAAAAATCAAACTGTCTCCAAAAATGTAAACAATGTACTTTGGAATTCAAGACACACTCTTGTTTCACTTACCTTTCTAGATTTATTACTCTCCCAAACCTATGTCTATTTCTACAGAATGTATTCACTATACATTCACCACTACCTCAAAGACTTAGAATTTCTCTATATCTACAAAGAGTTCATTAAAAACTCTTCTCCCACTGCTTCTGTGAAATTCTAGATATCTATTCAGTACACTTCAAACACCTTATCCTTCACAAAGCAAGAAGAAACATACCCCTCATCTAACTACCACAGCAAGCATGAGCTTCTTGACTTTCTTATACTATTGGAACCATCAGCAGTATTTAAAGAATATAAAATAACAACCAGACAAAGATGAAATGTAGAACAGGAGGAGAAGTATGCTAAATTAAACAACAAAATCAACACAACGATTTTTTTGTGATATTGAAATGGAAACTATACTTATTTCTTTGTATGAAGGTGGAAATGAACATGTTAATTTCATAGTTTATACAAATACCTGCATGTCATTGTACATAGTAAAGGTATAAAGTTTTGTTTGCCAGTTATACCTTACTAAGGCTTTAGAAGAGCAAAAACAACTAATCAATTTGTTATAGTCATTGTGAAATACAAAGGCAAAATGGAATAAAGACACCACTATCAAATTTGTACCAAGTTTCCACTCTCTCTCTCTCCCTTCACACACAGACAGCTCCCCACCACAGACACTGCATGTAGTTCTTTAGTATTAAATCTCATGAGTACTCAGAAGAAAAGCTGAATAGTATTTCCTCAAAACAACTCTAAAGTTATCTACTTCTTGTAAACTGCCAAAAATACAGGCACGATGGTGCAAATTTCTTATAAAATTTTTCATACTTTTAAAAACTAATGCCCTTTCACTGTTAGTTTAAGAAAAATGTTATTTTTATGTTTTACTATGTGAGCTCTCCTGAGAACTTAATTGAATTTAGTGGATCCTCAATACTGAAGTAAAATAAACCTCTCTCCAGATTTTGCAGAACATTTCAATATGAATTCCACAGTGAAATTAGGGAGGGTAGCCCTTAATGCAAAAGCTTTAGGATGCAAAAAAAAAATAGTAAGATTAGAACACACAGCTTAAAATACTTTACACAAATGTAAAGTAGGTTTTGTTTGGATTCTAAATTTGTAGTAAATTTACAATCCATCCATCCATCTCCAAAATTCCTTTTGTAAAATATACAATTATGATGAATTTCACAGTATTCCCATTGAAATCAATAGTCACCAATACCATTCACCTTTAAAAAAGTTTTAAATATATCCATAAATTTGGTATTCAAAATTCAGCACCAATACTACTTCATAGAACAGGCACCTCAGTTTCAATTTAGAGCTCCCAAATTGTTTCCTTTTCTACACAACTGAAACTGACAACCCTGCCAGACTACACAGAACCACTCAGTGGTTTCTGTCTGATGTGGAAAAAAAGGCCATAGGGACTAGGAAGTACCACCAAATTCATGCCACAATAAAGATCTACAACGGATGCAATGTAAATTATTGTCTTACCCCAGGGCATCATTTGCAGCAACTCTTTATCTTTGTGTAAGAATTGTTTAATCAGTTAATTTTAACATTCATCTGGGAAGGGAAGGAAGACTGCTTGGACGCGGTAACTATAGCAACATTTTTGAAAGCACAATCTACATAACTATTAGTTTTATTGCACAGTAATCTTCAGGTTATCAAATGAGATCAAGTATGATTGACTGAACATGAAGTCAGTTTTCAGATTGCGATTATAGTTCTGGTGCTACCAATAGCTAATAAGCCCTCTTCCAATTCATCTCATTGTGCTTTAATTATCCTATCCTGTCTGTCTCAACTTCACAGCACTGTTATGAAGCCAGATAGAATACTATCAATGACCACAAAGCCCTTAAACTTTAATGTAATTTCCTTGTTGATGTTCTAACCAGAGAGAATTCATAAAATGACTAAAAACAAAACAAAACCAGGGGCTGAAGAGATGGCTCAGTGGTTATGAGCACATACTGTTCTTCCTGAGGACCTGAGTTCAACTACCAGCATTCACATCAGGTTGTTTACAACTGCCTGTAACCCCAACTCCAAAGGGGATCTCTTACCTCTGTGGGCATTTGCATTCATGTGCACATGCCTCTACACATACATATAAATAATAAAAACAAATCTTAAAAAAATTACCTGGGAGATACCCAAGACTGTTTTCTTTCACTCTTTCTTTCTTTCTTTCTCTCTCTCTTTTTTTTTCCCCGAGACGGAATTTCTCTGTGTAGCCCTGGCTGTCCTGGAACTCACTCTGTAAGCCAGGCTGGCCTTGAACTCAGAAATCTTCCTGCCTCTACATCCCAAGTGCTGGGAGTAAAGGCATGCGCCACCACTACCCAGCCCCAAGACTGTTTCTAAAAATCATTATAAAGTCAGAAAAGTAAACACTGTTTAAACTTATATTCTGGACATTTGTTATATTATTTCAACATTGAGAAGTAGATACAGAAATTGTTCCACATGTTCAAGATGAAAATTCCCATCATTTGGTAATTTCCATCATATGCATTTCTTTGCACTTCCTCACCAATTAGTGGTTCAGTAGACCACTGCCTTCAGTGAGGTGACTGATACAGCCGTTTAGTCTAGTCTGGAAACTAAACTAGACAGTTTCCAGACTAGTAGAGCAGTCACTCAAAAATGTAACTTAAAATCTCAAGTGAAGCTACCCTAATTCAACAAATATTTTTTGAAAAAAGAAAGTTGTAAACATTTTTTGTATTCTGGCATCAAAAGAACACAGAAATAATGCTTTTTACATTTTTAGTGGAGGCTGAAGAGATGGATTCATGGTTAAGAGTACTGGCTACTGCCAAGACTTGAAGTGCCAGGGTGGGGGGATATCCAGAGGGTTCTCTACCCACCCAGAGGAGAAGGGGAGGAGAGACGAGAGAAGGATTATGGGAGGGCATGACCGGGAAGGAGGCAGTTAGCTGGAAGAAATGTGAATAAATGAAAAAACAATATTAACCAGTCTCTCTGGAAGACCTTGGGCACAAGCTCCGCAGCCAGTCCCACAACACCCAGAAGAAGCTCCACTCCCAGGTGCTCTAACAAGCCCAGGATCAAAGGATCTCAGAATCACAGGATCACAGAGACAACTTGACTCTGAGGAGTTCTGACACAACCAGGATCACAGGAAGGACAGAATCCAGTCAGATTTAGGAAGGGCAGGGAGCACTAGAGATAAACAGATGGCCTGGGGGCAAGTATAAGAAAATAAACAACACAAACCAAGGTTACTTGGCATCATCAAAACCCAATTTTCCCACTATAGTAAGTCCTGGACACACCATTACATTGGAAAAGCAAGATTCAGATATAAAATCATTTCTCATGATGATGATACAGGACTTTAAGAAAGACATAAATAGCAACCTCAAAGAAATACAGGAGAACATAGGTAAACAGTTAGAAGCCCTTCAAGAGGAAACACAAAAATTCCTTAAAGAACTACAGGAAAACACAATCAAACAAGTGAAGGAAATGAGCAAAACCATCCAGAATCTAAAAATTGAAATAGAAACAATAAAGAAATCAGAGAGAAAACCCTGGAGATACAAAACCTAGGAAAGAAATCATGAGTCATAGATGCAAACATCACCAACAGAATGCAAGAGATAGAAGAGAGAACCTCAGGGGCAGAAGACACCATAGAAAACATTAACACAACAGTCAAAGAAAATGCAAAAAAGCAAAAAGCTCCTAACCCAAAACATCCAGGAAATCCAGGACGCAATGAGAAGACCAAACCTAAGGACAATATGTATAGAAGAGAGTAAAGACTCCCAATGTAATGAGCTAGTAAATATCTTCAACCAAATTATAGAAGAAAACTTCCCTAACCTAAAGAAGGAGATGTCCATGAACATACAAGAAGCCTACAGAACTCCAAATAGACTGGACCAGAAAAGAAATTCCTCCCATCACATAATAATCAAAACACCAAAAGCACTAAACAAAGAAAGAATTTTAAAAGTAGTAAGGGAAAAAGGTCAAGTAACATATAAAGGCAGGCTATCAGAATTACACCAGACTTCGTACCAGAGACTATGAAAGCTAGAAGATCCTGGGCATATGTCATACAGACCCTACAAGAACACAAATGCCAGCCCAGGCTACTATACCCAGCAAAACTCTCAATTATCATAGAGAGAAAAAACAAGATATTCCATGACAAAACAAAACTTTTTTATCTTTCCACAAATCCAGCCCTACAAAAGATAATAGATGGAAAACATCAACATAAGGAGAAAAACTACACCCTAGAAGAAGCAAGAAGGTAATCGTTCAACAAATCCAAACAAACTTAATTCCACCTCTTACTACAAAAACAACAGGAAGTGACAATTACTTTTTCTTAATATGTTAACATGAAAATTAATTACCAACATATCCTAATCGATTGAAATCCAATAATATGAGGAATAAGAAATTTGTTGATTGTCATCCAATGGTCTCTCTAATTTGATAATTGGAGAAATAGGTTCAATATTGTACAATCTATATACACTTTCAGTTTGTTTGTTTGTGACAGTGTCTTCCTGTGTACAACATAAGGGTCTTGAAATCTTGCTTCTCTTATCTCAGCCTCTCTATAAGTATTGTTTATGTCATGTTTTTACACTATACTATAGTTTTCAGAACAGCTTATATATTTCAAAAGTATTTATATACCCAAAAGAAACATAGATGATTAACTAGGGAGGTGGCTTGTAAGAGAACAACAAAGAGTGAAACTGAATGTTTTGCTTGACATTTGTAACTCTTGTATCAAGTTTGAAGAAGAGGACTTTATAAGTTACTCTTTCTCTGAGATGAATGCTTTTCCAAATTATCACAGCTAATGAACCAAATTTTTACCCTCACTTAATGTCTGTGCCACCCTCCAAGCAGAACCATTGTTCATTGAAACAGTTGGCGAATGACTTTATGGATAGACCATCTTAATATGTATACCATTTCTTAAATGAATATAACCTGTTCTCTGTGGGCTGAGAATGAAGTCACTCACTCAAGTCAAATAGCTTTGACCATAGCAGGAAGTCTGTATCCAAAAATCGTGCCTACAATTCATTTCTTGGTGTAGCAGAACTGTCAACTCTCAGCTTAGATACGATCGAGGTAGAATCCATTGTTGATGTGAGGGTCATTGAAATACAGCCTTATTACAATGAAATCCAATGTCTCAAAATTGTTCTTATTTTGGGCTTGTACCACAGTAAGAGTCAAGATTTTCAACTCTACTAAATACAAAACAAACAAACAAAAAGACTTTATATATTTACGTTCATTTAAGAAAATACTAGTAGTGATGTATTATTTTGAAATATACAGTTAATATGTTTAGAGTTATTTAAAATTTATATTGAGAAAATGTATTTTCACTATTGCTGTAGACGACCATCTACATAAGACTGCTAAATTGATTGTTGTTTTATATCAAACAACTTTTATAATAATTATTTTTGTTAAAATATTGTATAAATTTTAAGGACTATGACAAGAAAAGATATTGTAGGTACTGAAGGGGGTCTCTGGGAGGAGTTGGGGTACACAAGGAAAGCAAGAATGTGATTTAATTCTATTCACTTAAAATATGTTTTTAAATGTTAACAAATTCAGATAAATTGAAATCATGTAACTTTTCTCATCATAATGCAATAAAAGTTAAAAAAAAAAAAAAAAAGAACAAAATGAAGTAAGAAGAAAGGAGTATTAGCTGCACTTAAAGAGATCCTGAGTTCAATTCCCAGCATCCCAGAGAGGCTCACAACTGGCTGATCTATACTGGGACCTGACGCCTTCTTCAGGGTACAGACATAAATGCAGACTAAAAACCCAGACGCAGAAAATACATTAACATAGTTTTAAAGTGTTAGAATTAATTATTTTATTTTATGTGTATGAGTGTTTCCCATGGGTGTCAGAATAAATATAGGCCCTCCTGAAACTGCAGTGATGAATGGCTGTGAGCTGTGTGGGTGCATGTAACTGAACCTGGCTCCTTTGCAAGAACAATACATGTTCCCAACTGCCGAGCCAACTCTAAAACCTCATGAAGGAATGTATTTTAAAAGTGTATCTATAATCCTGCCGGGCGGTGGTGGTGCACGTCTTTAATCCCAGCACTTGGAAGGCAGAGGCAGGTGGATTTCTGAGTTTGAGGCCAGTCTGGTCTACAGAGTGAGTTCCAGGACAGCCAGGGCTATACAGAGAAACCGTGTCTCGAAAAACCAAAAAAAAAAAAAAAAAAAGTTCATCTATTTTCCAAACAGCAATATTAAAACTACTAGCAATTTTCAAAATTACTATATAGTATATAAAATTCATGAAGTCATGCCCAAAACACTAACAGAAGCCTAGCATCATTATTTATTCATTATTTACTAAACAATCGCCATTTGTTTTCTGTTTATTAGTGGCTACAGTCTAGTTCTGTGAATACATAGTAACCCATAAGAGAAATGTAATTCTCCTATAAATAACTTCCTCTACATTTGGGGGGAAATTATTAGAAAATGTCATAAAATATTTCTGATATAATTTCAAAATAGATTGCTTTGAATGGTGGCTATTATTATGTTTGTACTTTAGAATCAACATATTAAGACATGAGATAGTTTACTCCATAAAGAAGATTGTAACAATAAGCATCTTCTCCTGCGCTGAGAACACTAAGACACACCTCCGTCATGTGCAGCTGCAGGGAACGCCAGTTTGGACAAGTTTTTAAGTTAGCATTAGAAAAGTAAAAAATATTTAGCATTACTGTGTAGATTTTAGAAATACGACTTTCCCCCAAAATAGTATTTTCTTAAATGATATATAAAGTTTATTAGTTCATAATTAATCAATTAGTGGAGATTGATTTCAACCCAATGTTGTTTTTCTATTCGTCAGTTAGTATGTCAATATCTTTAAAATACTTTTAAGCTTATTTTACTCCTTTATTTTAACTTTTTTCATCAACCTTAATTATGAACAACATTCTACTAAATACAAATAATTTTGGAACCATAGGTTAGTGGCCTTCCATGTTTTGTAATATATTTAATTAATTAAAGATTAGAAATAATCTCCAAAAAAAAAAGGTTATTTGTCAAGCAACACAATATTCAAGGTAAGAAAATTATCTCTGAGATTTTAAATTGCAAAAAAAAATAATTCATCAACTATTTTAAAAGATATTCTTTTTTTGGAACTCACTCCGTAGACCAGGCTGGCCTGGAACTCAGAAATCTGCCTGCCTCTGTCTCCCAAGTGCTGGGATTAAAGGCGTGTGCCACCACTCCCCCACTTAAGAGATATTCTGTATCAATACAAATGGTTACACCATGAAAAGCTGAACTTCTGAATTATTTTAAGATCTTTCTAAGATTTTTATTGCTAATCTAAGCTCCATGCTAAAATTCTGAGGGTCAAATAAAAGTTATTTTCAAAATTTATTTTAAATTTCACTTTAGAAAACTAAAGTTCAAAATTCACACAAGGATGGCAAGGACTCTGGTCTCCTCAACTCCTGACGCGTTTCCAAGCGTTGCTTATCCATCCTGAAAGAGATAGTTACTGTGTTTGAAAGTCGAATGAATAGTCTCAATATGACTTCAAGATATGGCTTTTTCAAAATGGGGGTGTGAAAGTCTTTTGGCTGATGTGGCAGTATTTTTTTTATGGGAAAAATCTATGATGACAGATCTCTGCCTTTTAAGATGAAAGATTTTGAGTGGGGAATAACTTACTGATCATCAGCAAAAATAAAAACCAGAGGATTTGTCAAAACTTCACTAAGTGATACTTTTTAAAAAAATTATTGATATATCGTGGGGCATTTAGCAGACCTCAGGAGGAAGGCAGTATGGATCTAATCCCTAAAGTTCTGAACCACAGTCTGGTACTATCATGATTAAGAAATGGTACCTTAGGCGGGATTCGCCATTTTCTCTCGGGTGAGTTTCTGAGACTGGAGCAGCCAGCCCGGAGGCGCCTTA
>NW_022196914.1:64701608-64714890 GCF_008632895.1 Mastomys coucha | reverse complement strand
AAAAAAAAAAAAAAAAAGAAAAAAAGAAAGTAGCATCCATGTAGACGCAGGAGCTGGGGAGTAGGTGTGGAATGTGGAGTATCCGGAGGGCGGATGGGGGAGGCCAGGAATGGGAATGGAGTATAGAGTGTAAAAAATAAATTAATTTAATAAAGAATTAAAAAAAAAAGAAATGGTACCTTATTTAGTTCTTGATTATGAAATTCTGACTTATTTTTTATAATATAATGACTGTGGATCAAACTGACTTATCAGGTTAGGAATCTTGTCTAGCTGATTAAACCTAAATCTTTTAGAGCCTCTAGCTTAAGAGGCTGCATTAAAGAAAGAAAGTGGTGTACTTGATTAAGGCAAATATAAATACCTTTAAGACATGGAAAGTAGTATTATGTGGCAGAAAGCCAACTTGAGTCAGGAGACTTACCATTTATTAATTATATACCTCAGATAATATTAGGGTCAATTCTAAAAACCTCTACTAGGGAACTGTTCTAAAGTCCTTTTAAGAAATACTTGACAGAGGGCTGGCAAGATGACTCAGCAGCTAAGAATACTGACTGCTCTTCCTAAGGTCCTGAGTTCGGACCCCAGCAACCACATGGTGGCTCATAACCACTCTTAATGAGATCTGACGCCCCTTTCTGGTGTGTCTGAAGACAGCTACAGTGAATTTTGCCAGAGCAAGTGGGGCCCGGAACGAGCGGGGCCGGCAGAGGTCCTGAGTTCAATTCCCAGCAGCCATACACATGATAGCTCACGGCCATCTGTACAGCTACAGTGTACTCATACACATAAAAACAAATAAAATAAATCTTAAAAAAAAATAAATACTTGACAGAAGTTAATGTTTTGTGCAGTTAGTTTAATTTGGAACTACAGAACCACCTACCTATGTCCTTACTACAAGGTAAGAAGAGAACTGTTACATGAGAGAACAACCAGTGTCTTTGTCTGTAATTACTTCCATTGGTCATCGGCTCTCCAGAACTTTAAAGCTTTGGTATGGTTATCTACTTCAGTAAATGAGATAGCCTATATATACAATAAAATGCTTACAGGTATAAGTTCTTGACTCTAGTTTGAACCTCACAATCATCAAATGAAATTTTACAACTTTTCTTTTTTAAATACCAAAGGCAAAATGACTCATAAAGTTCAATGTGCCCAATCTTAGGAGTTAAGCAAGATTGAGCCTGGTCAGTATTTAGATAAAGGAAATGCTACAAAATCTACTAATAAAATCTGAATCCAGCCAAAACCAGAAAAAAAAATAAGTCCCAGTGCTGCTGGTAGCTGAGTAAGAGGATACTCAAAACACTAGTGGATGTTTTAGTTTTGTGGATTGACACTCCATACAAAAGGTACAAGATTCTCACCTATGTTAGATATCATCAGAATCAATGCCCTAACCCAATCATCTTAGTGAGCTCATATCCTCACTAATAATAGCGTCAGAATACAGAGTATGCTAAGTGCTAGCGAAGTCTGATTCAATCCATGTGAAAACTGTTCATAGGGTCAGTGCAAACTCCAGAGACTTTCCCACCACCACATTCAGAAATAATTCAGCAATTCAGAACTGCTGCTCTGCTCCATAAATACTATTGGTCCTGGATGACTTTCAGGAAAAAAACCAAAATGAAAATAAATTATAGAAGTCAATCCAAGAGTCAAGAAGGCATGGGTAGCAACCAAGACACAGTTTCTTCTTTCTAAGACCAATTCCAAGAAAAAGAATGGAGATAGAAATTATTTTGAATACAGACCAATTATTTTGCAACACAGAGCAGGAGGATGGAGAGTTGTATCAGAATTCTTCAATTAAGAAAATGCCCTATGAATTTGCCTACATCCTGACCTCATAGCTACATTTTCTTAATTGAGGTTCCCTCTTTTCAAATGAATTTAGTTAGTTTATGTCAAGTTGACATAAGACTGTCCAGCACAATAATCAAACACTCAAAACTCCACTTAGAGACCATGCTTTCCAAAAAGCTTGGAACTAGGAACATTTTGAATTTCTGATGTCTTCATGAGTATTTGAATAGTCAAAATAAAGTATCTTCAGATATTTCATCAACTTAAACATAAAATTCACTTGTGCTTCATCTATACCTTAAACACACAGCTAATAATAACCATTTCATAGCATCCTTACATTACCAAACCCAGACACTATTGTGGATGCCAGCAAGTGTTAGCTGACAGGAGCCTGATATAGCTGTCTCCTGAGAGGCTCTGCCAGTGCCCGATTAATACAGAAGTGGAGGCTAACAGCCATCCATTGGACTGAGCACAGGGTCCCTAATGAAGGAGTTAGAGAAAGGACCCAAGGAGCTGAAAGGGTTTGCAGCCACATAGGAGGAACAATAATATGAACTAACCAGTACCCCCAGAGTTCCCTGGGAGTAAACCACCAACCAAAGAGTACACATGGTGGGACTCATGGCTCCAGCGCATATATAGCAGAGAATGGCCTAGTAGGTCATCCATGGGAGGAGAGACCCTTGGTCCTGTGAAGGCTCTATGCCCCTGGGTGGGGAAATGCCAGGGCCAGGAAGCAGGAGAGGGTGGGTTGGTGAGCAGGGGAAGGGGGGAGGGAATAGTTTTGGTTTGTTTTTCTTTTCCCCAGAAGAGAAACCAGGAAAGGGGATAACATTTGAAATGTAAATAGAGAAAATATCTAAAATAAATAAATAAATAAATAGAGTTTGTTAGGCATCTTTCTTAGCTAGGGTTTCTATTGCTATGATGAAACACTGTGACTAAAAAGCAAGTTAGGGAGGAATGGATTTATTTGGCTTACAACTCACTGTTCATTATCACTGTTCATCATTGAAGAAAGTCAGGAGAAGAACTCAAACAGGGCAGGAACCTAGAGTAGGAACTGCTGCAGCGTCCGTGAAGAGGTGCTGCTTACAGGCTTGCTTCCCATGGCTTATTCAGTCTACCTTCTTATAGAAACCAGGACCACCAGTTCAGGAATAGAAATATCCACAATGGGCTAGGTGGTTCCCCATCAATAACTAATAAAGAAAATGCACCACAGCAGGATCCCAGGGAGGCATGTTCTCCATTAAGATTCCCTCCTTTTAGGTAGCTTTAGTTTGTGTGTCAAGTTGACATAAGACCAAGCAGCACAGTATTCCTTGCATCGGACATTTAAAAGGCGAAACACTTGTTCCTAAGGGATATCTGATTTGAACCTCCCACCATTTTGAAATACAAGTAAGATAAAAAGATAAACCATTATATTAATAACTTTTCTTTTCATTATGACAAAATCACTGACAAAAACAACTTAAGGAAAGGAAGATTGACAGTAATTCACAGTTTCAGTTATCTTACCAAGAAAGGCATGCCAGAGGTAACAGCGGTGAAAGTGTAGCATAGGATGGAGACTCCTTACATCCTAACAGATCAAAGAGGCAGAATGCTGACAAGAGCAGGGCTGGGCTATGTGCTCAAAGGCCTTTCTCCCAGTAACTTGCCTATATAAGCAAAGTTTTACTGTTTCCTTGTTCTGCAATCCCCCCCCCCCAAAAAAAAAACACCACCTTCAGCTAGGGATCAAGTACTCAAATACGTTAGTCTCTGGGAAGGAAACATTTTAGGTTCAAACCATAGTAATCTGCCCCTAACACTTAAAGGCTTATGTCCATCTCATATGCAAGGGCTTTGATTACATCTTCAAGAGTGCCCACTTTTCAAAAGTCCAAAGATTCTTCTAGTAGGAAAATGATTAGCTGTGAGCCCCAGTAAAAAATAACAACAAAACAACAACAACAACAACCTTGTGTGCCTGATGTCTCCAAGATTTTTAACATGAGCTTCTGTTGTATTTTGTGAAAGGCTTTTTCAGCATGTAATGAGATCTTCAGTTTTTTTTATATGGTGAACTATATTGATGATTGAAACTATATAAAAATTTATTTTTAATTTCCCTGCACCCCTTGGGATAAAACCTACTTAATCAGGATGGACGACTCTGATGTGTACTTGGATTTGACTAGGGAGTATTTAATTGACTATTTGTGCATCAATGTTAATAAGGGAAATAAGTCTGAAATTTTCTTCCTTTGTTGAGACTTTGCATGGCTTAGGTATCAGGATGACTGTGGCCTCATAGAATGAGTTTGGCAGTGTTCCTTCTGTTTTTATTTTGTGGAATAGTTTGCAGAGTACTGGTATTAGCTCTTCTTTAAAAGCTTGGTAGAATTTTGCACTAAAACCATCTATCCCTGGACTTTTTTTTTCTTTTCTTTTCTTTCTTTTTTTTTTCTGGGAAACATTTAATGACTGCTTCTATTTCCTTAGGGGTTATAGGATTACTTAAATAGTTTATCTTATCTTGATTTAATCTTCTATCCAAAAAAGTGTCCTGCTTACAAGATGTACAGGGACAAAGAGCAGAGATGAAGGGAATGGCCAACCACTACTATCCAAAATTAAGACCTACCCATGGGCAAGAACCAGTCCTTGACACTATTAATGATACTCTGTTATGCTTGCAGACAGAAACCTATCATAACTCTCCTCTAAGAGGTTCCACAAGTAGCCCATAGAAAGATGGCAGAGATAGCTATATGGCCAAACATTAGATGGAGGTTAGGGGGTCTTGTGGAAAAACTGGGGTAAGGACTATAGTGGAAAAGCTGGGGTAAGGACTATAGGACCTGAAGAGGAGAGGGGCTCTACAGAAAGACCAACAGAGGCAACTAATCTGAAACCTTGGGGGTTCCTAGAGACTAAACCACCAACCAAAGAGTGAGCATGGGCTAGACCTAGACTCCCTGCATGTATGTAGCAGATGTGGAGCTTGATCTTCTTGTGAGTCTCCCATCAACTGAAGCATGGGCTGTCCCTGAATCTGTTGCCTGACTGTGGATCCCATTCACCTCTCCAGTCCACTTTTTCTGGTCTCAGTGGGAGAGAATACACCTAGTCCTGCATGACTTGACCTTCAGGGGATTGTGGGGATCCATGGGTTTTCCTACTTCTCAGAAGAGAGAGAAGAGAAGAGGAGGGGAGGGGAGGGGAGGAGAAGGTTGAGGAGAGGAGAGGAGAGGAGAGGAGAGGAGAGGAGAGGAGAGGAGAGGAGAGAAGAGAAGAGAAGAGAAGAGAAGAGAAGAGAAGAGAAGAGAAGGAGGAAATGGAGGGGGATCTGTGTGATGGGGTACTTGTAGTAGTGGGAGGCTGATACTGTGATGTAAAGTGAATGAATTAATAAATTAATAAAAATAATAAACTAAATCAAAACAAAAACTAAGTTAGGTACCTTCTACATACAATAAGAGAGTAATAATTCCCATTCCCAAAGGAATGGAAAAACAGTAACATAAGACAGGACAAAACAAGAATGAAAGCCAACCGAGCAAAGCTTTCACCTTGTTTCTCTGTGTTCATCATTCATAGTAGGTGGTGGCTTCATCTGAAATCCAAGAGGCTTTGGAAATTTCTCCCTTATGGTTCTGACAACATCAGCACACATGGACCCTCTCTATGGCCAGCTAAAATTGGTAGCTGTAGTATTACTTGACAGATGACCCTGACTGTTGATATCTTCATTATCTTTGGATCTTTAGCGCAACTCAGGTTTCACCTATACAACTTCATATGCTGACTTGGAACTCAAATCTGCTACACATTTTCTAACTTCAAAACATTTTTTTCAGGAAACATGGTGCAAGTTCCATGGTCCCATAACTTTCACATTCTTAATGCCTGCATATCTAGAACCATGTAGATGACACATAAGTCTGCAGCCCAGTTGAGATGTATCTGGGAGCCTTTAAACCAGTATTTGTCAACTTGTGAGTTGCAACCCTTTGACAAACACCTATCACCAAAACTATTTATATTACAATTCATAACAGTAGTAAAATTATAGTTATGAAGTACCATAAAAAGAATTTTATGATTGGGAGTTACCAGGAACTCTATTAAAAGGTTGCAGCATTAGGAAGGTTGAGAACCACTACTTTAGACTGTGACTGTGGTAGCTCCTAGTGTTTGGCTAGACCTATAAAAATATTCTCTCTAAAAGGTCATTCTACAGGAGGGAAATCCTTCTGTATTATTATTAGGGTATCCTATATGAAGAGCAAACTCAGTCACGTGTACTTACATATTTATCCCTAGAGCATTAAGCAGAAAGGACTTGACTTCAAGGTCCCTTTACTATCCTCCCTGTATAAAGCCCAAGGTTCATTGCAATGAATATTAATATCTTTAACAGCCACTGTCCCTTCATTGGCACCTGCTTTGTTCTAATCTAACTTGTTTGCAACTTTTAACACACTAATGCTCCTTTCCTTACCAAAGTGTACAACATTCACATCTGCTTTTGGCTTTAGATTCTTGCTATTAATTCAGGTAAAAGCAGCTAGTAATAAAAGCCACAGCCTAGAGGCTATGCTATTTTGAAAGCTTTTCTACCAAATAAATTAGTCCATTGCTTTTGGATTCAACGTCACTGTAATTTTTAGGAAATTGGGAAAATGTAGCCAGATTCTTTGTTTAAATGTAACGAACATGGTCTCTAGCCAAATTTATGATAGGGACCTTGTTCCCTGTTGTGACTACTTGAGCACAGGGCTTACTATCTACATTTCTAGCAATATTCTGGTTTTCCAAACTCTCAGCAGATGAGTCACTAAGCTCTGCTTCCAGCATTCTTGGATTTGTCTAGCTCACAGTCCCAACCTCCTCTGCATTCTCCCCACAAGTTTAATTACGAAAGCCTGAATGGCCCATTATCAGCTTTGGCCATAACAACACCCCAATTCTCAGTACCAACTTTATGTATTAGCTATTGTGCTCATTGCTGTGATATAACACACTACAGTAGCAATTTGATGGAAGAAGATTTCTTTTGTCAAGTCTCCAATCTGTCACAATGAGGAACGCAATACAAAGTTCATATCAGTGGAAATGTGAGGAAGATGCTCCTGACATTTTGGCAAATCAGGAAGCAGAATATTAAATCAGAGAAACAAGACTATAACACCCCAAAGAGCTTTCTCCGAGAGCCCCCTTTTACCATCTATGACTTACATCTTTAAGGTTCTACAACCTTCTAGAACAGTGATCTAGAACTAACAATTCTGGATCAGATTTAAACCATAATAACTGTCAAATTTAGTTTGGAATTTTTTGTTTGATGTTGGGTCATTTTATTACATTTCCATAAAACAACTTAAAGATAAGTTCATTATATTCTTAGTACTAATAATATTTTCATGTAATAAAAGCATTATTGTCTATCCATACTATTTCAAGAATTCTTTGAAAAATGGAAATTTGGCCAAAAAAATCACAAACAAAACAAAACACGCAAACCCTCAGAGACCTTCTACATATGAGAACCTGGCGCTTGCAGTCTCCAACTTCACTTCATGCCTATTTCCACACACACTCCTATTACTTGACCTATGATCCGCAACTTCCCTCTTCTTTAGGGTGTGTTTATAGTTAAGACTGGAAGATGCTTCACTTTGCCCTTTACAGATATGACTTATGCTACTAGGATTACCTTCTGTGTCACTCCTAAAATGACTTTTATGAACCATGCTATATATGAGTACGTTTGTTTATTGACTCTGACATGGTTATTAGCCTTAGAGTGTGCATTATACTCACAGGAGTAACTTAAAAACACTGGAAATGTATCTGTGGCATCTACTGTAGGCTCTGCTACACTGATGCAACATTCATACTGTATACTTAGTCAAACGGCAAACGAGGGTATCAGCTTCCCTTTAACAACTTCTTTGAAGGAACTAATCTTATTCATGAGGGCTTTGCTCTCAACAGTTACTATTATTATTATGAGTTACCTATGGGAACATGTCCTTTACTTAATACCATCACTTTTGTGATTAGATTTTAGAATATACATTCTGGTGAAGTGGCTGGTAAAAATACTCAGATCATATTACAATGTATGTTTTTCATTGAAGGATTCTATTAATGAAATTAATAAGAAATACATATTCCTTCCATTGTTTACCCTTGTCTTTCCTTCTTAGGGGATAAGTTCCACCCCTAAGACAGCATGGAAGTATTAGCATTTAGCACAAAATAAATACCAACATATATTTGAACACAAATGACTACAAGTTAACGTCAGATAGACATGTTTGAAAATCAGCTCTGTGGGGTTTTTTTAACCTGAGTGACCTAGTTGCTTTTATGCTATACATTTCTCAAATGTGAGGTGATATATGATGGAAGTATAATTACAAAATTACTATGAGTTTGCATGAAGTAATATACACAAAGTGCTTAGCAGACACATGGAACAAAACAGCATTAGGAGCTATCTCTACTTCTAAGGATGTTAAACATTTCTTTAGGTGTTTCTTGCCATTTGATATACCTCAGCTAAGAATTCTTGGTTTAACTCTGTACCCCATTTTTAATCAGGTTATTTAACTCTCTGGAGTCTAACTTCTTCTTCTTCTTCTTTTTTTTTTTTTTTTTTTTTTTTTTTTTTTTTTTTTTTTTTTTTTTTTTTTTTTTTTTTTTTTTTTTTTGGTGTTTCGAGACAGGGTTTCTCTGTGTAGCCCTGGCTGTCCTGGACTCACTCTGTAGACCAGGCTGGCCTGGAACTCAGAAATCCACCTGCCTCTGCCTCCCAAGTGCTGGGATTAAAGGCGTACGCCATCATCGCCCAGCCCTTATGGTTTTTTTGTTTTGTTTTGTTTTATTTTGTTTTTTGAGTCTAACTTCTTGAGTTCTTTGTATATATTGGATATTAGCCCTCTATCAGATATAGGATTGGTAAAGATCTTTTCCCAATCTGTTGGTTGCCATTTTGTCCTATTGACAGTGTCCTTTGCCTTACAGAAGCTTTGCAATTTTACGAGGTCCCATTTGTTGACTCTTGATCTTAGAGCATATGCCATAAGTGTTCTGTTCAGGAAAATTTCCCCAGTGTCCATGTTTTCAAGATTCTTCCCCATTTTCTCTTCTATTAGTTTCAGTGTATCTGGTTTTAAGTTGAGGTCCTTTATCCACTTGGACTTGAGTTTTGTACAAGAAGATAAAAATGGATCACTGTGCATTCTTATACATGCTGACCTCCAGTTGAACCAGCACCATTTGTTGAAAATGCTGTCTTTTTTCCCACTGGATGATTTTAGCTCCTTTGTCAAAGATCAAGTGACCATAGGTGTGTGGGTTCACTTCTGGGTCTTCAGTTCTATTCCATTGATCTGCCTGCCTGTCACTGTACCAATACCATGCAGTTTTTATCACAATTGCTCTATAGTACAGCTTAAGGTCAGGGATGGTGGTTCCACCAGAAATTCTTTTATTGTTGAGAAAGTTTTCACTATCCTGGGTTTTTTGTTATTCCAGATGAATTTGTAAATTGCTATTTCTAACTCTATGAAGAACTGAATTGGAATTTTGATGGGGATTGCACTGAATCTGTCAATTACTTTCAGCAAGATGGAAATTTTTACTATATTAATCCTGCCAATCCATGAGCATGGGAGATCTTTCCATATTCTGAGATATTATTTGATTTTTTCTTCAGAGACTTGAAGTTCTTGTCATACAGATCTGTCACTTGGTTGGTGAGAGTCACACCAAGGTATTTTATATTATTTGCGGCTCTTGTGAGTGGTGTTGTTTCCTCCCATATACAGGCACCAGACCCAGACACTATTGTGGATGCCAAAAGTGCTTTTTGACAGGAGCCTGATATAGCTGCGGCTTGAGAGGCACTGCCAGAGCCTGACAAAACAGAGGCAGATACTCACAGCCAACCATTGGGCTGAGCACAGGGTCCCCAATAGAGGAGTTAGAGAAAGGATTGTAGGAGCTTAAGGGGTTTACAGCTCCATATGCGGAACAACAATATCAACTAACCAGACCCACCAGAGCTCCTAGGGACTAAACCACCAACCAAAGAGTACAAATGGAGGAACCCACGGCTCCAGCAGCATATGTAGTAGAGGATGGAAAGCCATCCTCTGGCATCAATGGGAGGAGAGGCCCTTGATCATGTGAAAGCTAGATGCCCCAGTATAGGGTAATGCCAAGGCAGGGAAGCAGGAGTGAGTGGGTGGGTGGGTAAGCACCGTCATAGAAGCAGTGGAAAGGGGAATGGGATAGGAGGTTTCCAGGGGGGAAACAAGGAAAGGGGATATCATTTGAAATGTAAATAAAGAAAATATCCAATAAAAGAGAAGGAAAAAAAAAGATTCTTCCAACCAAGGAGTTCACAGGAGGAACTGTATCTAGAATCAAAGAGGGAAAATTAAGTAAGAGGAACACTGTTAGATTTTAGGCTGCCAAAGATTTTAGTGAGCTGGTAAAAACTGGAGTACATGAAAAAATTAATCAATCTCCTCAGGGAGCTATAAGACAGAAGGAAGAGAAGTACTCAGAAAAATAACAGAAGTAAAGGAATGGACAATATCTCATCAGACATCAAGCAAATGTTTTTATCATTAAAATCATATATGCATCTACTTCTCTAATTCTACATGCATCCTAAAAGGTAGGACAGTTTGAGCCCTTTCTTCTTATATATTAGGATAATTGAAATAGCTAGGTACCAAACCAAAATTAGTTGATATTTTCTTTTTTATCATAACTATCCTTTTTCTCTTTGATGAAATAATATACAAACCTAGAGTTACAGACAACAGGGGTAGATCCCATACTGTACACTATGACTTTACAAAAGAATCTGCTTTATGACTTCATGTGAAATACTTTGTTTGAAATGTCTCAAAACAATATTTGTGAAGATACTTTGTCTCACACATACCCATTCACATACCACCTACACATACATACAAACACATACACACATGCACACACACAAACAGGCATGCATGCATGCATGTACCCACAACACATACACAGGTCTTTTTCTGAATCTTTTGACATTAGGGTTCACTATTCCTAAATATTTTTAGTATGGATTACTTCCTTTAGGCATACTCTCTCATATAGCCATAAAGAAATCACTCTTATATTTACACTATGTTTATCTAACCTATATTACAAGTTATCATTTCACTTACAGATACCTTTTTTCCTTTGTGTTCTAGGACAGAATCCAGCAGAGGCTAGGTACTGCATTGAGTGGCCTTATTTCTTGTGCTTTTTATTTTTATTTTCCATAGCCTCTCTATCTTTCATAGTATTCTCATGTTTGATTTTTAAGCCATGGCTCTAAATTACAATCAAGCATTTCTCAGTCTCTGAGGACACTCTAGGCTCCTTCTCTCAGTTTCTGAGGACACTCTAAGCTCCTTCTCTCAGTTTCTGAGGACACTCTAAGCTCCTTTTTTGCAGAATTGGACTTGTTTTCAGTCTTAGAATTTTATGGTTGTTTTCAGCAAATGCTAAAATTAGAAAAGCCAACATTTTAAAACAAACTGACAGTTTAAAACAAAAAAATATATCTTTAATTATTTAAGAGTTTAAATTATCAATAAAGCACCCTTACAGTCATTCAGGATACAATAAAAAGGAAATATTAAAATATTACATTTCATATTTCTTTCTAAATTACCTAAAATCTCAGAATATTCTAAATATGCCTTGCCAACACTGCCATTTTCTGAACATTTCAAATTGGCAATTCTTTTCTTTTCCTTTTCTTGCTGAAAACTGATTTTCAAAATGTGCTTAGCATATCTCATTTTATAGTCATTCCTTTTTAGTCAACCTTGAAAATTTGCTCAAACCTCAAAGCAAAAAGAGGAATCAATATAGTGTCCCTTCTCCAGAGAATATCAACAGTAATGTGCTAAAACAAACGCTGTCTTTCGTTACTCTCTAGGTTTAGAGTATTAGACGTATCAAACACAGGGAGTGTAGACAATGTGTAAGACTGCAAAAGGTAACTGTAGGAAATGCATGTCTTATAAAGGCAACAGAATCTTTCGATAAACATGTTCCAAATTAAGTATGACAACTCTTGTTATGGATATGTATTACAGAATGTAGTTCATTTTTATAATTTTTAATACTTAGGCTTATGTGAATTTAATTATCAAAACTATGATTCATTAAGGAACACTATCATATTTCACTATGTATGCATATCTGCCTAATTTTCAAAATGTCTACCTAGCATGTTGACAGAAAAGAATAAACATCTTTATTATCTAAAAGTATACAAACAATTCTCCAAACATAATATTCTGAACTTAAGTAGGATTTCAAAGAAAGTTGAGGCTTTTCTTCCACATTATGTGTCAAATAATCTTTCCAAACTAAACAAAAAACAATTTGTGAAGTAATTCTCTTAGTGTTAGCCAGCTTTGAGGTCTTACTTGTTTGTATGTAACATGAAATATATATTTGCAAAAAAAAAAGGGAGAGCAAAGGACCCCGAGGGAAAAGCCAGGATAACGGGGAGCAAAAACCATACATAGTAATGGGTTAATCATGATCCATGTGCACAGTGCTCAGCATTACACGGGTTCACATACATGACTCACTAAGAAAGGTTTGTGTGACAATACCCAGAGGAAGCTCCACTCCCAGGTGCTCTGACACACCCAGGATCAGAGTTAAGCAGGAACCAACATCTGTCCAAACACTGGGAGTAACTGGGACCAGCAGGACCAGGCACTTAGGAACTCTGCCAGCCTAGTGACTCCGGTTCCTTCCGGGTCTGTCTGGGTTAGTGTTCTGAGCAGACCTTGGGCACAAGCTCTGCAGCCAGTCCTACAACACACAGAGAAAACCACACTTCCAGGTGATCTAACAAGCCCAGAATCCCAGGATCCCAGAATCACAGGATCACAGAGGCAGCTTGACTCTGAGGAGTTCTGATACAACCAGGATCAGAGGAAGGATGGGCTCCAGTCAGAATTAGCAAGGGCAGGTAGCACTAGAGTTAACCAGATGGCAGAGGGGGGGGCAAACATAAGAAAATAAACAACACAAACCAAGGTCACTTGCCATCATCAGAACCCAATTCTCCCACCATAGCAAGTCCTGGACACACCATCACACCAGAAACACAAGATTCAAATCTAAAATCACTTATCATAATGATGATACAGGACCTTAAGAAGGACATAAATAGCACCCTCAAAGAAATACAGGAGAACACAGCTAAAGAGCTAGAAGCTCTTAAAGAGGAAACACAAAAATCCCTTAAAGAGCTACAGGAAAACACAATCAACAGGTGAAGGAAATGAGCAAAGCCATCCAGAATCTAAAAATGGAAATACAAACAATAAAGAAATCAGAAAGAGAGACAACCCTGGAAATACAAAACCTAGGAAAGAAATCAGGAGCC
>NW_022196914.1:64700441-64700910 GCF_008632895.1 Mastomys coucha | reverse complement strand
TACAAGAACACA
Source organism: Mastomys coucha (assembly GCF_008632895.1). Taxonomy (NCBI): domain Eukaryota; kingdom Metazoa; phylum Chordata; class Mammalia; order Rodentia; family Muridae; genus Mastomys; species Mastomys coucha. The sequence continues at coordinate 64,700,898 of NW_022196914.1, read as the reverse complement.
AATGCCAGCCCAGGCTACTATACCCAGCAAAACTCTCAATTACCATAGATGGACAATTACTTTTCTTAATATATTTATTTGAAAATTAATATTACCAACATATCCTAATCAATTGAAATCCAATAATATGAGGAATTGGAAATCTGTTGATTGTCATCCAATGGTCTCTCTACTTCGGTAATTGGAGAAAAAGGTCCAACATTGTATAATTTTTATAAACAGTCAGCTTGTTTGTTTGTGACAGTGTCTTGCTGTGTACAACATAAGGGTCTTGAAATCTTGCTTCCCCTATCTCAGCCTCTCTATTAATAGTATTGTTTATTTCATGTATTTACGCTATAATATGGTTTTCAGAACAGCTTATATATTTCAAAAGTGTTTATATAACTAAAAGAAACATAGACGATTAACTAGGGAGGTAGCTTGTAAGAGAACAACAAAGTGAAACTGAATGCTT
>NW_022196914.1:64696501-64700057 GCF_008632895.1 Mastomys coucha | reverse complement strand
TTATAATACTTATTTTTATTGTTATAATATTTTATAAATTTTAAGAAATATGACAAGAAAGATATTGTGGGTATTGAAGGGGGCTCTATTGGAGGAGCGGTGGTACAAAAGGGAAACAAGAATGTGATTCAATTCTATTTAATTAAAATATGTTTTTAAATGTTAACAAATTCAGATAAATTGAAATCATGTAACTTTTCTCATCATAATGCAATAAAAGTTAAAAAAAAAAAGAAAGAAAGGTTTGTGTTTAATCACTGATATGACTGACAAGTCTGTGATGTCAAAGGAGGCAAGTCCCATGCCAAAGGTACGGGCTATTTTCCTCTTTTGGGACACTACCTATTCTTTCCTCTGTGTAAGAAGGGGATTGTCCCAAGGCCAGAAAATTCAGAGAAAGTCTAAACTAGCCAAGTCAGAGAAACCATGTCAAGATGCCTGACATTGCCCAGCTCCTGCGGTCTCCTGCTTATTGCCCCTTGAGTCGGGGTACAGGTGTTATGACACTAGAGACGTAGCCATAACTGCCCAATTGCATACTCCCCAGCTTCATGAGCAATAATAAAAATGATGGTTACTGTTTTAAGACACTGAGTTTTAGGGTGAGCTGTTATGTAGCAAAAGATAAAGAAAACATGGTAGCAATGCAGACAATGAATCTCATGGACTTAGCTGACAAACAATGTTCGGGTAAGGAATCAAACATATGTAATTCATTATTCTTAATCAAGAGCTGGGAATATAGCTCAACGGTAGAGAATTGACCTCACATGCATAAAGCCCTGAGTTCACTTTTGCACAACATTTTGTACCTCAATAATTAATATAATCATAATTACTCAAGTTTTCACAGGGCTCTCACTTTTTTCAACTTCAATTGTTAAAAATAAATTTAGTTAAAACTCAAAGAATAAGTGATAAAACTTAATGCTGAAAAATGAATCCCATTAAGCAGAGCTACACTTTTGATATTTGGACCCATCTATGACATTCCAGCAGCTTAGATTCTGACATATCCTTTCTAATAATGACATTGCATAACCTAGGTTTGTCATTTAACGGCTTATAAAGTATTTTCAGGTACATAATTTCATTTACATAACTGATCATATACATAATCCTCTGAAACCTCAGTCAGTGTCTTATGGAATGAAAACTGTGTCAAAGAAGTTACATGAATAGCTCAGAATTGAAGACCTTAGAAGAAAAACATTTACTCTGCACAAGCAGAGACTTAATGGCTAGCCTGAGCTAATGACCAAGATCTAAAAATGTGCATCTAACGCAGGTGACATATCAGACTTAATAGTACCAGCTGTGTAATGCACAGTACAAGTGGACCACTGCTCAGTAAACGAAAAGATGCAGGAATAGTATGCTCCAAAGTGTATACTAAGTAAATAGCATGTGTAATAAATAAGAATGTAATAAATAGTATTTCCAAAGTTCTTAACTTTCCATTTTAAAAATATCTTTCTTTGAAAATCTTGCATTTTTATAATACTCTGGATAATCACTAAAGGCTATTCTAAAGACTAATCTCAAGGGTCTTATAATTTCTTAAAGTTATACAAAGTAGGTGCTATTTCAAAGTCTTTTAAGGTTTGATTTAATGAATGCTAAGCACCTAAAATCCACAGGAGGAAAAATCTAATTGGCTATCTTTTGAAAAAGAAGATTAATACATGCACCAAGTGGATTTCTTACTGTGCTCCAAGTATTACTTATGAAGGTCGATGGTATGTGTTGCTATTGTCCATTATTCTGCAAAGATATATAGAGTTTTAAGGGTTCTCTGCCCTGTGTTTTGCCACTAACCACATCTCCCCAAACATTGGAACACTTCCATCTCCTTTTAACAACTTCCCATTAAAACTCATGGACCATATCCTGTACTTAATGGGCTGTTAATATTTTAAAGCTTCTGTAGTTCTACTGTAAATCCCCAGTCCCTACTGCAATGTTGAAATATGTACAAAAAGATTTCCCCAGCTGACACAAAGAACTCACACAGCTCACATTTTGACAAGCAGTAAACTCTCCTAGTATATATAATAGTAATGTAGTACACAGTAACTATGACAGCTGCATATCAGAAAGCATTGGATATTGCTGGGCACATGCAGACATTTCACTGGCTTCATGCCACATACCTGTCATTTTAGCCCAGCTTAGGCCACAAAGCACTTGCTTAATCACTAACATAGCGCCCGAGTGCTTAAAAAACAAAAACAAAATTTAAGGTAATATGCCAAGAGATTTTTTTATTAGATATTTTCTTTATTTACATTTCAAATGTTATCCCCTTTCCTGGTTTCCCCTCCGAAATACTCCCTATTCCCTCTCCCCTCCTCCTGCTCACTACCCCACCCTCTCCTGCTTCCTGGCCCTGGAATTCCCCTACACTGGGGCATAGAGCCTTCACAGGAACAAGGGCCTCTCCTTCCATTGATGACCAACTAGGCCATCCTCTGCTACATATGGAGCTGGAGCCACGAGTCCCTCCATGTATACTCTTTGGTTGGTGGTTTAGTCCCTGGGAGCTCTGAGAGTACTGGTTAGTTCATATTGTTGTTCATCCTAAAGGGCTGCAAACCCTTCAGCTCCTTGGGTCCTTTCTCTAGCTCCTTCATTAGGGACCCTGTGCTCAGTCCAATGGGATCCTGTGCTCAGTCCAATGGGATCCTGTGCTCAGTCCAATGGGTGGCTGTGAGCATATTTGTCAATGCCAAGAGATTTTAACCTGATTATTTATTCAGTTTAAGAAATATAGACATGTAAAAACATTAATTCAGCTATGTCATTGATTATCTAAAGAAAGCAAACTGAGACTATAAAATGTTTGGAAAATTTCAATTTGGGGGACAAGGGGTCTAAATTAACAGGCAAGACAATTTTATTTCTTTTACCTAAGAAATAAATTTAAATTCAGAAAGGGGAATAATTGAGATAAAATTTTACAAAGCTTAAAACATCTGCATCATTAGACACCATGGTCCTAAGGGAGAAATGGCACTATCTGACTGGTCTTTCTAAGGCCATCTACCTTCGCCCTGCTCACTCCTCACCTTACTCTTCTCAGCCTTGCCTCTCTCCCTGGCTGCTTTTTCTATCTTCTGTTATGATGCAGCTTTCTTCCTCTCTGACCTCTAAAACACTGAAACAATGCAGATTCAAATTTTCAGAACACTTCCCTATAAGAATGTCAGTTCTACTTCACTGACTTTAAATCACATCTGTATACTGATGTTTTAATTTCAGTAGTCCTTACCAAAGTAGAGTCAACTGCCTACTTGAAATTTCCTCTTGGGTACCTAATTAGAATCATAAAGTTAGTGAGATTAAAATCTATAAGTCTTGTTCTTCCCTTAGAAATTTGTTGTTCAACCATGTTTCCCTTTTTAAAAGCAACTCTCTCTCTCTGTCTGTCTCTCTCTCCCTCTCTCTATCTCTGTCTCTCTCTGTTTCTCTGTCTCTCTCCCTCTCTGTCTGTCTCTCTCTTGCTCTCCCTCTCTCTCTGTCTCTCTCTCTGTGTCACTCTCTCCCTCTCTCTCTG
>NW_022196914.1:64657522-64696484 GCF_008632895.1 Mastomys coucha | reverse complement strand
CTCCCTCTCTCTCTGTCTCTCTCTCTGTGTCACTCTCTCCCTCTCTCTCTGTCTCTCTGTCTCTCTCTGTGTCTCTGTCTCTGTCTCTCTCTGTCTCTCTGTCTCTCTCTCCATCTCTCTCTCTGTCTCTGTCTCTGTCTCTGTCTCTCTCTCTCTCTGTCTCTCTCTCTTTCTCTCTCTCTCTCTGCCTCTCATTTAGCGCATTGTCAATAGTGGCTGACACAGACCCATTATCAATGGTTTGGAGGAAGAGTGCTAGCCTATCACTGCAGCCTCAGAAGTAAGGCATAGGGAGCAGAGGAAGGTTAGGTGGTAAGGGTGATAGTATAGCAGAAAAAAAAATGAAGTCCAGTCCTGGTGAAAATCTTAGAATACAGCATAAATGCTTAGGTTGTAGACCTTATACATAACCAATTAAGTAAAATGCCAATGTGTTCTTAATTACCAGGTACTGTTATAAGTAATGATAAAGTTATCTGTCTTTTTCTAAATTAAGTTTAATATGTTTGCAATATATAATGTTTTAATGCATAGATATATTGTAGAGTAGCTGTTAACCTATTTAAAATATGCATTATCTTATATATGAATCTTTGTGTGGAAACAAAGAAATGCTCAATATCTACTCCCTTACTGTGGAGTACTGAACCACAAAATGGACATCTCTATCATACAGCCTTCCTCCTAAAGGTCAGAGATCATCACAAAGGAGAGTGAACCTTGAAAAAGGCAGAGATGGCAGAAGACTGCTTCAAAACAGTTTTTCTAGAGACAGCAGGGAAGAGGCATGGATGCATTCACAGAGCAGGTGACACCATACAGAGCAGTTGCACAAGATAGAACTGCAAAAAATCCCAGAATGGATGGAAGAGGGATTCATGAAGTCCCACACCTAGATAATGAACTACTGGCGAGTAATGGCTGCTAAGAGAGGCAGGGTTGGCTTTCTTCAGCAATGTGGCCCCAGAAGGGCTCCCTATTCTGCAGTCCATGGCCCTACACATGTGCACATAATGGTAGTACTAAGTGGAATGGGTGGGTTTTAAATGAAGCACACATGAGATGGAGAGATGGCTCAGTACTTAAGAGCACTACTTTCTCTCCTAGAGGATCTGGACTTACTTTCCAGGATTCACATCATGGCTCACAATCATCCCTTAATTCTAGTTCAAGAAATCCAATGCCTTCTCCAGGTACTAGACACACATGTGGTGCACATCCATATAAACATGTAACAAAACAACTATGTGCATAAAATCAAAAAATAAAATTTAACATAAAAAAAAGCACAGATGGATTTGGCACAGATTTTGGCAGGTAAAAGTACAGAGGAAGAACTACAAGAGAGGAATTGGGATAGATTTGACAAAAACACATTACAGATATGTGTGCAACCCTCAAACAATAAAATAGATAAATTTTCATGTAACGTTATAACAGTAATCAGTGAATATATACTATATTTCTTGAATTTATTCCTATCTAAATGTTTTGCACTCTTGCCAACATCTTCCTAAATTTCCTACCATGTCTACAAATCAGTATTTTACCCTTTCTCTTTTTTATTGGATATAGCCTATATTTACATTTCAAATGTTATTCCCTTTCCAGGTCTCCCCTCTAGAAACCCCCTATCCATATTCCACCCCCTGCCTCTGATGGTGCTCCCCCACCTACCAACCTTCTCCCACCTTCCCGCCCTGGCATTCCCCTACACTGAGGCACCTAACCCCCTCAGAACGAAGGGCCACTCCTCTCATTGATGTACAACTAGCCCATTTGCTGACACATAGGTGGCCGAAGCCATTGGTCCCTCCATGTGTCTTTGGTGGGTGGTTCAGTCCCTGGGAGCTCCAGGGGGAGCTGGCCTGTTGTCCCTAATGCTCCCTCCATGGGGCTGCAAACCTCCTCAGCTCCTTCAGTCCCTTCTCCAACTCCTCCATCAGGGACTCCCGTGCTCAGTCCAATGGTTGGCTATGAGCAACCACCTCTGTATTTGTCAGGCTCTGCTGGCAGAGCCTCTCAGGAGACAGCCATATCAGTTTTCCATCAGCAAACACTTCCAGCACCCACAATATCATTCAGTTTGGACAGCTGTTTATGAGACAGATCCCCAGGTGGGGCAGTCTCTGGATGGCCTTTTCTTCATCTCTGCTCTACATTTTGCCTCCATATTTCCTCCTGTGAGTATTTTGTTCCCTTCTAAGAAGCACTAAAGCATCCACACTTTGGTCTTCCTTCTTCTTGGGCTTCATATGGTCTGTGAATTGTATCTTGGGTATTCCGAACTTTTGGGCAAATATCCACTTATCAGTGAGTGCGTACCATGTGTATTCTTTTATGACTGAGTTACATCACTCAGGATGATATTTTCAAGTTCCATCCATTTGACTGCAAATTTCACAAAATCATTTTGCTACATTCAGTTCAGTTGAATGTATTCAACTGAAAGAATCTGAAATTTTTATGTACAGAAAAGACTCTCTAGAAATCTCTGAGGCACGGCACAGTACGTTAAAGTGCCAAATACCCAAGGAAAAGAGTATTTCTACCTCGTAAGATGGAGGGACAAGGTTGATGAGAGTTAACAGAGCTAGTGAAACTTGCAAATTAAACTTCCCTAACTTACTATTCTTAGATATACCATTAATGTCCTATCACATACTTTGACAATTCAATGCACCTCACCCAACAGCATAAAAAATGTCAGGTTAAAGAGCTTCTTTACAATGGATATAGAAAATGTGATACATTCACATAATGGAGTATTATCCAGTTGTTAGAAAAAATAAAATTCACAGATGAATGGATGGAACTAGAAAAAGATCATCCTGAGTGAGGTATCCCAGACTTAGATACACAACTACAGATATATTCAATTATATATGGATATTAGCTTTTAAATCAATGATAACCAAGTACAATATGGAGAGACAGAGGAGGGTATAGAGTAAGAGACTGGGAAGACTGATGAATCTCATCAGGAAAGAGAAACAGAATGGATAGTTATAGATGGAGAGGCTAGAATGGGAATATCAAGTGTGAAGATAGAGGGAAGAAGGGAACAGAGAGATTATAGGGAGAGACAGCTAAAATTAAAGATCATTTGAGGGGCAGTATGGAAATCTAACACTGTAGGAGCTTCCTAAAATACACACACACACACACACACACACACACAAAGGTAATATAAATGAAATCACCAAGTAATGGGGGAAACAGAGCCCTAAGAGTCCAAAACTTGTCATTATATAAAGCTTCTAGTACCAGGATTAGTTTACATCTAATTGAGCTGTTGGCCAAAAGGGTCCCATAGGAATCTCCAAACAAGCCTAGCTATTGCAAAGACTATAGGTTACTTTTCACAAACAAATGGCAAGAGAACATCAATATACTCATTAAATGTGGAGAAATCAAGATGGTGCCTATAAAAAGCCTTCACCCCGACATATTAGTATCTTTGGTACAGGAAGTACTCTGCATGCTACCAAAAAAGAAATATGGACACAGCCTCAGACATGAGCCTTTTGATCTGCAATGATATCCAGCCTGCAATATATGCTAAGGCAGCAGTGGCACAAACTGTGTGACATAAGCAATATGTGATCAGACTTAGCACCCTCCCCATGAGTGGAACCATATTTAATACTGCTTGGGTGACTAAGAGTATGAGATTAGGCAGCCCAGGGACCTAGTATAAAATCAAATATTATTGTTCTAAAAAAAATCAAAAACAAAAACAAAAACAAACAAAACAGTAAAATGACTCCTAATGGCATTCTGCTATACTCATTGATCAGTGCCTTGCTCAGCCATCATCAGAGACACTTCTTCCACTGCAGATTGTAACAGTTAAGTGGTCAAAAATACTATATTAGAATTATTAAAGCATAATGTTTCTATCCAATCATAATTAATATATGAATAAATTAGAACAAACACTGGCATGTTGGCACCTATCTGCAGGACTAACTATTTGGGAGACTAAGAAAAGACAGCTGGAACCTTTGTTCTAGATGTCAGCCTGATCATAAGAAAAAAAAGGAATTAAGGTGTATAGGATAGTAAAAAGAGAGCAAGATCATCAGGGATGAAGTCTTTTATTTTATTTTATTTTTCATTTCTTAGTTGAATGACCTTAGAGCGCATATTTAACTATTTTAATTAAGTTTCCCTATTTCAATCATGCAAAACATCATCACACATTTTTTTGAGAATAAATATAAAGAGCTTTGTAAAACTAGAAAGCAGTGAATGAATTCATTGGCTTATTACAGAGTAATGACTTCTTGAGAGAAACTTTTTAAACAGTATGATAAATCTGCTTCTTAAGGTTTTCTATTTATATGTATGCATGTATTTGTGTGAATGCATGAAATTTGTGTACCTGTAGCCATAGAAGATATCAGATTCCCAAGAATTGTAGCTATGGGAAGTTGTAAGAGCCCAGTGTGGATGCTGGGAACGTAACCGGGTCTTCCACAAGAGCAGTGCAGGCAGATAACCACTGAGCTACCTCTCTGGCTCTGCATATGCTTTTTTCCATTTAAATGCTTACTTTAAATAATGCAATTAAATAGACAACCAGTCTCCTCTTCCCTTTTAGAAACTTAACATAAATAATCACAACTAGGAAGTACATATGGATAGTTATATTTTATAACCAAAAGTGACAACTCATTTCTCATACTTTAAAATCTTGCTTTTAGTATTTTCTGTAATTAACTAATGATATCTATATGTCTAGCTAAACATTACAAGTAGGACTTACAAGGAGAAAAGTTATTTATTATATTTCTGAATTAAATCTTAATTATTTTTTCTTATTTAGTTCATTTGATACAAGCATATTAATAGAGGACTAAATTTTTCACAATGATAAAAAATAAATTCCCACTTTGCTCTTCCTATCCTTTATTACCTGAATGAGGTGTAGAGAGAACCAAATATAGTTATAATATCAAGCAAACACAACAATCAAAGGAAAAATACTTGCAGCAAACCATACCTAGTAATAAGAACTGCATTATCGTGGTGGGCAATCCCATTTTCTGGAATGGTGTTTCCATCACTTTGGTGGGAGAGAATGGATTTCTGCCATTTACAGAAGCTATCGAGGGACTTGTCTGCATGATGGTTTATCTCCAAGTTTGGCTGCAATACAACATGCATACCAGAAATGTTCCAAACAAATTACTAAGGTCAGTTGTCAAAACTTTTGAAAACTAAAGTGGGACTACAATTAGAAGTAGTGGTTTCTAGGAAGAATCTCTTGCCGATTTTTATCTCCAGAACATCTGACCTAGTGTTCATTTAATTTATTACTAAACAGACTTTCCTTCCACTTCCAACTTGAACAGTAAAGAGAACATATATGAGCTCATCAGCCTACAAAAGTCAACCAAAACCATTATCATCAGGTAAGCCATACAAGTAAAATGTTCATCCTTAATTCTGAAACATGTATCAAGTATGCATATATGGAGAGAAAGTTTTAACAATACATGAGATGTATATTATTTAAAAGTATCTCAATATTGCATAAAAATAAAGTTTAGAGTTAAAAATATTTAGCTAGGACTTGCTAGATGAAGTAACAAAGAAATATATCTGTTCATGATGATAATCCTATAGCCTAAGAGTTTTGATATATAAAGAAAGTCATTCTTACCTGATCTTCTGTGAGAACAATCAAGCGGGCCACTATAATATTCACAACGTTTCCTAGACTGGAGTCACGGTAAAGTTTGGCAACCTGACCTCCAGAAAATAAGAAAAGACAAAAAGTCAGACAAAAATCATGGAGTGATATTTTGATTTTCTAAAATAAAATGCAACTTTATGACTTTATGATGTATATTAAAATATATTATTTTACCCTGTACCACTTCAAGAGGCTTTGGTTAGTAGATTTTATATAAGACTACAAAAAGAAGTATTTTCTCCTAGAGATGAATTGTATGCATCACAAAATCTATAGTATGGGCTGATGCTTCAACTTCCTTAGATAAGACTTAACCATTCACACTTACTAAAAATAAGACATTTTAAACAAGATGAACTAACCAGTACCCTCAGAGCTCCCAGGGACTAAACCACCAACCAAAGAGTACACATGGAAGGACTCATGGCTCCAGCTGCATATATAGCAGAGGATGGCCTAGTCTGTCGTCAATGGAAGGAGAGGCCCTTGGTCCTGACAAGGCTCTATGCTCCAAGGTAGGGGAATGCCAGGGCCAGGAAGCTGTAGTGGGTGGGTTGGTGAGCAGGGGGAGGGGAAGAGAATAGGGGGTATTTCGGAGGGGAAACCAGGAAAGGGGAGAACATTTGAAATGTAAATAGAGAAAATATCTAATAAAAAAACACATTTTAAATCTTATTTTTTAAAAAAAAATCTTATTTTCTATGCAAAAATTAATTGACCACCAGGATATGGTGATACAGGCCTATAATCAGGCCAATCTCTGAGTTCAAGGCCAGCCTTGCTTATATAGTGAGTTCCAGATAACCAGGATTATATAATGAAAGAGACTGTCTCAAAAAAAAAAAGTTGATTGACAAATTTTTAGCCTGGGGGAAGGAAAGTCAGTATAATTCCATGGCAGAGCAAGTATGTATTTATTATATGCAAGTCATAGACTCAATCCCAAGCAGAAATTAAAATAACAATACAAATTCATTTTTTACCACTTTACACAAATAAAATTTTATATTTATTTTAGTAAAAATTTATTACCTAAGTATAAAACACAATAAACTATTTAGTAACACAGTATATAGAGGGATCAAACTTACAATATTCATCACACTCAAAATATAATGTTCAATGTCTTTACGGCCATGGTAGCCCACCATCATCTTGTCTGCCACTACTAGAGTCTCCACAAATCTCTCAGTGCTCACAGATCTTCTCTGTCTGTGATGAATATGTGTGACATTAATTGGTGGCAAAGAAGGAAAAGAAGATGTCTTATTCAGCCACCAAGGTTTGCCACTTTCTGTGAGATCTACAATAAAAATAATTAAGTAATTCAGATAGATGCACTAATCAAATACATTTATATAAGAGATCTCATATAGATAGGCTTCTCATAAAGTCTTTAATGGATCAAGATATTCAAAATAAAAGAAGAGAATAAAGAAGTATATAAATAACAAAAATTTCAAATCTTCAAGTTAGTTATCTTATCTGAAAAAAATTAATATGACCATTTAACTTATCATAAAATGAAATAAATACAGCTATAAAATGAATTAGTTAATAGACTTTTGAATAAGTCTTTCTTATTATTCTAGTAGCTAATTAAATTATAAAAATACCTTTGGATTTGGAATATATACTGTAACAAACCATATAAGATTTAATAGATTGAAAGCATGATGATGAAAAACAGAGATTCTGCAGTATCTATCCCTCATTTGAAAAAGCACCCATATTACGATAAGATGCTCTTTGTTAAAATGTCTTAATTAGAGGGCAGTGGTGGTGCACACCTTTAATCCCAGCACTCAGGAGGCAGAGGCAAGTGATTCTCTGAGTTTGAAGCCAGCCTGAATGACAGATTTAGTTCCAGGATAGACAGGGATACACAAAGAAGTCATTTCTCAAAAAAAAAAAATAAAATAAAATAATAAAAAAGTAAAAAAATCTATTCTGAATTGAAGAATGTTATGAATTACATTTCCCACATAATTTTAATGTCTAAAACTATTTAAGTTGGTTAAAAAACTCAGACTATTACTTTTCTAAAGTCTAAAAGTGGGTTGCTCACTGGTTAGAGAATGTAAACAAGATGCTTGACCAAGTTCAGATCCTCATAAACTGCTTAACTCCAGGTGATGAGGCAACTCACTTGTAACTTTAATTACAAGAGCAAGCTGGCTAGCAAGGTTAGTCATATATATGAACTATAGGTTGAACTTAGAGACCCTGACTTAATAAATAGGTGGAAAAGCAATAGAGGATTTCTGACATCAATGTGGGGTCTCCATAAGTACATGCATGTTACACATACATGAATCCACACAGATAAAAAAAAACATGTTTACACACACACCTGGGAAATGGAGTAAGTAAAATAAAATAAAGGTAAGGGGTATTAATATAAGACCTGAAAGATATGTTAGCAACACTTTTTTGAGACTATAATATATAATTATATAATTTTTTCTTTTCTTTTACTCCCACATACTTCTCCTTGATCCTTCTCAAATTCATGGCCTTGTTTTTCATTAATTACTATTACATGCATATATGTGTACATAACATGTTACGTGAATATAATATATTCATAAATAAAGCCTGCTCTGTCTGTATACTAGTACTTAGACTTTCAGAAATGATCATTTAGTATTGAATAACCAATTAATATACTCTTCCATGAAAACACTATTTTTCACACTCTGGGCAATCCACAGTTTCCTATAATTATTTGTGTTGGGTTGAGAGTAAATGCAACCCAACACACATACACATAGATACCACCGCCACTGCTACCATCACTGCCAACCACTTTGGCATGTCTATTGGTGTCATCCTTATTCGACTCATGGTTAAGCTGTCATGTCGGTGAAACTTTACAGGTGTAGCTTCTGACATTACTAGGAGACAAAGTTTCACAGCAAACTCCCCATCCTTTGCTCGTATAGGCTCCCTCTTTTGTTCCTTAGGCCTTAGGGAGGTTGCAATATAGTTATTTTAAAACCATAATTGGTATGGTTCACCCAGTATATCTTTCATTTTAAAAAATCAGGTTTGCCAACTGAGGGAAGTTTCTAGTTGAGTATCATTTTTAAATACTTTATTTAAATTTATATTTATCATATAAATTTGAGTAGGCAGAGGACTATAACATATTTCTTTCATGTCTTGATTCAGAACTGAACATTTTTATCACCTCCAGTAGCCAAAATGTTTAATGAGGAAATTTTAATTGACAGAAGTGGCACTATTCTAATTGTATTCCCATTAGCTTTTGCCTTTCTAAAACCTTGCATTGGTAGACTGAAGAAATTTTACAAAGGAAGAAAATACTATAATAATACTTTGGAACCTCATATAAAAATAATTATCTGTATTTGTAAAGGTCAAAGAAGACAGGGACATACCAATTCTTTAAACAGTCTACTCAAAACAGTGTTTGCTCATGTCTCTTGTGGCAAACAAGCTGTTTACCACAATAAACCTGCCTTTATACTGTTTTATAAGTATGGGTAGAACCACAACTTGGATTACAAGTGATTACATATGTGCAAACACATGATATACAATACTATAGAATTTGCTGACTCTGGATTCTTCCTTGTTGCCTTGGAGAAAGCATGCGGATCATGTTTTTTTAACTCAAGGGAAGGACTTATAGGTTCCCACCAGCAGGCCAGTCAAAAACTAAAGCTATTTACAACTACAAACGATGAATGCTACAAAGAACCAAGGGAATGGGGAAGAAGATTATCCTTCAGTCAAGACGCCACATGAAAGTCCAGCTCTAGCCAAAGCTAAGCGTATCATCCATCTATTCAGACTTCCAATCCTCAAAGGCTGTGGGGTAATAAATAAGTGTTTTTTGAGACACTATATTTGTAACAAAAATTGTTGTGAAATATTACAAGATGTTTTTAATATTAGTATAACTACAGTTTCTCTGGCTTAGTCATTTGTTATATAAATTAATGACTTTGTGATAAGTTATGCCTAATCTTTCATCCAGCTTACTATCTAAATACAGAATTTAAGTATCATTTATTTGGTCATTTTTACATTTAGCCGGGCAGTGGTGGCCCATGCCTTTAATCCTAGCACTTAGGAGGCTGAGACAGGCGGATTTCTGAGTTCGAGGCCAGCCTCTTCTACAGAGTGAGTTCCAGGACAGCCAGAGCTTTAAGGGGAACCCTGTCTTGAAAAATCAAAATTAAAAAAAAGGTAGTCTTTTGTCACACTTGGGAAAATATCCTTTTGGTTCTCCCTTGCCGCTTTTCTTCCCTGTCCCTCATAGAAGCTGGGAGAGGGAGGATGGGATTGGGGGCTTAGGGGGAGGGAACAGGAAAGGGGATAACATTTGAAATGTAAATAAAGAAAATATCCAATAAAAAAAACAGCAGGAGACTAAAGGATTTAAAAAAAAAAAAAGAACAATGCAGGCTGGAGAGATGGCTCACTGATTAAAATCAAGGCTCACAACCAAAAAGACAAAGGAAATGATGTAAACATCAAAGATTAAGAGGTGTATTTTAGAATAGGATAAAAGTTATTTCATTTACAATCATAAAGGAAAATGTTATATATAATTGGAAAACTAAAAAAATACATCAAAATAAACTTGAAATCTAGATTAAAAAAATTGTTTATAGAAGTGTAACTACAGCCTAAATTTTGTTAGATATAAAACAGATACCCCTATTTAGTCTTATTACTTAATATAAAGACCAAATCAAACCAATCCAGTGCTTACTAAGGAATTGTTTTTAATGGTTTAAGTGATTTAAATGTACTAAGATAGTCTTTCTCTAGTACCAATTCTTGACCAAAAACTTCATATAATTAAAAGTCTGGGAGATTTTTAAACCTTACTTAATAAGAAAGAACTCCAAGAAAATGACCCTGTAATGAATACTTAGTGAAATCAAAGAATGATGGATTCACTAATCAACTTGGCAATCCATAACCAGAAAGAAAATAGTCAGTTTAAAAAAAAGGTTGTATTTGTTCAAGACAAGTCTGGTCTACATAGTAGGCTATAGGCTACCCAGGACTACGAAGTGAGACCCAGTCCTAAGAAAAATAACTATCTTTAAAGAGTAGACATGGCTTCCCTAACAATGATGATGAATAAAATGAGTGAGTAATGTATGCTGAGATAGCAAACTGGGGGTTGGAAAACCTATCTAAAGCTACACTGGAGTTTTTGCTGTGCTATGATAGAGTACATACCCTACATTTTTCTATTTCATATTAGCACCCTAAGTCCCTACCTCTAGTCTCTCTCTTCCTTTGTATAGCTGCCAGAACAATCTTTCTGTAACACACATAGGTCTATATCATTTCTGTACCTTAAAAATCTTTCAAAAGATTTCCAGTACACAGTGAACTCTATAATATGCTATATGCAATCTTCCTGTTGGTCCCTTCTAATCTCTCTAACTTAATTTCTCACACTCACACCCCTTGAGTACCAAAAACTGCACCTCCATATCTCCAGCCCATACATGTGCACACAAATAAGAATACTAATATTAATGTATAGAATGTGGCAATCTCTTTCACTCAGGATCTCATAACTCCTACCTTCTCTCTGTGGAGCACTCTAGCAGCTGACCTTCTTTGGTCCCCTCAAGAGCAACATCTTCCATGAAACATTTATTTTCATCACTGAAGCCTAGGTTCACAGGCCCTATTGTGTATGTGCACAGTTCCCTATTGAGTTCTATCACTACTTGTGAGTATTCTCTTAAAGTCTTCCAAGGGTATGTATTACCAATACTAGAATGAAAGGATCAGGTTAACCCAACAGTACAAAGTGCGATGGAACAATTATGTATGCAAGTTGTAAATAATAAGGTACTTTACTTTTCTTCAAAGAAAAAAATATCAAATTTTATATAGACATATTTTACAAATTTCTTTAACAGCTTCCAAACTGACTTAAAACTATTACTAGATAATACTTTTAAAGATGGTTCTGGGCATTATAACTCTAACCACCTAAGTACATATCATAGTTTTATTATTAATAATATTTTACTTTCCTGAAAAAGGAACATGCTCACATCACAATGCTCCCAGCTGCGTGCACTCACCTGAAACCCCGCAGTGAGAGTGATCATAGATATGCCGTTGCTGAAGAGTAGACTTCTTGTAAATAACATGAGGGTGGCCATTTTCATAACTAAAATGTTTGGAATCCTCTGTAGTATTCTTTAGAGGCTCAATAAAGTATTCTTCATCTTCTGTAGCAATAATGCCATGCTAAAAGAGGGGGGCAACAAAGGATTTACCTACAAGGGTCATTTTAAATAAGTATCTTTATGATTAGATTAAAAGATAATCTCTCCTCAAAACAGAAGTTAAAACACATGTTAATTTAAAATTTGTGTATTTTCTGTATTAAGTAAAACATAATGTAAATTTCTTCATGTTTTAAGAAGGGCAATTGAATACCTGTACATGTTCTGCAATGTACTAAATATGTAAAATATACATTTTATCAACAATTCTTTAAGTAGCAAAGATAGCTATAAAAACTTAGTTCCAGACGGGCGGTGATAGCGCACACCTTTAATCCCAGCACTTAGGAGGCAGAGGCAGGCGGATTTCTGAGTTCGAGGCCAGCCTGGTCTACAGAGTGAGTTCCAGGACAGCCAGGGATATACAGAAAAACCCTGTCTCGAAAAAGCAAATTAAAAAACAAAACAAAACAAAACAAAAACAAAAACAAAAAAAAACTTAGTTCCTTTCCAAATTGTACTTAATTTCATTTTCTGTACTTAGGAATATATTTGTTATTAAGCTTTACGTAATACAAAAGGGCTAAGGGCTGTAAATCATCTTCAGGATCAGCCCCTGAGTGTCATTCCAGTGGAATTCTCTCTTTCCCTACAGCCAACTAAATGGAAAGCACTCCCAAATTTAGTAAAAGTAAAAGCCTTAGAAGGTTTCTGGATCCCTGGAGGACCTCTTCTAAAACAGCCTGATGCAAACACTAACTATCTTCTACTACCATAGAAGTGGACTTCAGTGATAAGCATGGATTTGAGGTTCATTAATTAGTGATATATTAATTAAGATGTTTTTATTTAAGATACGTTCCCTTTTGGATATGAAGTAACAGGCTGAGAAATCAAGAAATTATATAGTGCTGTATATACAGAAGGAGAAACAACTTGCTGGAATTCAAGATCTCCTGTTTCATATAGCATCATACCATCTCATGCCTGTTTAGTCATCTCCTATTCAGCTGTCAGATCTTTTTTTTAAGTACACTGCTGCTGTCTTCAGACACCAGAAGGCATCAGATTCCATTACAGATGGTTGTGAGACACCATGTGGTTGCTGGGAACTAAACTCAGGACTTCTGGAAGAGCAGTCAGTGCTCTTAACCATCAATCCAGGTATCAATCCAGACCCCAGTCATCATGCCTTACAGTTTCTGGGCTTCAATGGAGTGGCATCATTCTCCTCTTAGCTAAATGAGAACTTACCATAAACAGCATTTATATTCCAGTTAATGCCACATTGTTGCGGCTCAAATCTTAAAGCTTTAATTAAGTTCAGTATAATGTTTCCACTACATGTTTTATTTCTCAACCAAACTACTTGCTTTCTTTGAGAAAATCATTATGTCTTACATATCTTTGTATCAGTTACAGACCCAGAATGTGTCTCATTTGTAGTAGGTTTAAATAAAGTTTGCTGATGAATAATAAGATGGGAAAAGTTCCTGCATGAAAAATAAAATGGCATAAAATAAACAAACAAACAAAGAAATAAGAACTCTATTCTTAGGTAATCCTGTTCTCTCAATTATGTCATATGAAATGATGACTCTAAATACAACTACCCTTTAACACCAAATAAAATGCAAGCTCTATTAACTTATTTCCTCAGCTGAGAGAATGAAACCATTAGTCTAAATTACTCGTTTTAAAACTGCACTCTGGGGAACTCTACATGATTTGGATTTTTGGGCTCAAAATCATCTATATTTTTATTAATCAGTGTACTAAGTGTCCCAATAATATTACCTATGAGTAAAAGATTTTCTCTTCTAAAAAGAAAAAGAAAATAAATCATTGAAAACGTCTAATCCAAGTAATCTCTATTGTCCCTTTAATTTCAAAATTTCTATGATTCTATTTAAAAATTTTTATTTTAAGTACTAAATGCTTAGAAAGATATATAAGACATAATCAGACATTATGTTATATGTTTTATAACATATGTTATAACTTACAGAGAAGATTGACAGTGACCCACCACCTACATGAAATGAGTTGAGGAATAAAAGGTTAAAAAAAAGAGGAGTCCTTAGTTTATATTATTTTTGTTATTGTTTCTATTCCTTTGGGTAATTGTTCCTCTATTAAACATGACCACTGAGGAATAACTTAATACACTATTAACAACTTCAAAATCTATATTAAAATTATTTTACCAGGCAGTTTAACAACATACTCAAAAACTAGGCATAGTGTTTTAAAAACACAAGTAAGTTTTGTTAAGACTTCTGATTAGAAGAAAGTGTAGGACAGAAATCTAGGGTTTGGCGCAGAAGAGCTAGGACACTGGAGTCATACTGCTGTGTTATCAGTATTGCATTGAAAGCCTTTGATAAAAAAAAATTAAGGTTATTGAGGGAAATAAGATTCAAGCCTAGTAAGTAAGAAACAATAGGAAAAAAAAACCTGTAAAAATGAAATTATGTTGAAATGGCATTTCAGAGGTTTTACATGGTGTCTGTCCTTATAAAATATTTCTATATATCTCATTTAACCTATTTTTTAAAGATTTATTGATTTATTATGTAAGTTCACTGTAGCTGTCTTCAGAAACACCAAAAGAGGGCATTAGATCTCATTACATATGGTTGTGAGCCACCATGTAGTTCCTGGGATTTGAACTCGTGACCTTTGGAAGAGCAGCAGTCAGTGCCCTTAACCACTGAGCCATCTATTCCTTTCTGAAATAAGCAATATGGTTAGCTTTACTTGCATACACACTACCACCAACACCACCAACATAATAATCATTGGTCATTAAATCTCTCATTATCAGTGGACCCAATTCCTCAATAAAACAGACACAGGCTAAGAGAATGGATGGGAAAACAAGATCCATCCTGCCACATACAAAAACCACACTCAACATCAAAAATAGACATTACCTCAGAGTAAAAAGTTGGAAAAAGATTTTCCAAGCAAATGGTCCCAAGAAGCAAGTTGGTGTAGCTATTCTACTATCTGACAAAATAGATTTCCAACAAAAACTAATCAAAAGAGATGAAGGACACTTCATACTCAGGAAAGGAAAAATCCACCAAGATGACACATCAGTTCTGAACATCTATGCTCCCAAAACAAATGCAACAGAAAGAGACTGCAAGTAATAATCAAACTTAGGGCTAAAGTCAATAAAATAAAAACAAAGAGAACAGTATATAAATCACTCAAAGATTCGGCTCTCTGAGGAAAAAAACTAAGTAAAAGGCAGAAAAAAAGTACTCAAATTAACAAAATCAGAAATTAAAAGGGTGACCTGCAACTCTCTAATTCACTTTGTATATCTTGTATAATCTAGAATGGTGGCCATTCTTATCTAGTTTTTTGTGGTTCACTACCATTTCAAAAGTCATCAAAATATTTTAAATATATTAAATATACTTTATAGCAGCTAAGAATATTTTCAGAAGCTCTATAATAATGCTAATATTTTCATAATAATAATGATAGTTTAGAAACAAAAATTATAACATGATACAATATGAATATATTTACCACATATTGGAATAAAAACACAGATAAGACTACTGCCATATAATTTTGTCATTTGTGTTTTCTGATTAAAGAATTTTTTTTTTAGTAGGAATTAGTGTGATTTCCAAAAGGCCCTTTCTTAATTGGCAACTTGGTACCATAGGCTCTGGGTGAACTGTACACTCAGGAAATTTCAGTAAATGCCATTCAACTAGATTGTGAATGCTGGAAGAAAATTACCTCTAGAATGCACTGAGAAACTTTAAAGAATTGGACATGGAATTCAGCAAAATGAAAACCTTGTCAGAGCCAGAATGTTCAAGGAAACACAGACAGATTCCAAGCACCTAACATCAGGCGGGGCAACTCAGGGGTATATCTGGTATTCAACTGGATTCTTGTAGGACTCAATGACATTTGTGACCTAATATGTAAAAGACTGCTATCAATGTGGACAACATGTCACACATTCTCACAAAGGACAGCACAGAGGTAAGAACAACACTCACAGTCCAAGCCTGAAGTGCTCAGAAGTATGACTGATATCTAGGATTTGATCTGTAAATAACTGTCTATGGATAGAACTAGCATCTATAACCTGACTTTATAAAAGTCTCCCCAGCATGGAAGAAGGGGGACTGGAGAGATGGCTCCATGGTTAAGTCACTGGCTGCTCTTCCAGAGAACACAGGTTCAATTTCTAGCACCCATATGGTGGATCCCAAATAACCACAGCTACATTTCCAGAAAATCTGATACCCTCTTCTGGCCTTCACAGGCACCAAACACACACATAATGAATAGACACACTCACAAGCAAAACACACACACACACACACATATACATTTGCAAGAAAGTAAATTTGAGAGGCATTGGGAATCTGGAAAGAAACTGAGATAACTGAGACTAAAACCAGCAAACAAATGAGAGTATATTCAGACATAATATTCACATCCAGCTTTTAAAGCTTCATATTATTTCCCTTTATTAAACATCCCATGTTCTAAGTTTATTTCTATCCTTTGTACTCATACTTTCTCTCATACTCTCTGTTTTTCTCTTCTCCTTGTCTTGTTTATTCTATATCAAATTCCTTTGATAATTTTTCTCAAAGAACATAAATACCTGTTTCATGGGGTATCTGTATCTTAGCATATTAAGATTATCTGATTGCATGGTGTGGGTACATGTGCATGTGTGTGTGCATGTGTTTGTACATGTGTGTGTGCATGTGTGTGTGCATGTGTGTGTGCATGTGTGTGTGCATGTGTGTGTGCATGTGTGTGTGCATGTGTGTGTGCATGTGTGTGTGTGCATGTGTGTGTGTTTGAGATACACTCTCTCTACATAGTCCTGGAACTCACTATGGAGACCAGGCTTTCCCAAACTCAGAGAGATCCACCTGCTTCTGCTTGTGCCACCACCCTGGCCCTGACTGCATTTTTTGATGTTTCTCTTCTTAGTCTACCTTTAGCCAAATTCATACACATATGTATATCCACATATGTGTATTTCTAGCATATCTGCAATAAATAATATCTTCATATACATTAGTCCTTCTTTACTTCCTAGAGTGACTGGACTTTAAAGGCATTGTTTGTCATTTGACTATTACTGCATGATTACAGTGGCTCTATCCTGTGATAGTGACTGTCTTTTCAGAGTATGCTACTTTCAGAAAAATAAAAAAGGCTATGTCATGTTCCCTAAACACAAATCTAGCTCAACCCTATTATAACACAGTCCCTCTATAGCACTGCAAACAATTACACTGAAAGAAGAGTTGGGGAAAATATCTAACAAGGGACCATTTTCTATCTAAGACACATGAGCCTTAATGCAAAAACACAACTAGATGAAATCAAAGGCATTATGACTCCTCCAAAGTTAACTAAATGTATAATGATCTCCTCCAGTGAGATCAAATATATGAAAATCAAGACAATGGATTCAATGGAATGAATGTAAGCATATTTTAAAAAATTCAAAGTACACAAATAAAGTACTGAACAAATTCCAACAGAAAACAAAGGAGTTGAATGAAATGTGTTAATAATATAGGATAGGTCCTCAATACATGCTGAAGGTGGAATTAAAGAAAAGAAATTCTGGAAAAAAGTGCTTGAAATATTAGAAATAAAATATTCAATGGGTCGATTAAAAGCTACACAAGCAACATCACTAATAGAATTAATCAAAAAGAGAACAGAATACCCAGGCTTAAAGCCAATACAAAGTAACTGAAACATTCAAACAATGACAAAGATGAGTTAGAGAGCAATGGAACATTTGAGCTATATAGAAAACAATGAACATCAATGCATGAACACACACAAAAAAAGAATATGTTAATGGCATGAATTTCTTTCTTTTTTAAAAAAAGGTTTTTATTTATCATATATAAGTACACTATAGCTGTCTTCAGACACAGAAGAGGGCGTCAGATCTCATTACGGATGGTTGTGAGCCACCATGTGGTTGCTGGGATTTGAACTCAGGACCTTTGGAAGAGCAGTCAGTGCTCTTACCCGCTGAGCCATCTCATCAGCCCCTGGCATGAATTTCTTGAAAAGTATTTTCTCCAATCCAAGAAAGAAGATGCCCACTCAAGTATAAGAGGTATTTTGATACCAAATGTACAAGACCTTAAAGGACCATTCCCATGATCTATTATAGTTAAAATACTAAAAATACAGAGCAAAGAAAATATATTTAAAGCTGTAAAAGAAAAAGTATAAACTCAAAAGGGTAGGACCATCAAAAAAAAACCCTTAAAAGCCATGAGGACTAAGAATGAATATTACAAGCTCTAAAAAAGAACAACTGAAATCATAGAG
Source organism: Mastomys coucha (assembly GCF_008632895.1). Classification (NCBI taxonomy): domain Eukaryota; kingdom Metazoa; phylum Chordata; class Mammalia; order Rodentia; family Muridae; genus Mastomys; species Mastomys coucha. The sequence goes on along the minus strand of NW_022196914.1, from coordinate 64,678,178 downwards.
TACTACACCCAAAACTATCTATCATATTCAAAGGAGAAAGAAAAAGTTTCCATGATAAAAACCAGCTAAAGGAATTGATGAACCCTAAACTAGATCTATAGAAGATACTTAAGAGAATCCTTCTAACTGGCGAGAAAGATAAATATACCTATAAAGCTATATGAAAGAATAAACCACACTAGGCCATTAACTAAGGAATAGAAAAACACCAAATAAATTAAAAGTAAGAACACAGAGAAACAAATAAAATGAAGATAGGAATACAACAGAAATTAACATATACTTCACATACTTCCAATGATTACTCTCAAAATCAATAACTTTCAAATCTCCAATCAGAAGAAAAAGACTTAGAAGAGTCGATTTAAAAAAGAAATTTACATGTGTTACATTTCCTAATCAAATGTAAATGAAACTATAAGGTAGAAAAGGATGAAAGTATCCAAAGCAAACAAAACAAGAAAAAAACAAGTGTCACTGTTCTAATGCCTGAGAAGATAGACTTGAAACCTAAATTAGTCAAAAGAAATAAAGGTCACTTAATACTGATCTAATGAACAATCCATCAGAAAGACTGCAATTTTAAACATGTTCCCCAAACATAAGTGAATTCAACAACATGACATAAATACTACTAGATTTAAAGACACAGATTAAAATCAACAAAATAAATATGGGGGACTTTAATAGCCTATTTTCAGTAAAAGCTCATCTTATCAAAAGAAAGGAAGAAAGAAAGAAACAGAGAAACATCAGAGTTAAATAGCATTACAGATCAAATAGGCCTATCAAACCTCTACACAGGGCATTCTACCCAAAAACTGCAGAATACAGATCTTCTGAGGAATTTCTGGAACATTCACTAATATACATCATAAATATGACACAACCGGGAAAATTGATAGGATTTATTTTATTCTATCCAGCTATAATAAAGTACAAATGAAAATCAACACCAAGAGAAGCTACATAATGAATACAGAATCATGGAGAGTGAGCAACTCATTACTACATGACAAAATAAGTCATCAATAAAACCAAGAGGGATGTGTAAGCACTCCTATATTCAAATGAAAATGAGAATACACCATATCAAAACTTATGAAAACAGCTCTAAGAGGAAAGGATGGAGCTACAAGTGCCAGCATTAAAAACTCAGAGACTTCAAATAAGTAACTTACAATGCTCATTGTGGCCTCGGGATCAAGGGGGACAAGAAAAAGCCAAACACAGAATAAGCATATGGGAAGAACTAATTAAGATGAGGTCAGAAATCCCTGAAATGGACAGGAAAACAACAAATCTATAGCATAACTCCTCATCTAAGGCCCAGAGATAATAACAGAAGAGGGGTTAAAAGTCAGAAGAAAGGGGACTGTGCTATGAGATTATATTTCCTAGAAATGTCAGAGAAGCTACACCCTTGAAATCTCACCAGCATGGCCGCCTAAACAAGACCTAAACAAGGACATTACCAATAGACATGCTAACATGGAAGAGGAGCATCTCATGGGGCCCAGTTCTAAACAAAGAACTACAGGTAACTAAGTAATGGTGAGAGGGGCAGAAATTGGATTCTCCAATGCCAACTCATCAGCCCTGGAATCATATACATACATGTAAGATTATATGGACTGAGAAAGTTGTATTTATGTATTTAGAAATATACATTCATATTTACACAGATAAAACAGCTATTAAAAGAAATAGAGACCAAGAATTGAAATTGATAGAGAGCAAGGGGGTACACAGGAAGCATGGAAAGAGGAAAAGGGAGGACAAAATGATATAATAATATTTTAATTTCAAAACTTACACATTTTAAATATGTGTATATACATAATATATATACACACATATGTACATATATGTATATTCATATATATATACTTTTTTTAAAGAACTAGAAAGTGGTCACATACCTGAAAGTCCTGAACCAGGAAAGATAAAGTAGAGAATATATATATATTCACTAAGATAAATTTAGCATATATTTAATTAAAAATTAAATTAAAAGTAACAAGCTTCTGTTACCCAAAATGAATCAATAAGTATTTTTAGCTTAATGATATAATACCATATGAATAAATTTGATGTTGAATCTATCACTACTTCTCACCATACAGTTTGTAGAGAACATGATTCCTAACCTAAAATTCCACTGTCAGGTAACTACTATAAAAGCAACATAAAGTCACTTTCAATTAGACAAATACTCTGAAATCATACTTTTCAAGTGCTGTTCAAGGTAGGTATTTGAAGATGTTCCCTCAACAAACCAGAATATAAAACCAGAAAAGAAGTGTGACTCTAATCTAGGAACAGGGAAACATCTTAAGATCATAGTAGTTCAAGAATTAATTAACTAGTAGTCTCCAAGTAAAATGCCTCTACTAATAATAGAATTATATACCCTAAGCAATATAAGAAAATACAGTCGGGCGGTAGTGGCGCAAGCCTTTAATCCCAGCACTTGGGAGGCAGAGGCAGGTGGATTTCTGAGTTTGAGGTCACCCTGGTCTATAGAGTGAGTTCCAGGACAGCCAGATCTACAAGGAGAAACCCTGTCTCGAAGAAAAAACAAAAAAACAAAAAAACAAAAAAACAAAAAAACAAAAAAAGGAAAATACACAATACTAGACAGATGGTAAAGAAGTTGTAGCTTTTTTTTCTAAATAACAAAATAGTCATTATAAACTGGAAAAAGTAAAGCAAACAAATGAGGAGAGGTCTATCCTCAAACAAGCCCACAACCCTAAGCCTCAAATGCAGTAATGAATTTCATTGGGTCAGAGAATCTACCAATAGACAGGTTAGTGTCAGATAGAAATATCATTTTGACAAGCAATGTGACTCCGGGGATAACAGATGAACAACATCTTCAGAATATATTGTTAAAAAGAAAGGAATCCCTGGAGCCCAAGACCAAGCAACATATACAGGCTGGTGTTGTTGGCCTAACACAGCTCTGCCCAGTAAGTCAGTTGTTAAGGAAAATGACAGCCAGACCTTATGGGCAAAAGGTACAGGTGGCAGAGGGCCGATTCAGTCTGGGAAGTATATAAGGGGAGATAGACCAATGTCTGACCAGGAACAGACAGGAACTAGAATTTCACAGCTCTGAACCTGAGGTCAGGAGGAGTATCTAATTCTTGAGCCATATAACTGTCATTCATTTCTGTTGAACCCAAGAATGAAATTTTAGGAATGTATATGATATATATGGCATCATCCCTCCACCAGCAGGCCTTGAAAGTATAAAGGCAGATCTATTTGTACTCATCTTGTTGCGTTTGGTTACTCGCATACACTCAACACACTTGGAGATATGACCCAGCTGAAATAGCCACTCAAGGGGTATAACCTAGAGAGTCTCAGGAAGATTCAAGTTTCAGCCCAGTCTACAGAGTGCAAAACTTGCTATGGCCAACAAAGGCACCTGAGAGCAAAGAAAACAGTGATTGTTGGACTGGAGAGATGGCTCAGTGGTTAAGAGTGCTGACTGCTCTTCTGAAGGTCATGAGTCCAAATCCCAGCAACCACATGATGGCTCACAACCATCCACAATGAGATCTGACCCCTGCTTCTGGGGTGTCTGAACACAGCTACAGTGTACTTACATATAAAATAAATGAATAAATCTTTAAAAAAGAAGACAGTGATTGTAAAGATGGCTCTGACAGACATCGATATATGTCCAATACAAATTGAACAAGACCATAGACCAAGATCAAATGACTTCACCATCCCTCTATGAATATAGCTCACAATCTCCATTCCATTTGTGAGTACCCGGAGAGAAGCTATACTCCTTGCTTCGTTCCTTCTTTTATGTTTAGCAGGACTTTACTTCTTTTTTTTTTTTTAATTTCCATTCACTATTCTTCTTAATATATTCCTCTAATTTTGTTGGTATATTTTTTCCACTCTGGCAACTTTGCATTTTGGCATTTTTTTTCATTTTCTTTGTTTATTTTAGTCTGTATTACCTACCCATTCTCTATATTTACTAGTATTTTGGCTTTATTTTATTGACTACTTTCCATGGTCATATAGTTATGGCTTCTAAACTCTGAGCAGAGGAAAGAGTTCTTCTTTACTTCTGTTTTCTAATGTCTTTCCCTTTTCTCAACCCCTAGATATATCCACCTCTAACACCCTTCTTTCTCTTTTCATCTTTGTAACCTTGTTTCACTTTCATTTTTCTCCCTTCCTCAGTCTCCTTCCTGTTAGGCCTATGTAATTTTAAACTTCATAACACACTGTCATTTGGTTTTTCGCATTTCCAGTGCTATCATCACATAATATGATGACATTAGTTAACTGTTACTGATTTTAAAAAATATATATCTTATGTAGTTTGATATTATTCTTATCACAGTGATTCATTTCCACCTCTCCTAGTAATACTGAAGATTGAGCCCACAGAAGTAAGTTGCTCTATAAGATATTGTTCTCTCCCTCTTCCCTCCCCCCTCACCACCCTCTCAATCTCACCTGTCTCACACACATACACAGAATAAAAAAACATGGTGACAGTTTCAAGAACTCTGGGGTGTGAAGAAAAGAGCAGAAGGTAATATAAAAAATATTGACAGAACAGTCCAAAAAAATGCAAAATGCAAAAAGCTCCTAACTCAAAACAACCAGGAAATCCAGGACACAATGAGAAGATCAAACCTAAGAATAATAGGTATAGAAGAGAGTGAAGACTTAAAGGGCCAGTAAATATCTTCAACAAAATTATAGAAGAAAACTTCCCTAATCTAACAAAAGAGATGCCCATAAACATACAAGAAGCCTACAGAATTCCAAACAGATTGGACCAGAAAAGAAATTCTTCCCATCACATAATAATCAAAACAACAAATGCACTAAACAAAGAAGAATTTTAAAAGCAGTAAGAGAAAAAGGTCAAGTAATATATAAAGGCAGACCTATCAGAAGTACACCAGACTTCTCACCAGAGACTATGAAAGCTAGAAGATCCTGGGCAGATGTCATACAGACCCTAAGAAAACACAAATGCCATATATATATATGTGTGTGTGTGTGTGTGTGTGTGTGTGTGTGTGTGTGTGTGTACGTATGTATGTATTACCCAGCAAATACTATACCCAGCAAAACTCTCAATTACCATAGATGGAGTAACCAAGATATTCCATGACAAAAATAAATGTACACAATATCTTTCCACAAATCCAGCCCTACAAAGGATAATAAGATGGAAAACGCCAACACAAGGAGGACAACTACACACTAGAAAAATGAAGAAAGTAATCTTCTTTCAACAAACCCAAAAGAAGATAGCCACACAAACATAATTCCACCTATAACAACAAAAGTAACAGGAAGCAACAATCACTAGTCCTCAATATCACTTAACATCAATGGACTCAAATCCCCAATACCGAGAAGCACCTAAAGAAATGTTCAACATCCTTAGTCATCAGGGAAATGCAAATCAAAACAACCCTGAAATTCCACCTCACACCAGTCAGAATGGCTAAGATCAAAAACTCAAGTGACAGAAGATGCTGGTGAGGATGTGGAGAAAGAGGAACATTCCTCCATTGCTGGTGGGATTGCAAGTTGGTACAACCACTCTGGAAATCCGTCAGCTATACCACTTCTGGGCGTATACTCAGAAGATGTTCTAACATGTAATTAGGACACATGCCCCACTATGTTCAAAGCAGCCATATTTATAATATCCAGAAGCTGGAAACAATCTAGATGTCCCTCAACAGAGGAATGGATACAGAAAATGTGGTACATTTATACAATGAAATACTACTCAGCTATTAAAAACAATGACTTCATGAAATTCGCAGGCAAATGGATGGATCTAGAAAGTATCATCCTGAGTGAGGTAACTCAGTCACAAAAGTACACACATGGTATGCACTCACTGATAAATGGATATGAGGCAAAGAGCATGGAATACCCATGATACAACTCATGTACCACATGAAGCTCAAGAGGAAGGAAGACCAAAGAGTGGATGCTTTAGTCCTACTTAGAATGGGGAACAATATAATCAACGGAAGTAGAGGGTGGGAGGGACTTGGGAGGAAAAGAGAAGAGGGAGAAGAAAAAGAGGGGAAGAATCAGGTATGGGAGGAGATTGAACAGAGGTGCTTAGCAATGGGGGATGGGAAACTGGGGATAGCATCCAGAAAGTCCCAGATGCCAGGAAAGCAAGGACCCCACAGGGATGACATTAGTTGAAATACCCCACGAAAGAGAGGGAGAACCTGAAGAGGCCATATCCAGAGGTTAGGCATGTCCCCCCACCTCCTAGTTGAGGGATGGGACCACCTATCCATATTCAAAATTTTAACCCATAATTGCTTCTGTCTAAAGGAAATACAGGGACAGAGACTGAAGGAAAGACCACCCAGAGACTGCCCCACCTGGGGATCCATCCCACATGCAGACACCAAACCCAGACACTATTATGGATGCCAAGAAGTGCTTGCTGTCAGGAGCCTGATACAACTGTCTCCTGAGAGGCTCTGCCAGATCCTGAACAATACAGATGTGGATGCTGGCAGCCAACCATTGCACTGAGCACAGGGACCCCCAATGGAGGAGTTAGGGGAGAGACTGAAGGAGCTGAAGGGGCCTTATCTGGCATCAGTGGGAGGAGAGGCCCTTGGTCCTGTGAAGGCTTGATGTCTCAGTGTAGAGGAATGCTAGGGTGGTGAGGTGAGAGTGGGTGGGAGGGTAGGTGGGTAGGGGAGCACCCTCATAGAAGCAAGGTAAGGAGGGATGGAATAGGTTTCCAGAGGGGAAACCGGGAAAGGGGATAACATTTGAAATGTAAACAAAATATCCAATTTTAAAAAAAGAGAGAGAAGAGGCAAATTAGATAAACAATAAAGGCATAGACACTTTATTAAAACTATAACCGAAATTTACTACATCTGGAGAAAAAAATTATACGTTCAAACATACTATTTAGACCCTCAAATACGACCAGAAAAGAATAACTTTCCACAAATTGTAAACCCTCTATAATGAAAATTTTAAAGCACTGAATAAAAATAAATACATCTGAAAATGGACTTCCCTTGTTCATGGATTGAAAAAAAAAAAAAACAATATTGTGAAAATTTCTGTGCTGTATACCACCTACTGCAATCAACTCAATGCAATCCACATCAAAATTGTAATGATACTGCTTACAGAAGGAGAAAATAATTATAAAAAATCTATAGAAGAACAAAAGGCAACAGCTAAAATCAATCTCAGTAGAAGGAGTTATATCACAACACCCAATAGCAAATATATTAAAGAGCCACAGAAAGTGACAAGAACAAAAAAATTCAGTACTCGCAAAAGGTTGCTCTTTTGATCAGTGACACTGAATAGTGGGCACAAAAATCAACTCATACAGCTATGCCCACAAGCACCCTATTTAGGTTCCTATTGGTGTGATAAAATATCATGATCAAAAACAACTTGGGGCACAAAGACTTATTTCATCTTGCAATTTGCAGATCATCCATCATCCAGGGCATGGACTCAAGGTGGGAACCTGGAGGCAGGAACTGAACCTGAATAGGAACCTAGAAGCAGGAACTGAACCTGAATAGGAACCTAGAAGCAGGAACTGAACCCGAGACCATGAAGGAATACTATTTACTGGCTTGCTCATGTTTTGTTTTTTTTTTTTAATACAGCACAGAGTTTGTTGTCAGGAGGTGAATAGTATGCACATCCATTGTGGGATGGACCCATCTACATCAATGGTCAATCCAGAAAAATGTTCCACGAGTGTGTTTATAGGCACATCTAATAAAATCATTTTCTCAATTAAGGATTTCTCTTCTGAAATGACTCTAGCTTTGTCTCAAGTTGAGAAAATATTAACATGTACTGTGCTTGGAAAATGAAATTTCCACACGAAAAATGAAACTAAAACCTTATCTCAATTTACCCTAAAACTCATCTAAAATAGATCAAATACTTTAACTGATATAAGGCTTGAAATTTTGATATTGCTATAGAAAAATAATTTAAGACATAAGTAGAGGCAAGGGTTTTCTGAATACCACCCAAATAGTACAAGAAATAATCTCAAGATGTGATAAATGAAATTAGGAATCTTCTATACAGCAAAGTAAGCAATCACCAGAATAAAGAGACAATGTATAGAATGGTAATGAATAAATATTTACTAACTATACATCAGACAGACTGTTTGTACCTGACATATAAATCATCTAATCAACAACGATATAATGAATTGAACAGATAGTTCTTAATAGAAGAAATGCAAAAGGCCAAAAAATACTGAAAAAGAGTTCAACAGCCTCAGCCATTGGGGAAATGCATATAAGGACTTCTTTAAGATTTGTCTCAGCCTAGTAGAATAGCTATCGCCCTGAAAAGTAATGCTGGCAAGGCCATGGATGACAGGAGTCTGTATACAGTATGCTGGTAGGAATGCAAACTTGTGTATGCCTACAGTGAAAATTGGAATGAAGAACCTCCAAAAATCTACCAACATGACCTAGCTATACTACTCATGGATATACTAAGTCAACATGTCACAAAGATACTTGTACATCCACATTTATAGTTGTCTGCTCACAACAGCCAGAAGACAAAATCAGCCTAGATATCCACTAAGAGAATGGCTTAAGAAAAAGAAATGATGATAAACGCACACAAATAGAATTTTCTTTAGCCATCAAGAAAGATACAATTATGGTATTTTCAAGAAAATGGATACAACTACAAATCATTGTCTTAAATGAAATAAATCACATTCAGAAATACCACATTTTTTCACACATGCAGAACCCAATTTAAAATTGCATGTATGTGTATGTGTGTTTGAGTGCTTCTGTGTGTTGATAGCTCAGAAAACTAGAAATGAGATCCTAAGAGCAGAAGGAAAGGCTATGACCAGGCAACAAAATAATAAATGTAATAGGAAATAAAAGAGACAAACTGGTTGTAGGGGGAGAACATCAGCTGGCTGGAGAAGGAGCCCTGAGGAGGGCTGTCAAGGAGAGGAGTGAATTAAAATAAACTGTATTGACACCAATGTATCCAGATTCCATTATAGCACCCACTGACTTGTATACCAATCAAAAAATTACTAAAATTAAAAAAACAAATATTTTACACATAGAGCCCTAACATTATTTATAATGAACTAGCAATAAATGTACTTAACCCATGTTTTTATGGAAATTAAAGCTGAATATTAAAGTATTAATTACAAGTATTACCTCATTTTGCTCAGCAGTTGTAAAAAAAGGAGATCTGAACAAAAATAATTACGGAGTTTTTCTCAAATTTAAAACTTATTTAAATTCTACTGTATTTACATTGCTATTTTCTACTGAAATGAAAACAAGAATGTGGGTTTGTTATAGTAAGGAAGAAAAATGGTTGCAGAAAATAGAACTAAGACATGAAAATATTTGTGTTCTTTACATAGATGAAGTTTTAATGAAATATCTATATAGCCTGAACAGGGTAAAAGCAAGAGAGGAAGTGGAAGATTTGATCTGCAATCAATATTATGTGCAACCATGAACTAGATATCATTTTACTAGATTTACTAGATGATGAATCCAATTGATTCAACTATGCAAACTTTCTAAGTACTCTGCACTCTTGAACCCATTTTCAGAGTAAAAAAGGATTATCAACAGTCTTCACTTATATTCAACCATTAGACTAAAGTTGGGGATGCCTGTGATTGAAGAGGGAAAGGGTGGAAGAAGCTGAAGAAGAGGGCAAACCCATAGGAAGACCAGCAGTCTCAACTAACCTGGACCCCCAAGATCTCTCAGAGATTGAGCCATCAACCAGGCAGCATAGACAGCTGGTCTGATGCCCCCTACACATATACAGCAGAGGACTGCATGATCTGGCCTCATTGGGAGAAGATGAGCCTAGCCCTTGAGAGAATTGAGGCTCCAGGGAGGTGGGTAGGGAGAAGGCCTCCTCTTGGAGACATGGGGGAGGAGGAATAGGATGAGGAACTGTGGGAGGGCTAAGAAAAGTTTAACAACTGGATAAAATAAAAGTAATAAATAAATAAACCCTAATTGACCGGTTAAAAAATTAAATAAATAAATAGGAAATATTACATAGACATTGGTATAAAATTTTGCACTACGAACTCATAACCATAAGTAGATCCTAACTTACTTTAAGCTGTGTTACCTACCAGTGAAAGATGTGGACAAACCTGCATTGAAACTGTTCATGGATAATGATACATATAAAAACATACTTGAGAGGTCACTCAGTCACTACTCTTTCTTTTTAAAAAGTATTTTCCAGTAAGGTTTTTCTGTGTAGCACTGGCTGTCCTGGAACTCACTCTGAAGTCCAGGCTGGCCTAGAACTCAGAAATCTAACTGCCTCTGCCTCCCAAGTGCTGGGATTAAAGGCATGCATCACCACCACCTGCACTCCTACCTCTAAATGAGTTTAAAATGCCACCCTGTGAAAATCATTATAAACATTATGAGAGCAAAGATGAAGGTAAGAGCACAGAAATGATGAACAACATTAAGTTATTATCTTTCTACTTAAGGTATATTTTACAGGTATATTTTAAGCTGAGGAAAGACATTTACATTGTGAACTTATTTTCCCCATTAGAAATTTAAAATTATATTTACTTACCAATCCAACACAGTTGCTTAAAGCCACTTTAGTTGTACTATGTTGATCTTGCAAGTATCCTGTGTAGTGACAGTTGTCTAAAAAATCATGTTTCCACTGGGGTCCATCTTTCCCCCAATACTCTACTGTAAAATGTTTGGACACAAAATTTGTATTGAGAGTCAAGTTTAGGTGAAAGTGCTTGCCATAGGCTGAAAGTTTAAAAAATAATTTAGACACTGCCTGCTGTGGATCAAGAAGGTCCATACTCCGTCTTCTCCTTGAGTGTTTATCATTTTTCACAGTAAAGCTGAGAAAAGCTCCATTTTGATCAACTCTTATTGGAATAGTTAGCTGGTAGTGTTCAAGATAAGTCAGGAATTCCTCTTTGTAATCCCAAGGCAGAGGATCCAGAAAAGCACATGGAAGAAAAGAACATTTAACAGAACAAAGAGGTAGCAACATGAGCAATGATGCAATTGAAAGTATACACCATTCTATGCAAGGTGTGAATGAAAAATGATATAGTAAACAGAACGAAAAAGTAAAATAAAAAATTACATTTCAATAGTTTCATTCCTCAAAACAGTATTATTTAAAAAAATTAATTGTGAAGGACTAGTCTTCTTTCCTAAATTTAATTTTTAATAAATGGATTTCAAAAGCTCTTCTAGGAGTATGAAAATCTTACATGAAAACTAAACAAAAAGTACATATACATTTTTAAAAAAAGTTTAGCTCAGATAAAGTAACTTTGTAAGCTACCCAAACATGTTCATGGAGAATCCCTATGTCTCTGAAGAAACTATCTTCAAAGAACAAAATCATCACTAAGAATGTGAAAGGCTATGGTCACTTTAGAAACCAATCTGACATTTCTTCAAAATATTAAACAAAATTATCAGATAAATTAGCTATAATTCTACTCCCAGGTACATACACACACACACACACACACACACACACACACACACACACACACACATCTGTGTGTGAATGCTTATACAAGGACTGGTCATCATAGCCCAAGGATGAAATAATGCAACCCTGCATCTCCTGACGATTACTAAACAGGTTGTGATAAGCTAGATAATATTATTCTCAAAAAAAAAAAAAAAAAAAAAAAAGGAAAGGAAAGCAGCACTGATATGTGTTCTTACACATGAATGAATGGCCTTTCATAAAAACTGCATTTTTTTTGTAGCCCTTATTGTCCTGGAACTCACTCTGTAGATCAGTCTGGCCTTACTAAGAGATCTGCCTGCCTCTTCCTCCCCAACGCTGGGATTAAAGGTGTGAGCCAACAAGGCAATTGACTTCTTAATCAAAGTTCATTTTCTAACATGAAAATCATTACACTTAGTAAAAGAAGCCAATCACAAAAAGACTGAATATCTCATAGTTCTACTTCGGTGAAGTAGTGGCAAATCCCTAGAGATAAAGAGTTGAAAGTGTAGAAATTGTCTAGAACTAGGGAATTTAGGAGTGACTCTCAATGGGCACAGATTTTTGTTTTTATTTCTAAGAAAATATTAAAATTCACTAAAGTTGATTATGGTAATACTGTACAGTTCTAAAACCTACTAACAACAATTGAAATGTACTCTTTAATGGATGTATTATATGTATATTATATCCCAATAAGATGTTAAAAATCAATACTATAACAAAAAAATAGAGAACAATTTTTGTTATCTTTTATTTTAGTGCTTAAGTATTTTAATCTACATATATATATATATATTTGTGTGTATGTATTCACCATGTTTGTACTCAGTTTCCATGGAGACTAGAGAGCATGGTCTGAAGTTTCAGATAGATATGAACTGTCATATGGGTGTTTGTAGCTGAGCATGGATCCTCTGTAAGTTCAGCCTGTGTTCTTAACCACTGAGCCTTCTCTCCAGCCCCACAGTTTTCTTATTTAGATTAGTGACTCATCCCTTTCTTAGCCATACCTTTATTCAGTTAGGTTTACCACTAGGAGAAACCAGTTTATCAGTATACTGCTTCAGTGACCACACATGGAATTTATTCCATAACTATAAAGTCCCATGAAACTATAACCAGTGAAAATAATTTAAAATATGGTGATTCACTTTTTATGAATAAGAGGCAACTAAATGCTATGGTTTTGTCAATCTCCTTTCAAAGGTATACTCTTTACACACATACTTCCAAATAATTTTATCAGCACAAAAAAATTATTTGTTACTGGGTGTTCATGGGAGAAAAATCCAAAAGGTGTAGCTTTCAATAATTCTATAAGAAATGAACTGGTCCAGGGAATACAATATGACATTTCCTTTTGCACTTTCTTCGCTGAGGTCATTTCTATGATATAAAGTTCAATTGTTTGAATTAAAATGATAAAGATGAAAATCCTTATGTTTGGAAAAGTATTTTATTATAACTTTGTGTTTTAAATAAAGGGTTCATATTTAAGTCTGCATTAAAATGAATCTGATTTCTTCCTCTTCTACAATACAAGTATTTGGATTCTATCTGAAAGTGATCTAGCTAAAAACCCTAGCAATGAATGAGTCTATTAAGATTTAGGACAAAGGGAAAGAACAAGCTTGAAGTGTATCATCTTCCAAGAAAGATAGTCAACTCTAAAACCCAGTCAAGCATTATCTCAGAAGGGCAAGTGGAACATCCTCTTAATAATATCCTTGCTTTTTCTCCATCTGACTAAATATTCCCAGTAAACTATTTACCAAACTAAATATTCAGAGTTTTTATTTTGTGATCATTTCTATTCAAGTTTCAAAATCAGAAATCCTACCTTGAGAACTATATGAAAGTCTGTGGTCACTATAAAATTCCGATGAAGCCATGATGAGGCTCAAAATCCAAGTCAACGTTTTCCACGAAATTTCCATAATTTGGAAAACTGAATGTTTTTTGGAGGGCTACCTATGAGAGTCAATAGCATACCAATATCGAAGCATAACAATTTTAATTCTTTAAACCTTCTTGCAAATAAGTTGTTAGATACTCCACTGTTTAACAAGTACTCTTCCCCAACATCTTGCACTTTCTTCTATGTTTGGATTCATTTTTCCAATCCAATAAATGAAGAAAATAATGAAGATGAATTTTTTTCATTAGCAAAGCTCAGAGTGATAGGTCACTTAAATATGGTGGCCACTTTTTAACCTAGAGGGAAAAAAATCTGAATTAACTGAAAAATATCATGAATAAACATATTTACTACTTAACAAATGACATAAATTCAAAATAACTTAATATAGTTTAACACATTATCAGAAACCTAAATGGCTAACAGGATAATTTCATGACAACTAAATAATCATAGAAAGAACCTTGAAGCTAGAGATTATAGAGTACTTGTTTCTTTATTAGATATTTTCTTTACATTTCAAATGATATGTCCTTTTCCGGTTTCCCCTAGGGGGGAACCTGTTCCCTCCCCTCTCCCCCTGCTCACCAACCTACCCTCTCCTGATTCCTGGCCCTGGCATTCCCCTACACTGGGGCATAGAACCTTCACAGGGCCAAGGGCCTCTCCTCCCATTGATGACCAATTTGCCATTCTCTACTATACATATGCAACTGGAGCCATGAGTCCCACCATGAGTACTCTTTGGTTGGTGGTTTAGTCCCTGGGAGCTCTGAGGATACTAAGCACAGGGTCCTCATTGAAGGTAGCTAGAGAAAGGACCCAAAGAGCTGAAGGGTTTGCAGCCCCTTAGGATGAACAACAATATAGAGTACTTTTTGATACACAATGTTTTAGAAATTAAAAAAAAAAAAAAAAGAGGAAGAAGAGATCATGGGAAGAAATCTGAAGAAGCAACTAATAATTCTTTTAAAAATAAAACTCTGAAGATAATAGTGGAAAGCTATAGTGTGCTAACCTCCTTTTCATAACATAAAAACAGACAAACTGCATAATCTAAGTCAATCATATGTACTGGACAAATAGCATGTGTTCCCATTCCTCTACTAAGTGTTTTAAGCCCATTCATATTTCGAGACTGTTGTGCTACTTTATGGGCACCAGTGTTTTGTTCTGACAACTTAGATCTGCAAATGCACACTGAGATTCATCAGCTGTCTATGAATACTTAGGTAGTATGACAACCTAAACTTCTAAAGAACTGACTCAATTTATGCCACAGCAGAATTTATCTAGAAGTCTTACATGACTTACTAAGCAACTCAAGTAAAGTAATTTCAACTCTGTATAATGTACTTGAGAAGAAAAGAACTTTCTACAACTTCATTCCAATATTACACCTTTCAAATCCTATATCATATATCTTACTTTTGGCTAATGATCTCACTTAGAATTCATGGCCTTAAAATATTTACATATGTGACCATTTGACTGACCAAAATATAGCATATCAGAAGAAAAAATAACTATAGGATTAAAAACTAGCTCACTAAGAACAAAATAGTGACTAAAAAGGACGAAAGTCCAAATATAACTTTAGAACCATGAAGTAATACAGCTTGGAATAAAAGTAAAACTATCCTTATGTACCTATTGTGTATATGCCACAGCTCAAAATCTGATTTTTATAATACTATATCTGACTTTGGAATAAAAGTTATATAACCTCTGTAAGACATAGTAATACAAATATGATATTAAAATGGTATGTAGAAGATACTAAAAATATTATCCCAAATATTTAATGTGCATAATATTCACATAATAAATATTTGCCATATTTGTTGGTTTAAAATAAATGAATAAATAAACTAATAGTGAATAAAATGCAATCAGGCATATAGAAGGATAAAAGTCTGTGTAATAGTTCATTCCCTTTAAAGCTGGAAATAGAGGTTATCATAACTACATGAAATTTACATTTATCTTACATTTATCTGTACAAGTAACCAAACTCCTGACCTTGGGAAAAGCTAGTTCATTGATCAATAATATGTTTTCACTTTGTTTAAAAATGACAATATAACAATAGCAGAATACAAAATAGATTAAAACACAATCCTTGTCCTTGATGAGGAATTTATAATATAACAGAAAAATTAAAAAGTAATAGTTAATGCCAAGTGAAGTTAAAAAACATCTTAGAGGTGATCAAATGAAGGAAATTATCTCTAAGTCAGTGAAGATGAATTAAGGAAAACTAGTGCAAAACAGCATCTGAGGTAGATCTTGGAAATGAGTGGAATCCCAGTAGTCAAACTGATGGAGATAATCATTACTGATAGAAGAAACTCATTCGAGAACGCCTAGACGGCAAGTGGGTACAGATGGAGCAAATGGGCACTAACATTAGTAATAATAGAAAGAGGCAATTTGGTTCCTGTGCAGAAGCCTAAATAGTAACATATAGAAAAGTAGTTTAAGGTCAGACCAAGAATAAAATATCGAAAATATAGTTTACTTCCTTCAGTGTTCACTTACAAAGTAATAGCACCCCTGTAGTAAGACAGATTCTGCCAAATTCAATAGGGCTGTCTCTTAATAGACACACTTTGCTGTCAGCCTCATCCCTTGAATAATTTAATTTTCATCAAGAAAATGTCTCAATACTGAAAGGATGCCACTTCCATGATTCAATTACAAAAGACTCTGGCTCAGAATCTTGGTATTAGACTTTGTTTCTTTTGCTTAGATGAAGCAACTTAATATTAATACTAAGATGTTAACAAAAAAGAAATCAGAGCAATCTCTACCTAACACTAAATAGAAACTGAACCCCACCCCATCCAATAGCATACGAGTAACTGAATCCTACCCCACAATACTTCGAAGTCCATTCTTCACCAATGAGGCTCCCTGCAAAGAACTCAGTCTTTGCCAATACATTGATGATAACCTCACCAGGACACAGTTAGTCATAGCTGCACTCATAAAAACTGGCACAGTGAATATGTGCTAAATTATTTACTCTGTATTTGTTATGCAGCAATTGATAACTAATACAGCCATGAATTAACACATGAAGAAATTACCACTCACAGAGATCAAATGGCTAGAAAACAAGTGAGTTAATATTTATATAGCATGGCTGTCTGGCTGAAAAATCTAAGTTTTGTGTATTATATTACACTTCTAGCTTAAGGAACTATTTTGAATATTCAGTAGTAGTTCTCTACAACCATGCTATATAGTATATCCACATGTGGAATTTGTTACTATGAACAGTTTTTTTAAAGCAACTTTGCATAGGGTTGTTTTATCTTAAAACTATTTCTATTTAGGCAAGACAAAAAGTATATACTCTTAAGTTTAAAATCTATAAACTAAATCCTACTATTTATTCAATTACAATAAAGAAATGAATCATTGTCTTGGTTTGCAGCCTCCTCATAGATGGTTACTCCAAACCTAACCATGAAATATTAATGTTTAATTATTGCTTCATGAATAACATTCCTCCTTAGTGTGTTAGTTTTTTCAAGTCACTAGAATGTTTTCAGTAATAACATCTGACATCAAATGGGTCCTCCATTAACTTTAAATTTTAATCTTCATTTAAAGAGGAATTTATAATTAACATGTTTGAGTTCATTTTCTAGCATTCATGATAGATTTACATTAAATCATCCACACCTTTCCTTGGACTGAAACTAATGGCAAAGTTACAAGACAGTGGGCTTGATTTAGAGAACATTTTCCTCCTTGAGAAACTTCATGTTCTTGAGAAGTTTCAGAGCTCCTACCTTTTTTAACACTATCCTATAAAAACCTAAGTTAACTAAGCTAGCAGCACTAATAGTAAAAGTGAGTAACTAAAGTAATATATCCAGTAAGAAAAGCATTGGTACATAATAGAAAGGACAGGAGTTCCTGAATTAAACAGACTGAAGTATATGGTCTTGTTCATCACTAGATACAGTATGTGGAACATGGACACTCAATAACTTAAGAATGCTTTCTCCATCCCTCCTCATTATCTTTTAAACCCTCAGTGGTCAGAGAGGAACTTAACACTATATATTAATGCTCAGTTGGCTACAGCTCAATTAAAATTACAACTAGCATATCTAATCACTCTTAGTCACCCACACAGAACAAGTGAAATGTCTTTCTGACATTTGCTTGGGAAAGCTAATCTAGACACCACAATAAAATATGTGGAGAAAAAATAGCTTTTAAAATTCACCTAACACTAAAATGCTAATAATTATCCAGAAATCACAATGCATTAAACCATTTAAGTTGTATAAGAACAGCAGTATTATTAATAATTATGTATTATTATTTTGTGGGAAACATAAAGGCTTGTTACTCCTGGTTTGACTTCAAGCTACAAAACCCCTGGATCTGTTTTCTCAACTACAAAAATTGAGACAGTAATATCTACCTTACAAAGACTTTCTGAGAGAACAAATTAGATTACACAAGAGAGCATGTCTATATTTCAATGGAGTGACTAAATAAAAGTTATCTCTCCCCTCTTACTATACAGCATGACTTTTCAAAGTTTTTCCTTCAAAACTAGGTTCATATTCCTCCTTCCCTACAAAATGTGGAATAGTAGAATATCATGGATCCAATGTGGAAACTGCCATCTCTTTTAAACTAGAGTGGAGAACCTAGGCTATGATAATTATGCAAGAAAAATGTTCAGTTCACTTTGATTTTTTGTATATGACTTTTATTAATACTATAAATAAACCAGCCAGCAGTTTAAAGGATAATTTAACTGCTTCCATATTTTTAGGCTACACTAGTTATGTAGAAGAAATAATATCAGACAACTTGTACTACAGTGATTCTCTCAGTAGTCTGCCCTACTTGAAACTTCTTACTTGATTTTTCTTTATGGCCTGCCTTTCCACTCAAGTGATGTAGCTAAAGTAATAATTTCCTCTCATTAACTGTTATGAAGCTAGAAAACATAATTAACTATTTCCCAACTTTTTCCATTCATCTTAATTCTGGTTATTTATTTTAAAGCTGATTTGGTTTCCATGGAAAAAGCAACAGTATCATGAATCTTTCAGGTTCTTTATTTTTATACATGAAAAATTTTTTATTTCATTTTCAATTTTATTCTCTCAACAAATATTTGTTAACTACTATATTCTAAAGACACAATAAGGTCCTAGTTATAAAAAGTTTTGATCATTTATAAATTTTGCAAGATTTGTCACCAAGGAAAAGTATAATTAAACACAAAATTTAACCAAAATTTATCTATTAAGAAAAGCAACAATACAAAACAAAATTTCTCAAAATAAATCTCTAAATTCCATAATTTTCTCAAAGCTAAAGGTAAAAACAAGTTACTTGTATTGAAACATTTTTTCTTTAAAAAATGATTTTTTTTCTTTCTTTGTATTAGCATAAAATACTGATAACTAGCTTTGTTTTTGGACTTGTTTTTGTAAAACTATGACAAATTATCTACATCTTTTTTCTCCCCCTTCCCACAAAATCCAAATATGCTATTAACTTTCCTTAATATGATAACTCAGTTCATCTGTTGCTAAGATCACAAACAGCAAGATTTGGCACCCAGACCCACCCTAAACCACTGGTAGCTACTTCTGGTTGCTAAGGAAATGAAGAGGAAGTAGTAAGAACAGACAAGAATAGAGATAAATTTTGCAGGTTTTTAGACTAAACATAAAAATTATTTACAATATTTCAGCCTTAATGATTGGAAGATTTCCTCTGAGGAATCACAAAAAAATAATAATAGAACTACACAGAATAATTTGTTGCCATTTGTGATAAATGAATGATTTGCTTTAATGTAGTACACTCCAAAAAAAAATATCACTAATTACTCACATTTAAGCATCAAGTTAATATAAACAAGACTGCACTACCATTTTGGTGAAAATAATTATCTTCAAAATTAATTTTGTAAGTTGCCTTCAAGTGCATCAGTTTTACATTGCCTTTCTTTCCCTGTCATGAATTTTAAAGGGCTGCAAATTCACCACTAAATATTTCAATCTAATCAATATAAGCTTAAGAAGAGAAATGAAAAAGAAAGAAAAAATAGTTCAAAAACTCTGAACATAAGGGAGTAAATTAAAAGTTATATTCAGTGTATTTTTTTTTTTAAGTTCCAAGCAACGGTTTGGTTTCCCTTTTCTCCCCCCTTCTCTGCACACCCTCACGCCACCCCCCTTCCCATTCCATCTCATCCAGACAGAGGGCAACAGTCTGAGCTGCCCTGGTTGAGTTGATCCTAAAGTTAACATTCAGCAGCCCATTTCCAGACAGCAGCGCTAAATCTATTTGGATAAAACGCGTGTGACCCAGACAGTTGGCATTTGGCCCAAACGCGTTGCACCAGCAGCTCAAATAAAAACAAGAGTAAGAAACTTACTCTCTTGTTCTCTCTCAGTGTGCTTTCTTACTGTGGTTTGCTCTCTTTGCCCCTAATACAAGTGGACAGCTTATCAAAAACAGAAATTATAGCACATATTATCAGAAAGATTTTCCAATACTTAATTCAACACTCTTGTTCTCTCTCCCCAATCACTGAACTTCAATCTTATATACCATATATACAGACATACTCTGATAAACAAGGCTCCAGAGGATTATGAGTCTAGCATGGCCCAAGTGAGCAAAAGTAAATCAAAACCACACGCTTTCATCTCTTTGATTAGCCTATTAAGAGCTTAACATATCCTATAGCATCGGTGCTACAGCCAGCACACTACTGCTACCCTGAGAGCACAGGCATGAAATATGCACTTGTCTGAATACTAAAGACACTGACATGAAACGGATTTTCAGAAGGCAATTGCATAAATCTGGAAATCGATTAAAAACACACATCATCATTACCTTCTCCACCGCTATCTGGTGATTAGTTAAAAGTCCACGATGATCATAATCAAGTCCACTTCACACAACATGTAAATTCATACAATAAGCGCGTATTTTCACATTATAAAATACCTGTAAGACCCGGAATTCTACATCCACGAGTAGTCTAGAGTTTAAAAGATTTCTATCTGTAATGTGAGTTTAGTCAAACTCACTACTTGCCATAAAGCACGCACGCGCGCGCAGACACACACACATGGGGGGGAGTTC